>NC_090926.1:1050902572-1051202961 GCF_040938575.1 Ambystoma mexicanum
TCAAAGTGACCTAGAAAACCCAGGCTGGCCTGCTAATGGTTCTGCACCTCTTGCCTCTCAACCACCACCTTCACGTAGAAGAATTCAAGGTGACCACGTATGCCTAAATTCTGTCAGCCCCGTTCTAAGTAATTTGGTTTTGCTTGGAGTACCTGAAGAATGCTTGTCTAAATATTACCTTCTGAGTTGAAATTATGTTGCCTGTCACCAGTGGAAAGTCAGTACCAATATAGAGGCTTTCCCTATGAGGACAATGTGACTTCCATTTGTTTTACCAAATTGGTGTTTTTTGTGGCGGCCCATCCTCGCCCGAGCAGCCATCTATGTTTATCAGTATCTTAACAATTGGCTCATCTGGGCTCCAATTTCTTCAGGCCTTACTAACTTTCCTCTATGACCTGGTACTTTGACACCTGATACTCTGACACCAAGAAGACATGGTATGTTTGGCCACACTGTTAGGCAGAAACCTGTGCAGTTCCATCTGGGACCACTGCAAAAGATTTAAGACTACAGGTGTTTGGCAGTAAACCCACTTGGTAGCAGTCTGTACCACACAGATTCACTTGGTAGCTGTGGCTGAGCAGTCAGACTTCCCTCAAGAAGAGTTAGGCAGTATACAGAGTATTCACAATAGGTCAAGAGAACACAGTAGAACAAGTAAACACTGACCAGGGCTTGCTGTAAAAGAGATATCATTATTTATTTAAAACCACATCTAGAAAAACACACAGGCACTAATATTAAGCAGTGTAAAAACACGGTCACTAAAAGATATACACTCCCTTAAATGAATACTAGACAAGTCTTAAGTACAGCCCCACTTATTTTCAGACAGCGGTGAGCGCTTAACATAGATGGCACTCTAATAGTTTGTTTTAAAAAGGGAGAGAAGAGCAGAGAACAAATTGAAACAGATCCCAACACTTTTATCAGGACATAACAAGAGAGGGAGGCAAAGTAAAACCGTGAAGTTAGAGTTCAAGCGGCCGGATCCACTTCAGGGGATCCAAACGAAATGTGTCCAAGATCACACGGTTGCAGTGCACAAAAGTCTTGTAGCGGTTCAAAAAGGAGTTGGACCAAAGAAAGGGACCAGTTAGTAGGTCAAGGCGGCCAGCCCAGTCCAGAAGGTTAAGGGGTTATTATTACCTTGTAGCAATCTTTAGAAAGGGAGGCCTGGCGGACACGGTACCTTGAAGTGGTGAGAACGTTCCAGCGGGGGCAGTTGTTCCTGGCAGCGGGTGCAAGTCGGTGCTTTGTCCGGGGGAAGAGAGGATCTCGTCGTGGAGGAAGACAGGAGTCCGTTGCACTGCCAGGGAAGAAACCAGCCGCAGAGTTTCTCAGATACAAGGATCGGTCCAGTGATTCGCGGTTCAGTGGTGAGTGGCTATCCGGCTGCTGGGGTGCTTTGCATGGGCAGTTCGACCACAAACCGGGCTGGGGTGCGAAGAACGAAAGGTAAACTGGTTGTGCCCACCAGTCAGGGGAAGAAGCCTCTCCAGCCGGGAGATCCTCTATGTCTTCGGGAAGTGGTGAGTTGGTTCCGCAGGGCTCCACCGGTGGTGTCGTCGTAGCAGGTCGGCTCAGCTTCTCCCTCGTCGGATTCTCAGGTCCTGTGGCGACTTCTAAAGTTCCAGTCCCAAAAGCCCTGCATTTATGCAGCACACCCCCATTCACTCAGCCTAGCTGTCAATCAAACATGCTAAGTGGTGAGCCGGCCGGCTCACCACTCGGGCCAATCACACAAGAGTGCGACTTGAGTTACCAAGGTAACTCAGTCCAGGGTGCCTAAACCCCCTCCGACACCCCCTGTGGTACCCAGACAGAGTGGCACCACTTTTGGAGGCTTCTGTGGAGAAGCCTGCCAAAAAGTGGAACAAAGGGCTCGACTTGGGTTGGAGTCACAGAAGAGAACACAAACACCATTTTAGCATCGAGTTCTGGCAAAAAATACCAACCGGCGAATTAATATTAAACAAATAAACCGGCGGTATGTTCGCGACTATGAGAATTAAATAATTAAAGTTGGTAGCCTCGAACAACCGGAAAATCCCATAGAGATATATTTGCGGTCGAATATAAAAAGTAGTATCCACTGCCACCAGCCAAAACTCGATCAGGGGGGACGGAGACGTGCCCCTTCGACTAACAGACCCCGGGGCAATCGAATTGCCCCGACCAGTACGTCCACAATATGACGGTTTGTACTGGTTTCTGTTCATAATTGGGGACTAGTAAAGCCAAAGGTGACTTTACATGCCCTGGGAGGCAGTAGTCAGTCCCAGAATCTATGATGGGGTGTCACTATGACACCCCTGTGTCACTGCACGGAGGGTGCTGTGTAACACACATAGTAAAAACACATGAGACACTATGGAGTAAAGGACCCAATAGCCCATAAAACACATTAACAGTCAAAGGAACACCATAAATCATGTCCAAGAGTGGGAGAAAAAGAGTCTCACTCTTGGCAGGAGAAAAAAACAAACTCCGGAAATCCAGCAAAGCTGCTGGGGGACTCACTAGGTTAGGAAATTCAGCCTAAACAGAGAATTCTCCCTAACAGGGAGTGCTTCAGGCGGGATGGGAAGACTCCAGTGGCGAAGGAGTGGTTGCAGAAGTCGGCCGGAGCAGGGAACAGGGATTCAATGTGGTCCTTGATGGTTTTGGAGGACCAGGGATGAACCTGTTTTGATGAGACTTTCATAGATCAGACTTATCTAGAAACCTCGTCTGGGGAGAACAGGGGAAAGCCGAGAAGGAGGGAGGAGAGGTGGCCGAAGAAGGGCCAGAGAAAGAGCAGGGAGGAGAGGACGAGAGAGAGGACAGGATGTCTTGAGTTTTAGAGATGAAATGAGAAGCCAGGGCCATGCAGAGGGCCTGGGAAGGGACAGGAGATGTAGATACTGTAGCAGGATTGGCCAGTTCCTTACAGATTTTAAAGAGTTTGGCTGAGTTGTTGGATGCCGCAGAGATGCAGCCTTGGATGTGAGCTCCCTTCTTTATGCAGACAGAGCCGGTATGGAGCAGGCGGCAGGCCAATTTGTCAGAGGATGTACCAGAAGCATGCCATTTCCACTCAGCAACCCTACACTCGTGTTTGAGGGTGACAAGGACATATTGGATGTTCATCCACACATCCTGGCCCAATTCATCTAGCACTGGGAGATTTCCCAAGTGAATCTGTTTGCCTCTCCAACAAACTCTAAGAGCAGAAACCTCACCTCTCTACAGGGTCTAGCAACCTAATCCCTCAGGAAGGTCTCCGAATTCCCAGGGATTACAAATTGGCTTACGCCTTCCCCCACTTCTGCTCATCCATAATTCGATACTCAAATAGAAGCAATCACAAATTGTGTCCCTGATATGGGAGACTCTCCAATACCCAGCTAAGGTTTGGATTTCAGACCTTAAGATGTACTGTTTTTCTCCCTTTGTTGCCCAAACCGCAAGTTCAGAAGAGATTGAGTGCTCGGCATCTAACATGGCTACCTGCCCCCAGAAAAGTTGACACCAGGTCTTGTGGGTCTTTCTCAGGAGAATATGGGTATCATCTGACGATGCCAGAGCCTCAGGCAACCTCTCCCTCCTCATGCTTCTGGACTTGTCTGCAACCTTTGACCTGGTTGACGACCTATCCTCTGGTGCCATCTGACCACCACTGCCTCAGTTTCTCCAGAGGCAACCAAGTGGGTTGCATCCTTCCTGGCTGATCGTACCACAAGACTTTGCTGACAAACACTCCTCCACCCTGACCGCCATCGCCTGTGCCCCAAGGGTCCTACATCTCCCTAACTCTCTATAATGTCTTCATCAAACCTTTCTTTGGCCTCGTTGACTCACTCAATATCAAGTGCACAAACTACGCTGACACCACCCAGATCCTCATCCCACTCACAGGGACTCATAACCTGGTCTCCCAAAAGATCAACTCAATCTACAAAACCATTCAAGCCTGGATGGCTACCCACCGTCTATGCCTGAATCACAAAAAAATTTCTCATCATAGGCAACTTGGCTCACCTCACCAGACTGAACCCAGCTTACCAACTATTCACCATCTACAACCACCACATTCACATTTCTCAGGTCGTCAAGATGCTCGGCTTCCATCTAAACACCACTCTGACCATATCGCGCCATGTCAACGCCACTGCCTCCTCTGCTGCATACGCTACCAAAGTAATCAATGCAACCCAACCCTTTTTTATACACTGACAATTGCCTTAACATCGCCAGGGCTATCATCAGATCCCAGCTGTATTACTGTAACGCCCTCCTTGAAGGCCCCTCGAAGCAAAATCTAAACAAGTTGCAAACTATGCAGAACAACGCCCTCAGAGCTGCATTAAGCCTAAATAAACATTATCATAACTCTGCAGCAAGGAAAGAAGCACACTGGCTCTCAGTCATAGAACAAATTAAGTTCATGTTTTTCACCATCACCCGCCACCGCCTCGACAAAATCGCCCTTCGCTACCTGGCCCAGAGAATCTCCAAGCCAGCCGCCTCCAGGCCCACACCTATTGCCTATGCCAATCGCCTCGCCATTCCAAGGTTAAACCAGGCCAAAGCTTCCCTGTTTCCGCTGCCATGCTGTGGAACTCCCTCCCCTCACCCTTGAGAGCTGTGCCTTCCTATACCATTTTCCCGAAACATCTAAAAACTGACCTGTTTCATTAACAGCTTCAACCGCTTGCTATCTGTTGTTTTATCTGCGTAACCTTTCATCCCATGTAACTAGCGGCTAGACGCCCACGGGTTAAGTGTCCACTGACAAATGTATAAATAAATAAATCCATATAGCAACAAAGAACTCCACCAGAAGCCAGTACATAGGTAAGTGGCTGCACTTCTGCCATAGGTCCCCCAAGAAGAAGTTTAATCCATTGCTCTGCTCCTTGGATCATGTCCTATCATTCATCTCGACTGAGATGCTTGAGCATCAACATTGATACATGTAGTACCTGTGGTATGGTAATTTTTATTTGTAAATCACCTATGCACAAGTAAGTGTTTCAAAGCGCTCAAGGAGGAAGGGAACAAGGCGAAAAACAACAGTCATTCAGAAACCTTGAATTTCTGAATGAGAAACATCAGCACAGGCAGAGTAAGTGCATATTGATACAATTAACAGAGTAGATAATGGCAAATAGGTCTGATGACGATTCTGCAGTTTTTACAAGTGCATTGAAGCCAGCCACCATACAGGTGGGGAGACATGGAAGAAAGATAAATTATCTTGTAGGCATGGTACATTCAGATCCTGCAAGTGCACAGATGGTACAGGAGAGGGGAGGGTGGCGGGGGGGACAGGTGCAGGAGGGAGGACGGGAGGGAATCAAATGTGCCCAGTTAGTTAGAAACTGGGTAAGTACTGAGAGATGCCATTCTCAGTGACCAATTGCAGTAGTAATGTGGCAAGTGCAGGCCCAGAGGCAAGTGCGAGAGGACTAGCGAGGGTGCCAGGGACCTATAAGACTATAAGACCTATAAGACCTATAAGACCTATAAGACTCTGAGGTACACCCGGTGGCCATTCTGCAAGCTGTGTGAGAAAGGAGGGAGAGAGGGATAGAGAAGAAAGAGAGAGGTTAGCAGGGTGAGGGAGAGAGAAGGAAGAGAAAAGGAATGTCTTAAGGAGTTACCTGAATTTAAGGAGATCAGGCTCAAGATGGAGGCCAGCAGGGAGGCTATTCCAGAGGGAGGACCCGGCTGAGGATAAAGATCTTCCTCCAAATTTCTGCTTGGAGACCGCTCATTCGCAGAATGTTAGAGGTAGACCTGAAGAGGCATCAGGAGGGACACTATTTAGGTAGGTCTGGTTGCAGATAGGTGGGGGGCCAGGCCCAAGAAAGCCTTGTGGACAATGCAGAGGGTCTTGAGCTTGATCCTTGCAACCATGGGTAGCCAGTGGAGGGATTTCTGCGCCGGAGAGATGCAGTCCCTGGGCTTGAGGCCAAGAATAAGTTTTGTGGTTCTGTTCTGGATGAGTTGCAGAGGACGCAAAGCAGAGGCAGGGAGATTGAGAAAGAGGCTGTTGCAATAGTGAAGCCTACAGATTCAGTGCTCTGGAGACAGTGAGCCGCTGGGGGAAGGTGAGAAAAGGAGGAGTATCTCTGATGAGGTGCAGCAGGTAGTTGGACTTTTTGGTGATGTCCATAATGTCAGGGGAGAAGGAGAGAGTGGAGTCGAAGATGCCCCCCAAGGTTTTTTGCCTCGTGTGTGGGTGCAGGCGCAGGGCCAAGTGGGGCCGGCCAGAGTGTGAGTGTGAATGCGCAGGAGCAGGATTCCCAAAACGAGCAATCTCAGTCTTACTGGTGTTGAGGCAGAGGTTGTTAACGGAGCACCAGGACTGAAATGCAGACAGTCAGATATGAGCGAGGTAGAGGAAGTGGCTGAAGGTAGCCTGAAGGAGAGTTGTGTGTCAGCCGCATAATCCTGGAAGTTAGAGATGAAAGTGAAAATCACAGGTGCCAGGGTAGCCATGTAGATGTTGAAGAATCAAGGGGATAGGTTAGAACTCTGTGGAACGCTGCAGGTTGAGAAAGTGATAGTAGAGAGAAAGGGCCCAAGTTCCACTTGGGATGGGTAGTCGGAAAGGAAGGAGGTTCAACACCCCAGAGCCTGACCTTTGATTCCCAGGGTGTCACAGAGATGTGAGATCAGGAAGTGGATCAAAGGAAGTGGAGAGGTCGAGAAGAATGAGGACAGAGGGATTGTTAGTGTCAAGATTTGAGAGTGTTCAGAAGAGCAGTTTCTGTGCCTCTGGATGCTCTAAAGCCAGACTGATAGTTGTGGAGGCAACCAGCAGATTCATTGTGAAGGGATAGCTGTGATATAACCAGTTTCTCGAGGAGTTTGCCCAGGAAAGGGGTGATGGAGATGGGGGGTAGTTTGCTGAAATGGAGGGGTCGGCAGAGTTTTTCTTAGTAGAGGGTGCGCAAGGGAGTGCTTAAGAGGAGTTGGGAAAACGCCAGTGGTAAAATAGAGATTGCAGAGATCAGCCAAGGCTGGAGTCAGAGTGTCAATGTTGTCCTTGATGGTTTTGGAGGGGTAGGAGTCCACCTGTTTTGATGAGGCCTTCATAAACCATACTGGTCTGGTGACCTAATAATGCTTCATTTGGTTCTAGCAGAAGTTCAGATTTCTACTTTGAGTCATGTTATGAAAAACCTACTATGCTCTTTTTTCCCTTCAGGGCCCCTCCCTCAGTCTGGGATCTAAGTGTAGTGCTCTAGTCTGTCTCCCACAAACTGTTTGAGCCTATTGTTTCTGTTGACATTGGGCTGCTCATTTCCTGTTGCCTTAACCTCTGCGAGGCCCATTAGCAAGATTTAAGTTCTGTTAGCCTTCAAGCCCTACAGCATTTTCCACAGGGATAAGGCAGTCCTTAGAACACATTCTTCCTATTTTATAAAAGTGTTATCATCTTTCCATATTAATCCTCCCCAACTTCTCGCCAGCCCCTCTGTTGGCTCCTAAGAGAATGCTTCATACTTCAGTCATTCGTGGATGGCTACCCACCGTCTATGCCTGAATCACAAAAAAATTTCTCATCATAGGCAACTTGGCTCACCTCACCAGACTGAACCCAGCTTACCAACTATTCACCATCTACAACCACCACATTCACATTTCTCAGGTCGTCAAGATGCTCGGCTTCCATCTAAACACCACTCTGACCCCCAAATTGTACCTTGACTGCTCAGGCAATTCGGAAAAACGAAAACTTGTTCATCATATTTGGTGCCTTCTATTGATGAGGCCTTTGAGAGACATGCTCCTTGACTGATTATCGATTAAAGTAACCATGTAGACTTCTCCGTTAGCCTTCTGTAAGCACTACTCCATGGATCTTGGTGCTAGATCAGATGCTATGTTTGGTCAGGCTGTCTTTCATAAAATATATAGTTAAAGTACATTCTCCAACCGCTTGTGATTCATGCTTGGTAGTCGTGCATAAGAATGGAGGTTAAGAGACTTCACATAAGTGAAGTAAAATTGCTGTACTCCTAATCCATAGTCCCCTTTCCCTTCATCCCAATAACAAGATGTTAGTCAAGCAGCCTGACTAACACTGGGAAAAAAGAACTGGCATTCACTGCCAGGAAGCAGAGGCAACAGGGTAAGGCCTTCCACCCCACGTGTGTCTGCGTGCTCTGCACCTATATTTGATTTCATGGACATGGGCTGAGCAGAAGGCTTCTGTCTCATCCCCTTTTCACAGACTACCCTTAAGTATGGAGGAAAGAGGATTATGGACCTATTTATACCCTGTATTCCCCTACTCCTAAATTGACCTTGATTGCTCAACCAGGACTAACAGTATGTGAGCAAATTTCAGCTCAGAGAGTCCCGCTTGCTTATTTTTCAAAGACAACCGAGATACTATCACAGATACAGGGCGCAAATGCTGACTGCATGGAACACTAAACTTACTGAAGCAGAGATCAACATGTTATACTTTCACAATGTCATAAGTAGTGTGAACGACCAATATATAAATGCTTCTTTCCCTTCTATATTGGAACACAAACTCAGAAGCATTGTCAGTAATCTTGCTAGATCACTTATTTAGGGTGTCTTATAAAGATCTATTTCAAATGGATTGTGTCCTCCCACGTATTCCACATCTTCTGATATCTCCTTAGAGCAATAGCTGCTCTGGAAGATGTTTTGAGGTACAGGGTGCAGTGCATCATCGTCGACTCAATGTCCCTCAAAGGCCTCCGTCCCCTCTCGAGGTTGACACCATCGCTAGTATAAATAGCACGCACTGCACCAGTTACTTCAGATCTGTTTTTCTGATAAAAGCAATCGCTTTGCATAGAGCGGTTGTTTCTGTAAAAACTTTGACATTTGTCAAAACTGTTTACTTCCTGTACCGAAGACCAGGTTTTAAAAAAAATGTGTCGACAGTGGGTCAAACTGAAGAGGCCACAGGGGCCATCTTGTCTCCTATCAGGAATCCACTTATTCCTACGGCTGGGCGTGGGTATCCCAAAATGGAGGAAGCTCAGAGCACCTGTCAAATTCAGCATGGAGCTGCCACCAGCCCATACCCTGCTCTCTGAGCCACACACAGGTGCCCAAAAACATACACTAGGGGTGCCTGGTTGTACCCCCACCCATGGGTCCCACATGGACTCCTGTGCAGATAACAACACAGAACACACATGATAAGGGAGTACTGGACAAGGACGTGGAGGCCCTGCCCTCCAAAGCATTTTGAGCATCACACCGACCCTCACCGCATTTGTTTGTGGTGCCTTGGTACTGACCACACCACAGCTGACTGTGGATCGTGTCAATCCATGACTGGGAAGGTGCTTGCTGCGGTAGGCTCCCTCAGAAATCCCCTTCCACAACACCTTCCAAGAGATGTTCGTCTGACGAATCGAGGTGTGAGTTACCGCCTTGGAAATATTCCAAAAAACATTCATGTTCTGAGAAAATTCCCTCATGGTGGACGAGGAAGAGGTGCTAAGTCTGGGCAAGCATCGGCTGCTTTAGTGTCAGCCGCTGCATCATCTGCCTCAAAAGCACTCTGAGGCCTTAATTCAAAGGACTGCAGTGAGAGGCAGGCTAACTTAGCATGCTTGGGGATTGCAAAAAGTAGCCCTTTATGAGAAGGCCTAATGATCATCCACTGTGGAGCCACTCTGGCAGAATTCCAGATCCATTCCTCTTGCAGGAAATGTCCAGTCTGCTATAGAAAGGTGCTATAGAAGCAGTACCTGTGACAGAGATGAACAGGGGATGGTACTGCCCTTACTTTTTAATCCCCAAAAAGGACAGAGGATTGAGACCCATTTTGGACTTGGACAAGTTCATCAGGAAGGAAAAGTTCAAAATGGTTACCCCTTCTCAGGGCCTTCAGGCCCTACAGCTCCAGGTTTGGATGGTAACATTGGACCTTCAGGATGCTTATTCCATGTGCCACAAGCACAGATGGTATCTGAGGTTCGCTGTTGGTGGTTCCCACTATCAGCTTTGTGTTCTGCCATTCAGGATGACCCCCGCCCAAAGTTTTTTACCAAGTTGATGGCGGTGGTGACAGCGAGTCTCAGGAGGTGGAGATTCATGTCTATCCTACCTGGACGATTGGCTGATCCGGGCCCTGTTGTCCGGAACAGGTCCTGGAACATCTCAGCATCACCTGCCACTCTCTCCACAGACTGGGCTACTCCCTGGGCTACTCCCTCAATTTTAAGAAGTCACACATAATACCTCCCCAAAAGCTCCAGTTCATTGGAGCAGTCCTGGCTGCTTCCTCTGGAAAATCCTTGCCACCCGAGTGAGGGCTCAACACATTGTGCAAATGGTCACCAAATTCCAGAGCAGCCAGCGTCTTACAGCATTTGATTTGCCTCATGGCATTCTGTATTTTTCTGGTACCAGAGCCTTGTCTGAAAAAGGAACAGGACTAGTGTGAGTTTTCTGGATCTACTGATCCCTAAGAAGGAAGATCATTTGGAGACCACCTTATATAGAAAAATAACAGATGAGAACTCACTCCTACATTTTTCGAGCTTCCACCCTGAAGGTCTTAAACTCAACCTATCTCATGGCCAATTCCTTCGCATCAGAAGGAATTGTACCGGAAGAACTGAATTCATGAACCACTCAGTTAAACTTAAGGATGGACTGATCGAGAGGGGATACCCACAGAAGTTGGTGAAGCAACATTACAAACGTGCATTAAACACCCACCAAGAGATTTGTCTTTCCTCCAAAGTTAAAGAAAAGAATGACAGATCGATCTGTGTATCTACTTTCTCTCACATAACCAACATGATTCTAAAAAGTGTGAACAAGAACTGGCACCTTGTGAAACATCCCAGCAGTTTGGCTAACAAGCCCATTTTCGCATTTAAACGGAACATGAACTTGAGACACAAAGTAGTAAACACATACAGAGAGACTGACGGCAATCAATCAGTAAGGAACCAATGAGACCGTATACCCATTACACGACATCATAAACGTGGTCACTATGTGGCATGTCAATTTACGTCCACCAGGGGAATAATAAGAAATGGATTTTAAAAGGCCACACCAACTGCCTGAGTAAAAATGCCATATACATCATTCAGTGCCCTTGCAATTTAACCCATGTGGGAAAGACAATCATTTATAAGGAAGAAGTTGCAAGATAAACCAATAGTAGATCATTTTGTTAAAATGGGACACACGGACAGAGATATTCAGTGGTTTGTCCTCCAGACAATTAAGACTCCCCTGAGAGGGGGAGACATGTCCACCATGCTACATCGACGTGAACAAAGATGGATCCATTCTCTAGACCCCATGAGAAATGGTTTAAACATTTCGATAGAATGGAACAAGCTTGTCACAGGGTAGTACATGCACTGATTTTACGGCACATAGAGTTCCTCAAAATGACCTATACACAACTAGGTCTTTCTATGGGATCTGGGAAGCTATTGGGCTGTCCCAAGGATTTTTCTCCATTACTTGGGTTTTTAGTTTTCAGTTTTTGGTTTGTAATCCTTTCAGTCTGGTTTAATTCAGTTTTTTCCATTCTTACTCTGGTGAGCCCTACACTCAGGGGCAGGCACGGATCTACATACATCTTCCACATCTTTGGATATGTAGTCTGTCTGCAGAATAAAAGTCTGTTTAGCAATATATTTTTTCTTTACAAGGAATTTTCCTTGTACTTTCAAAATCAAAATAAACATTTTTTCTTCGGTATTCAAATTCCAGAATAGGGCTAGTATTCAAATTCCAGAATAGGGCTAGTCATTCTACCATGTTTCCTATTACATGGGCAGTAGTCAGACACGCCCACCCATACGAGATTTTCCCGCACACTCTGAGGACTAAGCAGGATGCTGTGCTGAGCAACAACATTGTGAAAGTGACTGTTAAGTCACAGAGTCCTAAATAATAAGCTAGGTGATATGCACTTCCCCACTGACAAGCTGGCATGCACTGCATGCTAAGGAGAGACACCTCAATACATTCAAGCGTAGTATTCCTTGTTTATAAAGATGCACGTGTGACGCGTTTGTCCAATGATGTGTCTGCATGAACGGCACACCTGAGCACTGGGGCGCATAGTTCTTTTGCTTTTGCCCTTGAAAAAAGGCACAGGGTTTAACATTTACTTACAGGTGCCCAGAAAAGAGTTAGCATACTAGGCAGAACACATGGGGGTTCCATCTCATCATCTGATTCCTGTTAACCAGTTTGGGTGGCGCTTCATAAAACCTCCAAGCACGCTTGACTCTGATCCGAAGACAGTGCGCCATTGCCCAGTTTTTTAACATACATAATGCCTAATGAAGCAGTGCCATAAGAGCATGATGAATGAGTTTAGATCAGACAGAGTGGGTCCGTTTGCCTAACGGGATTGTGTGTTTTCTGTTATCTCTTTAGAAACACTAGTGCTGTATGCCAATCAACATAAAAGTGTAGAAACAGCCAATCTCAAGATTGGCAGTCTTCATTTTACTACCAAAGAACACAGAAGTAGATGAGTCACCATATTTAACATTATGACATTTAGGAGGGACTGGTAGTTAAAACACATTTCTGTGTCTTGCCACAGATAAGTGTTTGGGCTTTCCACTGTAGACTTGGGATTACTAGGATGCAAGCATGGATCATTGGACCGTGCACTGAATGCACAAGTACCTGAACTCTGGACCAGGTATGATTGCACTTGCAATCAACAGGGCAATGATTATCTCACATAAAACCATAGTATTTGTAATCATGTATAAAAACTATGAGTAGGGAGGCTCATCTTGTGCCTTGTCCATTTTTTTGCAGTCTCTGTTCTGAGTGAAATTATAGAGCTGCAAGATTTTCACCTCGGCTGACACAAAGCTCCATCATTGCAATTTGGAGGCAACTGCCAATCAGTATACATATTCAAATGGGTATACACACAAGTGTTCTGTGTCACTAGAAGTAAGAGTTCCGAACCATAACTAGATGTATATTTGTTTGTTTGTAGATTGATGCTATGCAACATCTCCCACCTTTTGACACCTCAGATTGGTTGTAAATCCGGCCATCCGTTTCCTGAAGGTCGCTTAAACTGGGTGGCTGATTTGGTAGCCTACTTCCTGATGACCGAAACATATGTCGAACTACATTGAATAAGCATCTTGCTATTTGATTTTGTATTAACACTCACTGAGAATTTAGATAGGTGTTGTTGATTGTTGTAATTGTGTGAATATTTTGGATTTATGTATAATCCTGGTTGTGTAAGATATATGTACATTAAGAGAGAGCATGAATGTATAATGTAATGAATGGTGGTTTATGGATGCAGATGTTGGAAATAATAGATACATTTGTGTATTAAGAAACATGGTACATGAACAAATATTGCAAAGCGGTATAGAAATACATTTATTTTTGTGATACTGACAAGATTTGTGTTGTCAATACTAAGAATGGTTTTAGTCTCACTTGCCAAGGTTCATTATATTGTTGTTTGAGTAATCTCAATGGGAAAGAGTGAAGTGGCTCAAACGGAGCACACATGAGGTATTTTAACACTAGATTCAAATCCCAAACGGGAATCACAAAAGGGTTAGATATATTTAGCCTGAAGGACCTGTGACTGTTCAGGCACCCTTATTTTTGAAACTCCATTGACATTACTGACATTAAAAACTATCTTTTTAACAGCTATAACATCTGCACGCAGGGTCAGCGAGTTGCAGGCCCTGTCACCTAAGCCACAGTTTACAACTTCCAACAAAGAAAAGCTTGTATTAAGAGTCCGACCTAGGTTTCTGCCAAAGGTATTTTCGGAATGTCATCTATCCCAATAAATTGTATTGCCAACTTTCTACTCTCTACCTCACCCTTGTAAGTAGGAAGAGGAAGAAAGACTTCATAGACTTGACCCCAAAGGAGCTTTAAGCTTTTATATTTCTCATTTAGCTAAACTGAGACATGATGATTAGTTATTTATTGGACACACCGGGCATAATATGGCTCTGGCAGTTTCAAAACAGACTTTATCCCGTGGGATAATTTTATGCATGACTGAGTGCCATAGACTAGCTGGTAAAGATGCCCCTGATGGCTTACGGGCTCATCCCACAAGGGGCGAGCCACTTCATCTGCCTTACAAACGGGGGTGCTGATTGAAGACATCTGTGCGTCAGCCACTTGGTTATCGGTACACACCTTTACAAAATACTTTTGTCTAGACTCTGCATCAGGGCAAGAGGGAGGATTTGGAAAAGCTGTGTTTCAGAGCATTCATGACAGATCTTGAACATTTTTGCTCCCTCCTCCAATATCATACTGTTTGTAAGCCTATCATAAGATGAAGAATGCATGGGAAGACACAATCCATTTGAAGAACAAGTTATTTACTCCTGGTAACATTCTTTTGACTGGATGTTTCTCCCACATATTCCTCATCAACCCTCATAGCCTACTCCTCAGTAGAATGTCTGTGCATTACACCTTTTGTTTCTTGAGCGCCTGGTCTGTGTGACCTCACAAATGCTGGGTATTCTGTAGAAAAAAAGATAAAAGAAACCAGGATCTGAAGTAACAGAGCAGTGCCTGCTATTTATACTATCAATGACGTGAACCTCGAGAGGGGACAGAGGCCTTCGAGGGACATCGAATCGATGGGAGCATACAACGCCCTTGACCGAAAATAAATTGTGAAGCACCTGACGCTGGAAGGCGTTCTAATAAGATGAGGAAAACTTGGAAGGCACATCCAGTTGAAAAGGCGTTACCAGGGTAAGTAACTTCTTCTTCTCTGCCTAACAAATTAAAAACCGCCATTAATCAGTTTGATCGCAAATCATGCTGAAGTTCTTTTGAAGGAGGGAAAAAAGATTTCTCCACAATACAGTGACAGTTATACCAAGAAAATATTGTCAACGAAGAGGCCATCTAGAGGTTTTCAGGGGGCATCTGCAAGAATCTTATACGCGAAAAAGAAATCCCAGGGACAAAGAACAAACTAAACAGAAGAATGGTAACCATAAAACTTTACTCATAATAGAAACTTTAAGGGCTTTACATAACATGCAAAGCAATGTATCATACCCGTCTTGAGGAGAAGGAAAAACCCAATGGAAAAATACCTATAGTGGTGGAATTGTAGGAAGGGAGAACTCCTAGAAGCCCCATAGCCACAACGGTCTCATTCAGCTGTAAGAACTCGAGAGCGGATCCAGCACACTACGCTCACTCGGAGCACCCTCTGAGTGGCCTTGTGTCCCCTTACTCACTCGTGCTCACCATTCTTGTCTTTTAATTTTTATTATTTATTTATCTTTCCCATTTCCAACCACTCCTGCCTGCCATCCGACATTTACAGCTGTTCCCGGCCACCTTCTGTCATTCTACATTATTTATTTATTTCTCCTATTCCAGCCAACTTCCACTATTCTCTATCTACCTTCCCTGTTCACCACCCCCTGCACCTCTATCCCTCCCCTGTTCTCCTCTTCCCTACCCCAACGTACCATGATTGGTGATCCAACCAGGGAGTTGCCCTCTTCACCGAGGGCCCAGTGCAGCCCTACCCGGGCAGCCAGCGAGTGGCAGTTCCCTTATGGGCAGCTCCCCTTCCTGTTTGCTGCTTTTTGCCCATGGACGCCAGACGGAGCATACTGCAGTGACAACTACGGTCACAACTAAGGTGGGTTGGTTTAGGCGGTCAGTTCAGCCATTACTGTGCTCAATTAAAACCCTTTCACTACTTCTTTCATTACCACCATCATATTATGACACTGTGTAGATTACCTGCTGCACCCACTAGATAGTCTGATAGATGTATTGGGAGTTCTTTGTGTATGGTAAGGGCAGGAAATGTATTGCACTTAGCAGTAACTTGGAAGTAGGAAAGGTGTCACACTGGATAGATTTAGGGGGCACAAAACGTGTCGCACTTAGTTGGATGCTAGTGGCATGAAATGTATTGAACTTAGATGTATTTTTGGGGTAGGAAATGTATTGCACTTTACTGTACATTGGGGATAGGAAATGGGTTGCAATCAGATGGATTTGAGGAGTAGGACATTTATCGCAATAAGGTGTAATTAGGGAGTAGGAAAGGTGTCACACTTAGATGGATTTTGGGAGTAGGAAATGTTTTGCACTTAGTTGTACTCTTGGTGTAGAAAATGTATTGCACCCAACAGTATTTTGGGGGTAGGAAATGTGGTGCACACAGATCAGTGTTCAAAGGGCACAAAAAGAAGTAATGGAACTATGGTGCTGCTGGCCTGCCCCCGCTCCCACAAACCACATCACTGAGCCGCTTCATCACGCAATCCAAACCCCCAAACAAATGTGCCTGCCGTTTAAGGGAACGGTTCAGTGCAGCGCACTGAAGTGCAAGTTTCAACTTCTTCCTACACTCTTATTCTAAAACATAGCCATTCCGAAATGGTTTCTTGTTAAAATAAAAGTAAAGAAATGGTAAAACTTTGTTTAAAAAAGTAGAGGAACACCGCTCCCAACCGCTCCCGCCCACTTCGACCACTGACAAAGATGGATTTTGGGGGTAGGAAATGTATTGCACTTAGCTGTATTATGGGAGTAGGAAAGTTGTCGCACTTAAATGGACTTTGGGGTGTAGGAAATGTATTACACTAAGCTGTATTTTGGGAGTAAGTGCCCTAGCAGACATTGGAAAGATAGCACATATACTGCTAAGGTTAGGTGGATTTAAGTGTGGGCAGTGTGCTGCACTTAGATGGACTGGGGAGTGAGCACTTGTGTTGCACTTTAAGATGTTAGCCTGTCCTTTGCGTGCAAAAATATATAATGATAACCTATCCATGATAAGATGTATAAGTTAGCCATTACATCACATAAAGATATATGCATGTATCCTTGATATTGCACCTAGAAGATGCCTGAAGATAGCCCAATATAGAGCGTAGAGGATTTATAGTAAGACTAAAAGGGTAGCCTCTCTATTGCGTTTAGAGAATCATATGATCCCATTATCTTATGGTAGCCCCTCTGTCATGCCTTAAAGATGTACTAAGATAGTCAGTCTAGCGTGCTTAGAAGACCTTGAGGGTACCCTGTCCATAGTGCCTATACGAGCCTATGAGGGTAGCTTCTCTTTTCACACATATGGACGGCTCACAGAGCGTGATCAAAGATAACCTCCATCTGAGCATAAGGTACATATAACACACCACTTCGGTGGGCATCTGCCCCAGGCAGGGGTATTCATCCATACACATTAGAATGGAGCTACGACTATAACAAATTTGGTCTAGCTACTTATGTCTTCCCCTTCTTAAACCAATTTTGTCTCAACACCTCGCCATTAGAATACAGTGACAGCCTATGACAAATTTGGTCTAGCTGGACACATAACATGTCTCTTGCACTAGCGACTCTCGTGACCTCCCTCAGCACCCATACACATGCCTGACCACTTGGATTGCTTAATGGAGCCTAGCCAGCTAACCTGAATCCTAATCTTGGCAAAATGCACACACGCATTGTAAACCTCTTTGAGAATTTCCCATACTATGGACTGCGGTCCCCGAGGGCGTTCCCGCCACAAGTGCATTGAGACTATGGTAGTGGTGAAACGCACTATATAAATGACTACTACAATTACAATTAAAACTATCATAGGTAAAATAGGAGTACCTTAATTTACAATTGTAAATTTATTTACATAATTATTAGTGTGTACCTACATATCTCCTCATTAGCGGTTAAAAAACGTTGAAAGGGGTGACAGAGAAGTTGAAAATCTTAGACTATGACCTAAGACAAACCAGCAGAGCAACAGAAACAGATGAGAGGAACACAGTAAGAAAAAGTCCCTTAATTCCCCTTGACACACAGTCGCCAAATCCCTAGACAAGGGACATTCGGAGCAGGAAAGAGAAAGCTCTTGGGCCAGGAATAAACCTGGTCCGGTCAACGACTACAGAAGTCATAATTTGAGGAGTACAAGCAAAGATTCTTGGATACATCAGCCTGACTTGGCGCAAACAGGAGTGAGGGGCGAGAAAGACTCCAGACGCATAACAGCCTGAAAACCACCAAATGAGAAAAGAGAAGACAGAACAAATGACAACAACTCCAGGACCGTTCACCCACACACATGCGCTGTGTGTGAAATGACTTTGAATCTTCATTTGACTTAGAATGTGTACCACACAGTCATTTAATAAACTGGAACATCGCCATCGACCAGTACCAAACTAGAAATTGAAGCTTGGGAACAAGAATCAAACCTAGCGAAGTGGTCCTGGCTACCGGTAGCACAAGCGAATCACAACAGACTTTAGCCACCAAAACCACCCATCGCCCTGACGGTCAATAAACAACAAGGTGACAGGGCAAACTACAAAGCAAATCTATTGAGGATGGGCTCATGGAACACTCAGGGTTTCATCCACCTAAGCTCACGCAGTGATGTATCCTTAGGATCATTTAATCCCGTATGCTTACAAGAAATATGGCTCCTCAAACCACCAACCATAGACGGTTTCCAAATGGCTTTTTCCGCTGCAACAAAAGGAGAAACGGGGCGACCTTCCTCAGGATTACTTTCAGCATTCCGTTCAGGAAGTGGGCTACACCTGGAAAGTGTCCTATTGGCAGACCTTTCCATTCTTTCAACTCTGGTATAGTGGACACCCAGTCCAACAGTGAAGGACGTCAGAAACCCGGAGGTCTTTCTTATAATCAATGCATACTGGAACCCCTAGGTGATAGAGAGACCATTTATGTGCAAGATCGAATCAATAATCGACGAGTCTCAAGACGCCACGACAATTGATCACATAATAATATGTGGTGACCTTAACATCACCTGCTCCAACCCGGGGACGGAAGGAAGCTCGGCCAATGTTTTAACACAAAGCAAAGGTTCAAAGGGAGAACGCAATCCAACGGGACCGGTGCGTAGAGGAGAAATGTGGTCATCCCTCATGGACTTGAAAGATTTGCACAATCTCCATTTTCTTAAGACAGCAACATCACCTCTGATCACGATATGGGAACAAGGGGGTTGCAAAGGCACACTGGACCACATTTATGTGTTTAGAGGACTCTTGGCAAGGATATCTGCCTTCAGAGTGATCAGAACGGTCAACAGTGACCACAACCAACTCGCAGCATCCTGGGTAGCGTCGACAATCACCAGAAGGAAACAAATGGTAAATGCAGTTGAAACATCTAACCGTGGCAACAGACTGAGACTAACTACAGCTTTAACAATTACAGAACAATACTTGCACTTGAAGCAGAACTGTGCCACCACACTGGGGCTCATGAAGATAGACTACTGTCTCATGCTGATGCCATATCAAACGCCTTGCAAAAACTACAAGGCCAAGAATCTGCACCTACAAAATAAAACCACACTTCTGATATCAAACAGGAGATATCTACGGCAAAAGACAAGCACAGCAAAAAGAACTCCAACCACAGAAAACATGGAGATCACCAAATTGACTCAGACAGCCTACAAAAATTTGATTAAATTGCATAAAAAATCACTTTACCAAGAAGACTCAGAGAAAATGCTATCCACGCTCAGCTCCAAACAAGCAAATGCCTTTTGGTCACTAATAGCTTCTACGCTCCAAGCTATGCACGACACCTTGCAGAACAATGTTAGCGGATAAAAATAAATGGGTGATCCACTTCACAAAGCTTTTCGTACACTTCGGCAACTGCCTACAACGCCAGCTCTGTTTCTCCTTAAAATCTTTGATAGAGCTGCCTATCTACAGATTCAATCTTATTTGTAGATTAACAACTTATTAGGGACCAGACATCTGGTTTTAGACAAAGACATGGGACTGAGACGGCCCTTCTCGATCTCAAGAACCAATTAGATGAGCAAAAAGATAGAGGAGAAACGTCCATCTTCTACTCCTAGACTTATCAGCCGCTTTTGACTTGGTTGACTACAAAGTCTTATGCAACCACCTCAAATCGGCTGCCAACTTCTCCACAGAGGCCACGACATGGATACACTGTTTTCTAGATAATAGAACTATAAGAGTCTTTTCACCTTAATTAGCAGCTGACCTAATACCCAACACTTGTGGAGTACCTCAGGAGTCATGTGTCTCCCCTACTTTGTACAATATATATATACAAAGCTGTTCTTTGATATATTGAACAATCTGGGTGTCTCATACACTAATTATGCAGACGACACCCAGATCCTCATCTCTGTCCAAGGAGATTATGATAAAGACTCAAACCGTATCAACAAAATCTACAAAATCATACAAATCTGAATGGCCACCCATGGCCTATGTCTTAATGACGAAAAAACAGAACTCCTAATCATTGGGTCCACCAGCAAACTAAACAAGCTCCTCCACCAATACAAATCCATCACCATTGATGGAATTAAAATCAATATTGCCAAGGAAGTAAAAACCTTAGGTTTCTACTTAGACTCTGCTTTCAATCTTAAGAAGCAAGTAAATGCCACGGCTTCTGCAACAAATTACACATGTAAATTAATGTAAATTAATGTATGCATGTACACCATTTCTGACTACTGAAAGCTGCACCACGATTGCAAGGGCACTAATCCTATCGAAATTGGATTACTGCAACACACTTTACTTAGACACCAGTAACCACAATACTAACAAACTTCAAACTCTCCAAAATAATGCCCTCAGAACAGCCCTAGGCATTCCTAAAGGTCAGTACATATCCGACAAAAGAAGATTCTCTAACTGGCTAGCCATCAAAGACAGAGTTAAGCTTAAAACACTAAACCTAACATACAAGTGCCTCAACAACAAAGCTCCGGCATACCTCAATGATAAATTTACCAAACGTACATCTTAACGTCCTATCAGAATGGCACAAACCAACAGCAGCAGAATCCCAACTTTAAACTTAAATGAACGGGAGGATCTAGCTTCCCTGTCTTGGCAGCACAACTTTGGAACTCCATTCCGGACACTTTAAGAGCTTCACCGTTCCTCCATTCATTCAAAACCAATGCCAAACATTGGCTACACTCCAACGACCGCTGACATATAATTCCTAGACCTGTTTTATCTATATTATTGTACCCCTATTCTAACAACTTGGATGACCAATTATGACATGTGTATATTTTCACTGTTTCCTTCTTGCACATGTATATACTATTGTAATGTTTTCTTGTATATTCCTGCTATCTCAGATCTTTTGTGTTATGCTGTAACTGCACTGTACCTTACGGTAACTGTAGCCAAAAACTTTCATACAAACGCCCAGATGCCTGACAGCCCGGTGCGTTCTGTAAATAAATAAACAATACAACAATAAAACAAATATAGATAATTAATATTAAATGCAGGTAGCAGACATTTTGCAGCATTTTCTTTCAAATTCTTATGCCCACACAACGTCACCAGGGTGACTAACACTGATCTTCATTATGGTTTATTGTGGTACATCGATTGAGCAGTCTGCCTAATTAGGTTCCTGCACTACAGTCATTAGAAAGAAAGTAAATCCAAGCCATTTTTCTTGAAAACAAAGCAGGCATCTGCTCACTTTCTTGGTCTAACTGCACTTCCAGTGCACCTTTGCATGTGCCCAGTGTGAGGAACTACTTTATGTAGGCTCCTCCTCTACACTTGTTAGAGGGAATGTAAATCCAAGCCCTTGCACTTGGGTTTCTTTGTCCTACCACATTTCACCTACACTTTCGAGTTCATTATTAAAACTCTGCATTATATTATGAAGACTAACTTCGGAAGACAATGGGTGAATATAAAGAAAGCCAACCTTAGGGAGGGACCCCTAAGAGAAAGATATTCATGTTGAAAATGCCGTTATGCTGCCAATAAATCTACCCGGTTACTTACAGGTAATATTCATTACTCCTAGTCCTACTCATTCTCGTCACAGTACGTACTTGTGAGGTTCTGACCTCCATCTCAGGATTCCATTCCATCTTTTTACTATGACATAGCCTGACTCAGCACTTCCCCCAATGTGTTCATTTTTATTTTCCTGCTTACCTGTCATGATTTTGGGTGGGTGGCTGGGCACCTGCTGCTCCTTCCCCCCTCCCTCTTCTTGGCTTGGAGGGGCAGCTCTGTGTTTCCCTCCCCCTGCACTCGTAGCTGGGCCTCTGGGTACATGTATGTTGGGCCTTCAGTTTTCCAGGCTCCTCTGCTGAGCAGGGGGACTGGTTGAGCTGCATGTCCTTGGTGGTCCTACTGGGTGATTTGGCCAGTATGGCCTGTGCGCTCTTCCCTCCAGGACGGAAAATCGCTACTCTCCTGGGTATGGGTAAGTGGGGTCCCTCTGCGTTCTCATTGTGTGCAGGCTATTGGTCCGATCCGCACTGAGTCTGGCAAAGATGGGCTGAAGTTGGAGCTTTCTGGATCAGCTCCGTCTCCCCCACCAGTCTAGTTTAGTGTGGAGATACGCAGTGGCCTAGAGAGAGATTCAGGGGATGCTGATAAGGCTTTCTTGGCTGCTGGCGGTGTCCAGTGCTTCCGTAGGGTTGGAGGGTGCAGGCATATTTATATAAAGGAAAGTAGATGAACACACATGGGTTTTTTGCTTCGCTCTCCCTGTGCTGCATATAGCTAATTAGGCGGTGGCTGCTCGACTTGGTTGTGTGCCTGGCCTGATTGTGAGTCGGTATACCTGCTTGGCCTTTTCAGTTCTTTTTGTAGGGGTCGTGCAGGGTTCTTTTTGCTGCTGGAGCTTGCTTTGTGCTCTGCTGCTGCTGTCCTGTGTTGGATCCTCTGCGGTTAAGTTGTGTCTCTGCTCCTAGGTTACATTGGTCCTGCTAGTGTTCGCTTGCAGTCCTTGTGTATGTCCACTGTCCTGCTGGGTCTCTGGCGGCTATGGAGCACGGCAAGCAGCTGTGTGAGCTGCAGCATCTGGATACAGAAGGCGACAATGGAGCTCAATGCCTTCCTCTCTGGATGCTGACCGGCAAACCTCTTTCATACGTAAGAGCGTTCCTATAGTGTTGGAAAGACAGTTGGTCTGCATTTGCCGGAAGACATCAAGACAGTAGGCCGGCGTGCTGAAGAATTCCATGCAATCTAGGACTCTGGTGCTGTCTTCTGCTTCTTCTTCTGAGGTGGAGTCTGGTGATATTGAGGAGCCTAAAAGAATTTCTGGTCAAGGAGGCTCTGGCTGCGGTTTTGGTGTAGGTGGCAGACTACATGGCTTTTCAGCAGCCTCTAGTGTGGCATCTGGGTCCTGTCTTATTTTTTCATCAGGCTAGAGCAAAAACCAGACATGAAACACTGTAGAAAAGCAAAACCAAGGGAGGAATGAAGATTTCATACAAAAGAATCTCCATGTGAGCCAATAGGTTTTCAGTGTGACCATGTTTTTTAACCCAATTGTCTGATGTTATTAATAATAAAATGGGTTGAGGGAAAGGGTAGGGCATGTGAAGAAAAGGCAAAAGAGGCGAAAAAGAGAAAACAGTAAAGAAACTAAGTAAAGTATGTAAGCAAAACAGAAAAAGAGGATGTGCAGCAAATCATATACCCAGTATTAGTAAAAATCGGGACAACAGTAGTGTGGTAAAGAAGTTGCTAAAAAAGGCCCATTTTGGCCAATTTGTCAGAAAAGCCATACTATTCTTCAAATGGATTGTGTGTTCCCACATATTGCTCATCTTTGATATTCGTATCATCAGCTTTGCTGCTTTGTAAAAAAAATAATTCCACACCAGAAGACGCTGTGCTCCATCTCGTGGCCTTGATGTTCCTCGAGTGTCGCCATAGAACGTTGACGTCATCAGCAGTATAAATAGCTCGAGCCACGCCCATTGGCTTCAGTTCGGTTTTTCCGAAAGCTTTTGCTTCGAGTGTTTGAACGGCGCGCTTCAGTTTCGTCAAGATGTCCTAATCCTTCGACCCCAAGAACTGGCTTAAAAAAGGCCATGATTGCGGGAAGAAAATGTCCATCACTGATCCCCTTCACATCTGCCTGTGGTGCCTGGGTTCCGAACATCGGACTGATGACTGCCTGTCCTGTCCAGCCAGGCCATGACAGGAAAAGCTCTAAGGGAGCGCTGAGTCAAAATGGCGGTGGGTAGGTAATCTTCAAAGGCTTCTTCGAAGAGGGATACAAAATCTGGGGAGTTTAGGGACTCATCCCAGCGTAAGTCGAAAAAGGCTCGATTGAGGAGTCGGTCGAGAAAATCTTTGCCTTCTTCATTGAAGAGGCAAAGAAGAGACGTCACTGGTCTCCATCTTCTTCTTCTTCTTCTTCTTCTGATACCCCTTGAGGGGTTATCACATGTCCTAATAAGAATGAATCCCCAGAAAACGGGAGGCTTTCAAGGCCTTAATGATACAAATCTTAGAGAATGCGGCCGGTCCCCTCAAAGAAGTCACACAAAGATCCTGCCCCAGCTCATCCTTCAGATGACAGAGGGAGGTCAAAGACTACCAAATGCTCTAAATCCGGCAAGAAATCAGTGAGGGTATCATCTAGAGAGCATAGCCCATCTCTTATACCTCACAAAAAGAGCAAGTCGACAAGCCTGTCGGTGCATAAATTGAAGGCGAAGCCGGACAAAAAGGTGTTAGGGTCCAAACCTTTATCGACACCATTGTCGAAGGTTTTGGCGACACCTTTGTCGAAGATTTCATCGACACCATTGTCAACAACACCTTTGTCTAAGCCAGCGTCAACAACATCGCCATCAATGCCATTGTCGAGGAAAACGATTCCTTTAGCATCAATGGCCTCAACCCATGAATAAGACTTATGCCCATTTGCCAAGGAAAGACTTTTTCAAGTCTGTATCCTCAATTTATGAAGAGGATCAAGCCTATGAGGAGGATGCTTCCCCCTTTGGGTTGAAATATGGTATAGAGGACGCTCCTGAGGAGCTTATTGACCCAAAATCAAAGATATCTGATCTTTGATTGCCTTCAGTCAGCTAGTAGCAGAGACACTTCTCCTGAACTGGAGTTTGACAAACCTGATCCAGCTGAACATGCAGATTCAGCATACAGGAACATCATGAATAGGGTTGTGGAGCTCAAGCCAGGGTGTTCAGAAGGATCCAATACTGCCTTTTCATTAAGCCCTTCAAAAGAAGGTCATGTCAAACTGGGAAACTCCACAATCTGGACCAGCGGTAAACAAGAATTATTTGAGAAAATACAAAACTTCTTCCACTGATCTGGACTTTTTGACTAAGCACCCTATACCTGAAAGCTTAGTGGCCCAAGCCGCTACATCCACCAGACAGTCTGCTTACTCCTCTATTCCCCCGATAGGGATGACAAGAGGATTGATGCCTGGGCTCGCAAGATATTCTCTTCGAGCAGTATGGTTTTGAAGTCAACCACTGTTACTTGTACCCTTTCGAGGTTTACCTAGACCCTGCGGGACTGTGTTAGCATGGCAGCTCAACACATTCCGGAAGGCGAGGAAAGAGACGGTTTCCTGGCTATTGTGAAGGTTGGAAAGGAGGCAATGGGGGAGTGTCTCCAGTCAGGACTGGACACTGCTGAAAGCATCAGAAGTTCCATGGCCTCTAGCACCGTGCTACGCAGGTTTGCGTGGCTGAGAAAGTCTGGCTGTGCACCAGAAGTGCAGGCCAGGCTACTCAATATGCCCTTTGACGGCTTGAGGTTGTTTGGAAGCAAGGTGGATGAGAGTCTGGAGAAGCTACAGACCTCTAAGGTGGCAGCTAAGTCTCTTAACGCCTCCATACGTCAACCTCAGCAACACTCCTCCTCAGGCTCATCTTCCTGGAGGGGTCATCCTTTTCGTTTCTATTCCTAATTTGGAAGGGGAAGAGGACAGGCTAGTCAAAGAGGACAACAAAAATTCCCTCATGGCGGATGAGAAAATGGTTCTAGATCAGCCCTAGCAGCTGCAACAGTCCCCTCAGCCACTGCTGCAGCCGCCTCTAAGCCACTTTGAGGCCTTGACCAACAAGACCTCGGTGGAAGGCAGAATCTCCCAGCATCTGAGCGAATGGCGGGGCATAACTTCAGATGCATGGGCACTTGAAACAGTAGCCCAAGGTTACTGCCTTCCTTTTCATCCACCAGGAACCAACTCTCCCAAAATTCCAGATCCGCTCCTTGTGCAGGCAATGTTAACCCTGCTAGAGAAAGGTGCAATAGAACAAGTACCTGTAACGGTGAGGAACAAGGATTGGTATTCCCCCTACTTTCTCATTCCCAAGAAGGACAGAGGAGTGAGATCCATCTTGGACTTAAGAATTTTTCTAGAAAATACAGAACTCGACTTAAGAAATTTGAACAAATTCCTCAGGAAGGACAAGTTCAAGATGGTAACCCTTTCTCAGAGCCTTCCAAACTGATGGCAGTAGTGACAGAGGGTCTCAGGAAATGGGGATTCACGTTTACCCCTACCTGGACGATTGATTAATCAGGGCTTGTTCACCCAAACAGGCACAGTAACATCTCAGGATCACCTGCCACTCCCTACACAGACTGGGCTTCTTCCTCAATTACAAGAAGTCGCATATGATACCACTCCAAAGACTCCAATTCATTGGAGCATTCCTGGATACTTCCTCAGGAAATGCCTTGCCTCCCGAGGTGAGAGCTCAACACATTCTATAGATGGTAACAAAATTCCAGAATGCCCAGCATCTGCCGGCCTTCGATTGTCTGAGATTGCTCAGCCTCATGGCATCCTCAATTTTCTTGATGTCAGAGGTCAGAGTGAGAATGAGATCCCTTTGATGGACCCTCAGGACTCAGTTGTCCCAATTCTCAGGGAATATGTTAGATCTACTGCAAGTTCTGAGCACAGTTGCTGAGGACCTTCTATTGTGGGCTTGCACGGACAATATTCTCAAGTGAGAATCTTTTTGGAAGCCATGGCAGGAGATAACGGTAGTGACGGACGCCTCACCAACATACTCACAATCAGCGGTCGTTGGTCTTCATCGGATTCCAAACTACACATCAACCTTTTGCAGCTGAGGGCAATCAGACTAGTGTTGAAGGCATTCCTGCCCTCTGTACGGGGAAAGAATCTCTTGATAATGGCGGAAAACACAGTGGTCATGTACTACCTCAACAAGAGAGGAGGTGTAGGGTCACTACCACTGTGCGGAGAGGCAATGCAGCTTTGCTTCTGGGCAATACTAGAAGGAATCTCTTTATCAGCAGTTCACCTAGAGCAGAACATGTGGCGGTGCTCTGAGCAGGCAGAGCACAGTTTCCCATGAGTGGGCACTACCTCAGGAAGTCCTTCCGGAGATCTTCACCCTTTGGGGAACCCCTGAAGTGGGTCTGTTCATGACCAAAGTCAATTAGAAGTGCTAACAGTATTGCTCAAGGGAATTTCCTCGAGAGGAGCTCTTGGGGACGCGTTCGTAGTGGGCTGAGAATTTCCGCTTCTGTACACCTTTCCTCCAGTCCCCGTCATTCCTCACGTGATCAGGAGGTTGATAAAGTCTGAGAAATCCATGATCCTAATTGCTCCGGATTGGGCCAGGAGGACGTGGTACCTGGACCTTCTGGACATTTCCATCTGTCCTCCAATAAGTCTTCCACCAAGAGAGGATCTTCTCTCGCAAGGGGAAGGTCGAGTTCTCCAACCAGAGGTCAAGACACTCAGCCTTCACGCATGGTTTCTGAGAGGCTGAGATACAAGGATTGGGACCTCCCAGATGACGTAATGGAGATTTTGCTTTCGACCAGAAGACCAGCAACAAAATCCTTGTACCTGTGTCGTTGGAATAAGTTCAGTAACTGGTGCAAGGATAAGAATGTGGATACATTCCTATGTGGCACACCTATGGTACTTTCTTTCCTATTACATTTAGCCAATCTGGGACTCCAGACTGATACAACAAAAGGATACCTAGTGGCGCTTTCTATTTTTAAGCGTTCCT
Organism: Ambystoma mexicanum; assembly: GCF_040938575.1. NCBI lineage: Eukaryota > Metazoa > Chordata > Amphibia > Caudata > Ambystomatidae > Ambystoma > Ambystoma mexicanum. Next base: position 1,050,930,432 of record NC_090926.1, read on the forward strand.
CTGAAGAGGTATCCTATTTCAATATACCTTTGATTGTACAATTTTTGAAGGGTCCCACTAACGTGTACCCGCCAGTCCCATTCCAGGTCCCTTTCTGCGATTTAGATCTGCTATTAAAATGTCTTACTTGCATTCCGTTCGAGCCTTTGCATTCTTGTCCTCTAAAGCTTCTTACATTGAAAACAGTCCTACTAGTGGCTATTACATCAGTCCGCAGGGTGAGTGAGTTGCAGGCTCTTTCGTATAAGCCTCCTCACACCATTCTCCATAAAGATAAGGTCTCTGTCTTTCGTTTATCTAAAATAAAAAAATTACATTGCCATCTTTCTATCCTCCTGCTCATGCAGGTAAGGAGGAAGAAAGGCTTCACAGGCTACACCCAAAAAGGGCTCTCAGCTTTTATATTTCAAGACTTGAGAAGTTTCGACAAGATGACCAACTTTTTATTGGATATACCGGCCACAAATTTGGCCTGGCATTAACAAAACAGACTATATCCAGATGGATAATTTTAGCAATCAGAGAATGTTACAGACTGGCAGGTAAAGAACCTCCAGAGAGGTTAAGAGCTCACTGAACTAGAGGCATGGTAATTTCTGTGGCTCTTCAAAGGGGTGTCTCAGTACAGGATATCTGTGCAGCAGCCACCTGCTCGTCTATGCATACATTAGTAAAACATTATTGTTTAGATTCAACCTCATCCCAAGGAGGTCTTTTTGCAAAGGCCGTTCTTCATACGGCTCATGATTAAGGTTAATTGGTACTCCCTCCTCCAAATTGTCACTTCTCTGGGAGTCTATCAAAGATGAGAAATACGTGGGAGGACACAATCCATTTGAAGAACAAATTACTTACCAACTGGTAACGTTCTTTCGACTGGATGTTCCTCCCACGTATTCCTCATAGCCCCTCCCAGCCTACTCCACTGTACAATTTACATGCTTTTACACTCCGCGCTTCCTGAGAGCTTGCGGTCTTGGGGTACGCCTGATCAATCCCTTGTTTGGGGGAGCGGAAAAACAGACTGAAGCCAATGGGCGCAGTTCAAGCTATTTATACTGCTGATGACATCGACCTTCTATGGCGACCCTCGAGGGACATCGACGCCACGACATCGAACACAGCGCCTTCTGGTGTGAAGCTTTATTTTCCGAAGCAGCAAAGCTGATGATACGAATATCAAAAATGAGGAATACGTGGGAGGAACATCCAGTCAAAAGAACGTTACCAGTTGGTAAGTAACTTGTTCTTCTGACATACAAGTGGCTCAATAAGCTAGACCAACTCGCTCAAAGGGCGTTAAAGGGCAAATAAAGACTTCCTCCTTAAACCTTTAAGTGAATGTGTGAATAGATGTATGGGTTTCATAAAGTGCTAACGTCACTGGAAAGCATCAGATTCTTGGACATAGGGGGCACACCCAAGGGTTATAGGTAGGGTTCAGGTGTATCAGAGGTAACTCAGATGGGTTGGGGGATCAAGGGAGTAAGCGCGGACAGAGGAGTAGTAGGGTTGAGTGGAGCGATCGGACATGGTTGAGATGTTCTTTGAAGTGTAGAATCTTCTGGTTTCTCCTGCGGCTAGTAGTTTTGACCAGTTTTACTGAATATTCTTTAAAATGCATAATGTGCATAACATTTTATTAAAAACCTCCCATTGGGTACTATTCAAACAGTCTGTAACAAAAGGAATGCACTGCCACTTTCAACTGTGGGCCACTTTTTGATTGGTGCTGAGACAATTTTATGTCCCAGTCCCACCCTGGAGGCGGGCAGTCTTATCTTTTTTGTTAACGTGTTCCAAAGCCACAGTGCGTATCAGGAAAAGGCCTGTTTCCTATTCTTCCATTTTGCAATTCTTTGTTTCAAGCCTGGCAATGACTTGGCTTCATATAGTGCAGATGGTGAATTTCTCACTCAGTAAGAGCAATGTTTTGGTTGTGGCTGATTTGTAGATGATGCAGGGTGTCTTGAACATCAAGTAACCTGAAGAGGTATCCTTTGCAGCTCCTTGAGGATGGGGCTGCTGTGGTCGAAATGTCTTAGTTCTGTAATGACACATTCTGCAACACACGGAAAGGCTTTCAAAGAGGCCAAGTTGTCATTTGGGACTCTGTCTCAGAAGGCATTGTTCTCCTCTAGGTTGGAGATGACTAGGATGTTGCTATTATTCTGAAACAAGGGGTGGGGTTGAACTAATTGACTTGGATTAAGCCGTTTGGCATGTTCTCTGTGGCCCAAATGTCTTAGAATACTTCAGAGAGTTATGGAAGGCAATAAGTAAAAGAAGAAATATGTCTTGTGATATAAAGATGTACTCTGATAGAATAAGAATGATGTATATATTACGTGGGGCAATGCTTTAAGTAACACAGTTTTTAAATCCTTAACCGACTTGAAAAACACACAGGCAATAATCAGAATCCAACACTGCCAAAACTGCAATGTGACAAATAGTTGACAACGTTTGGAACCAGTTAACAAACTGTTTCCTGGGCCTCTGTTTTTTCCAGGAATATGAATATTTTTCTTTACCAAATCTTCAAAGGGGTTGGGCAGAAGAAGCAGAAACATACCTGGAGATATTTTCTCAGACATCCTGAGATCCTGAACTGGTGAAGCAGATGAGCACTTGCTACTGCAATAGTAATCATTATATGGCATTGGAAGGGCTTGTACCAGAACTGGAAAGAGTTCATAATTCAATTTGAAGTGTACAACCACAGTTGCTCATGGGAATTCTATTTCTGAGGTGTTTTTGACAAAACCCCAATCTTTTGCTGAATTGTACATCAAGATGACAGAGGAGGGAGTAATCCAGTTTGAACAGAAAGTTGATAATGTAAAGGTTTAAAAACATAATTCAATTGAATGATATTCTTGAGAGGGACATAAAGCTTTTACCAAAATAAAATATATAGGTGTGTAGGTTAATGTTTTATCTTTTGCCGATTTCTTCTTTTTTATTTTTACCATTTTTTAAGTATTTTTCGTACTTGGGCTGTCCTCCATTTTGTGAACTGCAGATTTGTTTTCAGAGCATTAGAAGGGAATTTTGAAAATTGATTATAGCAGCAACGATGCAATTAAAAGGGAGAAAATATATGCTGCATGTGCACAGTGTGCAGCTGTCTGTTTGGTGGATTGTTTTCTGCGTCTCAAGTAAAGAATTACATCTCGGCCCCCGAAAATTGGTGATTTGATCTCAAACAAGAACGCCAGAACCATGTGCTTCACATGGCATGAATGAATGCTAAGAAGCTCCTCCTCGTTGAGCTCTACAGTTGCTGAGAAGCTGCTATACATTTTTCACTGATCTCTTAAATCATGACTATAACTATATAAGGGATGTATAATAATTCTGGGCGCATTATGGGGGTGCTTGTGAGGGCTGTTCGGCTGGACTTGATATCCAGAGGTGTTTAGATGGAATCTTGGAATCTTCATCATCCGACACGGATCATTATACACATCCACTTGTGACTTTCATCTCATTTCCTGTGGTAGGCACCTTATTGACTTATCTGTGCATATTCCATCTGCTTATCCTTTGGGCAAACTACTTAAAAGAACTATTTAATGTTTTACTTTAGCAGCATATAAAGCTCTGCCCCCTACTCCTATAAGCCCTACTTATACTCTGGCATGTGTGCATCACGTGCGCATCGTAGGAGTGCTTGTGAGTGCTGTTCGGCTATTCAGCTATTCAGCTGGGAGCCTCCCCTCTGGATATTCTCCCACTTTTTAACTCGTCCACTCCTAGGGCAATACAACAACCATACTTGCAGGTAAAGTGTCATGGAACCATACACTCTTAAAACTGCCATGCCTGTGGATGTAAATGAACTTCTTGGGATTTCAGCTATTAGAAATAACAAAGTGTCAGAAGAAATCATGCATACTCACCCAAAAATGTAAGACAAAAATAAAAAGACAAAAAAACAAATACGGAAATCGCTAAGTGCCAACATCAGGCAATTTTGGCAGCCGAGCATACAAGGGAAAATATTGACAGTCTCTTCAGCCCTATGAATACACAAACGCCGCTCTTGCAACCTAATAGCCTGGCTGGAGGCAATACCACCCTGTGCAATGCAATATCCATGCTAAATATAACTTATGCTCAATTGTTAGCTTGCCGTACCCAGTGCTGCATTTCCAATCTCAACATACCCAAGGCCATACCTGAAACTGCATTACTGAACCCGGCAACGGCAACTCCAGCAACTATTGCAGTTGAAATTCATGCAGTTGATAACATGGAAATTCCCATTCTGTAGTCGCAGATTGTTAAAAACACGTTGAATGTGGAATTCTATGAGGCCCTGTATTCCTCTGAGAGCCCATCCCTTCACTTACAGGAAGATTTCTTGGAGAATTTACCAATCCCGCAGGTCTCTAGGGAAGTGGCAGAGGAATTGGGCCACCCCATTCTGGAGGACGAGGTGAGAGCAATTATTGCCGCTGTGCCCCGTAATAAGGCGCCGTGCCCCGATGGCTATCCGGCCTCTTTCTATAAGACGTTCCCCCACCTTTTGGTCCCACAGTTGACCCAGCTTTTTAATTCGTTTAGCTCAGAGGGCGGAATTTCCCGGTCGATGGAGGAGGCTAAGATCACCCTTATCCATAAGGCAGGGAAAGACCCGGAGGACTGTATTTCTTATCGCCCTATAGCCCTCATCAACACCGAAGCCAAGGTCTTTACTAAGATTCTGGCTCGGCGTCTGGAAAAACATCTTCCACCTCTGATCCACTAGGATCAATCAGGTTTTGTTTTGGGTCGACAAACAGCGGATAACATCAGGAGGGTGGCTCACCTGGTTGAAAAATCCCGTAAGACGAAAACCCCAGCGATCCTCTTGGCATTGGACGCCGAGAAGGCGTTTGACCGGGTTGAGTGGTCCTTCTTATTCCGGGTTATGGAGAAGATGGGGCTCGGGGAGGGCTTTATCGGTTTGGTTGCCGCTAATTATAAAAAATCCCACATCACGCATTTTGATCAACGGAGAGGAGTCCAGACCTTTTAGGCTCCAGAGGGGGACGAACAGGGATGTCCCCTCTCCCCTTTGCTATTTGCCATATATCTGGAACACCTCCTGTTGGCTATCCGTCAGTCAACGGAGATCAAAGGAATCACATTTGGTGGAGTGCAACACAGTGTAGCGGCCTTTGCCGATGATATGCTGCTCACACTTACAAATCCGAGAGAGTCCCTTCCGGTCTGCATAGCTTTGTTAACTTTCTTTGGCGGGATATCGGGCCTGCGGGTTAACGTCCAGAAATCGGAATTGATGAATCTCTCCTTGGGGGAAGTGGAGGCGAGGGTGGTCAGGGACCTGTCCCCTTTCAAGTGGAGCCCCTCTGGGCTGCGGTATTTGGGGGTAAGGATCACCCCCTCATTAGCGGGTTGGTATGGAGCAAACTATGAACCGATGCTCCCAGCCATCCAGAAAGATTTACGGAGGTGGGGGGCCCTTTCGGTCTCCTGGCTGGGCAGGGGTGCGGTACTCAGGATGGTGATACTACCTCGGGTGCTCTACCTTTTTCAGGCCATTCCCTTGAGAGTCCCGGAGAACTTCTTCAGGAGATTGGATAGAATGGTCAGAGACTTTGTCTGGGGGGAAGAGATCTCGTGTGTCTAGGCAGCTGCTCACTGCCTCTAGAAATAGAGGAGGCTTGGCCTACCCCGACTTCCGTCGCTATCACGATGCGGCTCAGCTCAGAATACTTAGAGAATGGTTCTCGAATGAGTACAGGAAACATTGGGTAAGGGATGGACAGGGCGGTGGCTGGGCACCACTTGGGGGAGGTCCTCTGGCTCCCGCGACAGTTGCGACCCGCCCATATTTATCTGAGCGATATCACGAAAAGTATAGCTGAATCCTGGGATCGGTCGGTGTTAAGTTGGGGGATTACAACTTTTCCCTCGCCATTTGCCCCTATCTTTCGAAACGGGGACTTTACTGCTGGGATGGAGAGGGGAGCTTTCTTGGCTTGGGAGGCGGGGGGGTGTAGGACCCTGAGGGACATGTTTATTGGGAAGAGGGTGAAAACATTTGTGGAATGTAAAAAAGAGTTTGGTTTGGGGGAAAGTGAGCTACATCGGTATTTTCAAATTAGGCACTGGGTTATGTCTCCGACTATAAGGCAAGCGGCGACTAGAGATCTAACCCACTTTGAAAGATTCCTAACAACCCATGAGGGCACAAAGGGGCTGATCTCCGATCTTTACAAACAACTCGAGAGAGGTAAACCGGGTACCAACTGGGCATACATGGCAAATTGGGAAAAGGTCGCAGGGGTATGCATAGGGCAAGCTGATTGGGAGAGATTATGAGCGCGGATCCCTAAGCTTACGAAGGCCATTCAGGTTCGGGAGGTGTGGTACAAATGCTTGGTGGGATGGCATTATACTCCTGCCCGTCTTCATGCTATGAACCCTGTTGTTTCGGGGGAATGCTGGAGAGGGTGTGGGGAGGATGGCACGGCCTCACATATTTGGTGGGATTGCCCCGTTATTCAGCCATTCTGGGACGATCTTATGAAGGCGTCCGCTCAGGCTTTGGGAGGAGGAGCCCTCCGAAACCTGCGAGAGATATTGCTGGGTAGGAGAGGGCTAGGGGACGGGGTGGGGGGGGATGAGGCAGGATGCGGCTGCAGCAAAGCATCAGTGATATTCATCTTGGCGGCCTTGTCCCTCATCGCACAAAAGTGAAAGGGGCCCGTGGTCCCGACTGAACAGGAGTGGCTCAGAAAGCTCTGGGATATAGTCTCGCTGGAGTGGGCCTCCTATGCGGCGGAAAACAAACTGGGGACTTTCTACGCGGACTGGGGGGAGACTCTGGAATTCCTAAGAGGAGACTGTAGAGCACAATGGAGTCCGCAGAGACTCAAACTATTGGACTTGTGCTGTTAAGCTGGGTTCAGGGGGGAGAGGGGAACGGGATGAGGCGTTTTAGGTTCTGTACCACTGAGGGGGGGGGGGTTTAGGGAGGGAGGGTTTAGTTCTATAATTGATGTGTTAATGTTACGTTTTGTGTTCATATGTGCCTGCTGATTTTCCTTTTTTCCTGTAAACGAATAAAAAAGAAATAAAAAAAACACGTTGAATGAAATCTCTCACCCACAAATCCCTTAAAATCAGCATCCTATGGCCATGAATCATAAAACATGTTATGATGCTAATGTTTTGTTTAATGTTGCTATTTACAAAGAGCAGAACATTGTCCATACAGTATGTGAAACTCAATTGGAAGCTCGACCAATTAATCATCTGATGAACCTGTCACATTCTCCAGTGTTATATCAAGATTCACCTAATTCAACTATTAATTCATCTGTATCATCTTCTCAGTTCTTTGTTAAACCCACCCCAAGACCCTCCTTTGGGTTAAAGCAAGTACCGATTAGTTTTTATATGAAACTACTCTGAGTGTGATGAACAATGGGCTTTATATCCTAACAATAATTTTTGAAACATTGGAAAGAAAATCAGAAACACACACCAACCTATTGCACCTTTTATCTTCTAAAATCGATTTGATAGCTGCAGAATTAAATCACCATCATCAAATCTACATAAAAGATCGTTTAATTCCACCTACAGTCAATTCTACAGGAGATTAGCAAATGTGGACTTGCATCCTGCTTAGACAATCGGGGCAGGTTCCTTCTCAACAGAGAATATTGTACCAGCTTCAGTAAATCAGTTGAATGTTATCACTCAAATTGATCCAGCTTTATCCACAAACATATTTGAAATTATAGAAACACAGGAACCAGTATTTGAGGTTTTCCAACCACAAAAACGCAAAAAGAAAACCAAACGATCTAATATTGTAACAAAACAAAAAAAAACAAGAATCAACTCTTAACGAGTAGAATAATTAAGAGCAAATCAAAAAAATGTATCGACTTCTTGACGAGTATGTTATTCAAATGCTAGATCTTATAGTAAATTAATCGGTTTTGTATACAACGATACTGGCTGGAGATTTAAATATACGCTGTATCACCGCAAATGAACTTACGTTAACACCAAGAGCTACTAGTTAGATGAATTGGGTGAGTATTGTTGTGGAGTAAAGTTACGCTGCCTGCCCGCTATACTGACTTTGACTTCAATGTGTGAAACACTCCACAAGGACTTTACAGCAAAGTACTTGATAAGTGGAAGCTATATTGCTGAGGATTACTACAACCCACGAAACGTTATAAGCATATTAACATCTATTTTCCATCTGTTTCCTTGTGGAATGGCCTAAACCACGTCCCTTTTGCGTTGTGCATACTTTAACAGGCACGCACCGCAATCGCGTGCACACAATTGTGTGAGTGCTATTGTGAAGTGCTTTTACGTTGTTAAGCGGTTCAGCGACTCAGCAATTCAGTGAGGCTCCCCCCTGCCCTTTAGTCCGCTTTATCTAGTGTGCGTAGTAATGTATACACACCATTCTAATATGCCTGCTCAGGTTGCTTTGCTCTATACTGCATTGAACCCTGCGACTTTATCAACAATACCTAAAGTGGCTAGAACAAAGCCCTTCGCTGGAGATATTTGGCATTTTAATCATGCAAAAAAAGGGCAGGTGATGAGGCCCACTTGCGTGCGGCAGCTGCCCTCTGGCTTCTCCGAATCGCCCCCACGCTATCTCTAGAGATAACGTACGCCAGCGAGAGTCTTCAACAGATTAACTTTATGAGAGGCGAGGTTAGTAATTACAGATAACACGCTACTTTAATTCTCAACACAATCTGCATGCAATCTGGTCCCAAACCCATTTGACCAGATTCTCGCTCAATCACTGTCCTCTCCCCCGAACTGTTATGGTACATGCCGAGGAGGAAACTGCGAACCGCTCCTTTACTCTCAAGTAGTTTCTCTCCCGACTTCTTGCTCGATAGCAGCATGAACAACCCCAGCTCGCACAACGTAGGTACGAGGAACGAGATGAACAGAACTCTAAAACCATGTGTAATTTAAAAGCAGTCGCAACCTCTGCAAAGAAATGTGTGCCTTTTGATGAACAGCTTCCTCACACTCAAGCAGTTCACTTATGCACAGATCAGTCTTTTGTAATCATGGAGACACAAAGCCCTAATCCATTAGATAAAGTGGCTATGAATCTCTCCAACTCACCTATATTATATCCAGACTCTCCTGATTCCTCTGACTCATGAAAATCCACTTTACCATCTTTTGCCAGACCAACTCCCCACCCTTCCTTTGTTAGGTGTCACCCACCTAACTTCTTTTTGGAGTCTAATATTGCTACAATGAATACTGGAATGCATTGCATGTTAAAATTGTATACATCTCTTGAAGAAAAACATGTGTTACAAAATGCTACCCTCAAATTGTAAACAAACAAAATTGATTTGCTAGCCCATAATTCATTCCAATTTTCGACAGGACCATGTAACACGCAACGGCAAATGATGGACCTCTCTAACAAAGCACTGGCGGAAGGAGTGATCTTGGCTCCATTGTCACCTTCCAACCATGTACTCATTGTAGATCAGTGTGACAATCAGGCCGTACATCATTCTGAGGGTGGCCAAACCCAATGACACGTTGCTACAACTGTTTCACCTGCTCATTTAATTACTGAATCTTCAAATGACCCACCTTTATTTGAGTTGCTTCAGACAAACATGGACCACAACATCTTGAATAACACGAGCAATAATAAAAAGAAAAAAAAAAAAACAAAGACCAGGAAAGATTTGCAATTACTTTTTCAGCAACAGACAAAAAAAACAAAATCAAATGAAAAAAACGAATGCCAGTAAAACCAAACAATTTATTGACAATGTATCCACTCCTCGTGTGTATAACATCATAGTACAAACTAAAGTGAGAAATTAATCTGAGACTCATGAAGGGGTAAACTCAAGAACTCTCATTGTAGAAGAGGTTGGAGTCGTGGAGGAATCCCCTCATTCTCAGATAAAAGATGATGACATAGATCAAGAACTCAGGATTTTGTCCATATCCATTACCTCCTTAAGTCAGAATGACAATTTACCTCTAGCTGTGGCCATTATGCCTTGTGAACCACCTCCACCTGCCAGAACCACTCATGAAGAGGAAGAACACCCCAGCTTCCTCACTCTAGAACAGAGAAGGATATTACTAAAGAATAGCAAGGCGACTATTGGGGCGGAAATGAGATCAAACCAGGTCACCCGCCCAGTACACAACTGGCCCCCTATAAATTTCAGAGAAGTTCCTAATTCAACTAGAGAGAGCGATAATATTGAATGTCAGGCTGAAAATTTAAAATACTACATAATTCGGGTAGCCATGATGCACAGGCAAATACAAGATCCATTTCCAAAACAGATCAACCTTGTTTTCTGCCTTTAAAACAAACCTCAACTAAAATATATTCAATCCAATGACATTAAAACTATTCAATATCTTAACAGCATTATATATGATCAAGTGGAATTCAATATACCCTCACAAATTGTTAAAGAGCTGATATGGCAAGCCCAAGACAATATGAGACACTTGGAATTTGTATTGTCCATCAAAACGGTTAAGCTGCAAACCCAAAATAAAACCTCTACTCAGTCTAGAGCAGCCTTCTTTTCTCTAAAAGACCAAGAGGTACTGACACCTAATCCAAGCTCATAAGAAACATCAAACTCTGATCAGTCAATTCAAGAAGTGTTTGCACCTCTTTTTATTATATGTCAAGGGGCGAGTGGAAAGCTCAGAAGAGAGATTTATTACAATAATGAGCCAGTTCAAACGAAAACGAGAAACTGGTCATTGCTAACGAAATCCAACCAAGGGACAATACATTCTAAGAAGCAATAATGCAAACTGTCAGCAGCCCTCTCAGGCCATCACATTTTCTGGGTGGAGAAAACTACATGGACATAATAATCTAAATGTTGGATTTGATTGTGGAGCAAGACCACTCTTATACAATTATGGTTGTGGGTGACCTCAACATGAGGTTCATTTAGCAAAAGCTGCGAACACTCTCTAAGAGAGCAATGGCTTGGGTGGCCTTAATGCATGAAATATCATTATGGTAAATGGATAATTCTTTGGAGATATCCCACCCGCCCCAATGTGGGAAAGAGGTAGAGCCAAGTCAATTATAGATTATGTTTTCATTTCACAACACGCTGTAAACTCAATTAAACCTTTTACTCTCCTCTCGACTGATGCTAGCGATCATAATATTCTACAACCAATTATTAAAACTCAGGCATCAGAATTGCAGAGTTTCACTAAAGGAACATTTTGTGTTAATGAAGTGTGTGACAGAATAAAATGGACAGCTAGATCAATGTATAAAGCGAGGAAATAAATCATAAGGGAAATAATCTCCTATCATCTATCTTGTACGAATATACAGATTCATTGCAAATGATTGCAGACTTATTCGTATTCTGAACGCCAAACTTTTCAACATACTCAAGCGTATAATCCCTATATTCATGCACTAAAAACACTATTTTGCCAGCTGCGTAAAATAATTAAATATCTTCTTTTAAGTGCTTGAATGTGTGAACAAAACGTGCTTACATACCCAATATAAAAATGTAATAAAACAGCAACGTGCATTACAAAAACAATTAGACAGAGAACTAAATGTTGTTAGCAGTAGCACAGAAATGGAGTGTCCAGATATGGAACCTCATAAACAACAACTTCTCAAATGCCTCAGGTACTGTCCTACTGAACACGATAACTGGAAAAACATGGACTGAGCATTTTAAAAGCTTATTCTACAAAAAACTCCCCAAAATACAGATTCCAACAATCTCACAGTTGATAGTCTCATGATAATAAAACAAATTGAGCTCCTCTAGAGCACCGGGCCATGATGGTGTGTCAAACGCAACAATAAAAGAAAACCCAGAGCAATTGGCAAAGATCCTTGAAAATAAATATATAATAACAAAGAAAGGGCAAATTCCTTTGTCATGGAAGCAATCGTCAATGAAGGAAGTAGGAATGATACATCAAATTATCGCCAAGTAGCCCTCTTAGATATACCCACATTTCTTTTGCAAGTTTGCTGATAGAGGATTTGAATAATTGGCTCAAGGAAGCAAATATGTTAGATATTTATCAATCCCTTATCAGCAAACTTGCAAAAAAATGTTATATCTAAATGGTATATCTAAGAGGGCTACATGGTAATAATTTGTTGTATCATTCCTATTTCCTTTATCAAGCAAGTTTTATTAAAGGATTAGGCAAATCAATCAGTCTTTTTAGACTGGCTATTTTAAAACACCAAGCGATTTTAACTAAACAACCATTATTTATAGCTTTTATTGATTTTAAGCAAGCCTTTGATTTGGTATCAAGGAACATACTATTTGAAAAGTTACTAAAAGCAGGCTGTCCTCACTATATAGTGTATTGGATACATGAATTCTATGCTGATACATCAATAAAAATAAAATTGAACTAAGAGGGCATGCTCGCAGATTTAATTCCAACTGATATCAGACTTAAACAAGGCTGCATTTTAGCTTCTATTTTATTCTACTTTTATATCAAAGAGATAAATAATCATCTCAACAGTGAACAGGCTTTCCTGACAAAGATTGGCAACACGATAATACCTTCATTGCTGTATGCAGATAATCTGGTCATCATTGACCAGACACAGTCACAGATAGGCCTGCAAAGAAAATTGAAAGCTCTTGATGAATATGCTGTTAATACTAGTTTGATGGTTTATTCCCTAAAGTCAAATGTTCTCATTATACATCATAAATTGAGATCATGTTCATCTAAGTTGAAGTTTACCTTAAATGTCTTACTACTCACCATAGTCACTGAGTATATATATTTAGGCCAACACATTAACAATAAAATAAATAATGACCCTTATAAACAAGAACTAAAAAAGAAAATGCAGACCTTAGCTTCACAAGGACAAATCATCAAAGCAAAGTTTTACAAATGTACTCATAAACTTCTAATTCAATTCTATAAGACAAAAGTTGTCCTGGTTATTGTATATGGAGCCCAAGCGATACACCCAAAAAAACACCCAAATTGGATTCAGCTAGAAGGCATATTTTGGAAGAAAGTGTTATCCCTCCTCAAATATATACCTATGCCAATTGTTCCATTTGAACTAGGCTTATTATCACTAGAAGCTATTGTAGCATGGCAAACTCTAAGTCTTTGGAGGTAATGTCTCCTACCAGAGTTGAACAAGCAGATTTTCATCCCAGCTCTAAATGAAGCATTTGTCACTGACAACAGAACTATTCATGCCTGGGATATAAAATGTAAAGATATTTTGAATAATACAGTCATCTCCAAACAATTACTGATTGATTCCCCGATAAAGCAAAGCTCAAGATTTACCATAGTGATTGGTGTGCCACTCGGGACATCTGTAACACATGTATAGCTTTCAAAAGTGGCACATTTCTACCAAAGCCACTAAACACAATTCTGTCATATTTGCAAAAGTTTCCTGACATAAAATGCTAGAGTGCTAATGCAAATGAATTTGTGGCCAACATGATTCCAACTTGCGAAATATAACAACACACCTACTACTAATTCTGCTTGTAGATTCTGCAATGATAAGAAAAACAGCAGGAAACCTTGAAGCACTTGTTCATAGAATGCCAATCTTGGACTCAATAAAGAAATAGTTTTTTAAATTCTTTAATCTTGATGAGAACAAACTGTGAGATATGATTTTTAATGCTGGTACAACTTCATTGATTATTGCAAATGTTAGATTTCTTTTAGCATTGAAAATAGACGATTGTGCCTAAAGATGCCCAAATTATAACTTGATAGTTGAAAGGCAATGTGCGATGTACCCATAGTGATTAATTGTTGTGAAAACCTTTTTTTTTAGCAAAATCAATCAATTTTAAAAGAGCATATGTGTGTGATGAATTTGATCTATAATGTTGATTTTATATTCTAATTGTCAATCTTTTATGTATGTATTAAATGAGATGTGAGTAATTTGAAACCAAAACAAATCAAATTAAAAAAACAAAAAAAAAAGATGTTATGTTAGAAAGAAATCTTGCAAAGCTTATTGGAACGATTGAGGGTGATACTCCCCCATTTTTAAATTGGATGAGAAACAAGTAATCTGCCATTCTAGACTATGGCCCTCATTCCGAGTTCGGAGGTACGGGCCCTGCTTGCAATGCCTCAACATAAACAACAACAACAGCCGCCACCACAGAGGAGACACAGGAGGAAAAGGAGGGTTAGAGAGGCCCAGCATGCCCCACCAATGCAGCCACCGTTACCACCCCGGCAGCCCACAATCCCTTGCATCAGAGCCAGTCCATTTAGTCTAACCCCTGAGCAGATCCACACCCTTTACCGACTTGACAGGGACACCATCACCACCATAGTGGACCTGATACACGACGACATAGGGCGCCTCATCGAAATACGCACTGCCATCCCCCCTCTACTGAAGGTAGTGTCTGTGCTCCACTTCCTTGCCACAGGCACCTACCAGCACACAGTGGGGCACATGCATGGCATATCACAACCCTTATTTTCCCGAAATCTGAACCAAGTGTTGGATGCCCTCCTCAAGCACACAAGGGACTACATATCCCTACCACGGACTCCCCAGGAGATATTCAATACAAAAGTTGCCTTCCATGCACTGGCAGGCATGCCAAATTGTGTAGGTGCCCTCGACTGCACCCACGTGGAGTTGGTGGTCCTGCATGTCATGGAGGTGGTGTATCGCAACCGCAAGCAATACCACTCCATCAATGTGCAGATGGTATGCAAAGCCAGCAAGATCATCACACATTGCTGTGCCCGATATCCCAACTCATGACTCTATGGTCCTGTGGAACTCCACGCTACCACGCTTCATGGAGCGACATGCTGGACGATGTGCCTGGCTGCTTGGTGAGTTGCCTGACTGGGCCATGGCAGTGCATCTGGGTTGTGAGGTGGGTGGATGCATACTCCACCTGGGTGGGAAGGGGGGATGCATACTCCACCTGGGTGCGAAGGGCGAAGGAATGCATACACCACCTGGATGGGAATGTTGATGTCAGTGCACAATCTGCACATCACCGAACACTGTGCCCCAAAGCATCAGAAACGGTACATGACAACCAAATCCCATAGTGATGAAGTAAGGCCGACACCCATCACTACATGACTAACAGGTAACCAGCCCACATCCCACAACACATGCACCACTCATCAGCGGCCCTCACACACCGTAAGGCCATCCTGCACCATGCAGTGCATATGCACTATGTTGCTGTCTTCAGCATATCACCACACAGGACAATCATCCCTGGGAGTGCATTGAACTGAACCAACCAGGGATTCCACAGTGTGTCACTGGTTCGGCACACCCATAGGAGTGCTGCATGTCACCATGGAAATGATCAGTGCAGAATGCCCAATATTGTACACACTACAGGCAACGCTCCCTACTTCTAAATCTCAAAGAACACAACACATCACTAATTTTACACCAACACTGCTGTATGCATATACGATGCACATGCAACAACATGTCAGTGCACGCCATGAATCATCTTGAAGATGCAACCCACACCATTAGTGCATTGCACTGGACACATAGCGGGACCTGAAATGGGGTCAATGCATCCAGGGACATGTGCATATGGGCACAAATTACCTGCAGCCACGTGAGAGTAGTACAGTTGTCCAACATGAATGTGCGAACATTTACCTTAATTCCCCTCTCATGCAGGTGATGGTGGCTATCCCTTGAAGCCGTGGCTCCTGACCCCTGTCCAAAACCCACAGAATAGGCACGAGGATGACTACAATCGATCCCATACCCGTACACGTGTGGTAATTGAGCAGACCTTTGGCCTGTTGAAGGCATGATTTCGCTGCCTCAGTCGGTCGGGTGGGGCACTCCTCTACAGCCATGAGAAGGTGGCCAAGATCACCATGGCATGTGTAATGCTGTACAATATGTGCATCCGCCGGTACATGCCCCTGCCCCCTGACATGGAACTGCTACCACCTGATGATGATGAAGGGGAGGAGGAAGATGTGGCAGGGCATCATCAGTGGGCTGGTCTGTGAAGAGTTGCTTGTTAACAGTGTGGCCTCATGTTGAGGCTGTTAGGCAGGAAGGGCGGCCTCCAAAGCGTCAACAAAGCGCCCGAGCACCTCGCAGAGGCGGTTTGTGTTCTCTGTGATGGACTGGCCCAGTGCCCTCAAATCCCCGCGCCACTCCTCCCTGGCTTGCCGGTTGTCCTGCCGAAATTCCGAAATTAGGGCAGTGAGCTGGTCAGCCCGCTGTGCTCCTACGGCTGCACCAGTGGCCCTGCTGGGGATCGGGCTGCCATGTCCAGGCTGCTCTTCCTCCCCAGGACTATATACGGGACTGCTATGTCCCTTTGTCTGTTATGGGACTTGTCTTGCCCAGACTGCTCTGGTGTGTTGGTATCACCAGTGTTACTCAAGGATACCTGGGGTGTTAACAAATCTGCTGGGGTGTGGACAACTTCCACTGAGTCCTCCTCAATGGTGTTCCAGATGTAATTAGGGCTGCCCTCAAATGCGACGGGGGCCATGGCTGCAACCTCCCCAGCCACACTGGACTCCTCAGAACGTGGCGTTGGGCAGGTGTCTGCAGGCAGTGCAGTGAGGGGTGGGGATGCGGGTGGTGTGTCCTCCACAGGCCTTGCTGTCACTGGTGGTATATATCCCAGTTTTGGCTTCCTTGCTGGGACACAGCGCCCCCTGCCTTGGCCCCTGGATGTGGAGGGACGGTTGCTGTCCTGCTCCTCACTATCATGCTCACTGCCTGTGGGGGTGAAAGAGAGGCACGGCATGGTTGATGTTTGGATAGCTAGCATACATACATTGGTACGATTGCACATCCACACAATTGTGGGTAATAGGCATTTCTGTCGTGAACGGCACGTCATTCCATACATGGGTGGTAAATGCAGGCATATGTCGGGGTCACTCATGTTGGCCAGGTACTGTGCTGTCTGACATGCACACTATTTAGATCATGGATGCTGTGTGCCTCATGGCAATTGCTACTTTGTGTGGTATGTGTCATCCACGTTACCGCCTTGCAACAGGCACTGGCTTGTGTCTCACTTGCTTCGGCATACTATACAGGGAGTGTGTGTGTGGCCGACCTTGGCGTCACTCTTTGGACAGACATTGGCATTGACTTTCATCCCATTTGGCTTAGCAGCTTTTACTTTGGATACTCACCTCCATCTGCAGATGACTTGGCGCCACACTCCATCTCTCCGACCCCTTCTATGGATTCTGGCCCAATCATGCTCGCACATGTCTCCTCCCACGGTGTAAGCTTAATTGGAGAACTTGGTCCTCCTCTGGTCTCCAAGTCCTGGGCACGGTTTGCAGAAAGTATGTTCCTCACCCTCAGCCGCAGGTCATCCCACCTTTTGTGGCAATCCTTGACGGTGCGGGGGGTGTTGCCCACTGCGCTGACCTTCTGGCACACTAGTGCCCAAATTTCCTTTTTCCGCAACACGCCCTCCCTCCTCATGTTGCTGCTGAACACAGTCCTAGCATGCTCGTGTAGGGTGTCTACGAGCATTTGTAGCTCATCTTGGCTGAAGCGCTCCTTCCAGAGGTGGGCAGATCCCTTCTTGGGTGTTTTAGGCATTCCTGGGTGGTTGATTTAACTTTCGAGTCGATCACCAGTGTCCCAGGGGTCCTGTGTGGCAATGGATTGTGTTTTTAAAGATAGCCGCCATCCTCCTTCCCGTTCCTGTGCGATGACGTTATTTCCGGTTACGCTATTTAACGGTGACAGTAAATAGCGCTGTCCGCTAATTACGGTCACCGCTAATGCTAAAGCTTGTGCCTGCGAAGTCATAATAGTCCGCTTTTAGCGGGCTGCTGCCAACTCAGACACGCTATTTGCGCCATGCCGGTAAGGGACGGTACTTACCTCCAAACTCGGAATGAGGGCCTATGTCTTCATATGGACACATGCAATCAATCTTGTAGATACATTTGAAATAATTCCCACAACAGATAGTTACCATAACATCTTACAAACGCTATGGGCACAGAAGACACTTCTTTCGAGAGTATACTACAGACCAGTACTTGGTCTCACATAAGGGCGAAATAGGATTAAATAGGCCAAATCCAAACTGGATATTTTATTCGACAGCCTCAACAAAGTCTGCAGATACCAAAACGCATCCATCTTACACAGATGCTCTCAATATATTTGTCGAAACTCCCCAAATTGGAGCTAGACCAAAATTGAGTGAAAAATGCACATTCGATCCAGTCATTAAAAAAAAGAAAGCACCTATGAGGCGTGTTAGGCAGAAACCTGTGCAGCTCCCTTTGGGAACACTGCAAAAGATTTAGGACTACAGGTGTTAGCAGTAAACCCACTTGGTAGCAGTCTGTACCGCCCAGATTTACCTGGTAGCTGTGGCTGAGCAGTCAGACTTCCCTCAAGAAGAGTTAGGCAGTATGCAAAGTATACACAATAGGCACTCAGATACAATAGCACAAGCAAACACTGACCAGAGCTTTGGTATCAAGGTATATAATTATTTATTTAAAAACACACTGATTGAAACACTCCAGCACTATTATTGTAAATCACTCTAAACACAGTTACTATTATTATATATACATCCCTTATTCCTTATCAGACAAGTCTTAGTTAACACCACTTATTTCCAGAGAGAGGTCAGCTCTTAACTATAAATGGCACTCCAATAAGTTAACGAAAAAGGGAGGGAAAAGGCAGAATGTAGGAAGATACACCACACTAATATTTAGGAACTCTTAAGCAAGGCAGGAAAGTCAAAAGTTACTTGTGAGCCAAAGTCCATAGGCCGGGTCCACTCTTGGAGAGAGCAGGGCACAAATGCACCCAAGATCACACAATGACAACAGGCTTAAAAAGTCTTGCAGGGAGTTCAGAAAGGTTTTAGTTAGGCTCAGAAAAGTTTAGCCAGGGTGCCCCAGGCTAACCCAGGTTTGAAAGCCGGGGGCTAAATCTACCCCGTACAGTCGGTTGCAAGGGAAGCCAGGCGGAACATGGTACCTTATGTGGAAAGGATCCTCCAGCAGGGGCAGTTGTTCCTGGCAGCGGGTGCAAGTTGTGGCGTCGTCCAGAGGAAGAGAAGATCTTGGCGTGGAGGAAAGATGAAGGTCATTGCACTGCCAGGGAAGAAACCAGCCGCAGAGTTTTCCGGTTAAATGTACTACCCTTTGATTCGCGGTAGTGGTAAAACATGGTATCCCGGTTGCCGGGGTGCTTGGCACAGGCAAGGCGGCCACGAGATGCTCCAGGAAACGAAAAAGGAAGCAGACTGGTTATCCCCACCAGTCGAAGGAAGAAGACTCTCCGGGCTGGAGATCTCCTCTGTCGTTGGGAAAAACGATGAGACGGTTCAGCAGGGCTCCACTGGTGGTGTCGTCGTAGCAGGTCGGCTCAGCTTCTCCCTCGTCGGATTCTTAGGTCCTGTGGCGACTTCTGAAGTTCCAGTCCCCAAAGCCCTGCTTTTATGCAGCATACCCCCATTCATTCAGCCTAGCTGTTAATCAAACATGCTAAGTGGTGAGCCGGCCGGCTCACCACTTGGGCCAATCACACAAGAGTGCGACTTGAGTTACCAAGGTAACTCAGTCCAGGGTGCCTAAACCCCCTCCCACACCCCCTGTGGTACCCGGAAAGAGTGGCACTACTTTTGGAGGCTTCTGTGGAGAAGCCCGCCAAAAAGTGGAACAAAGGGCTCGACTTGGGTTGGAGTCGCAGAAGAGAACACAAACCCAATTTTTGAATCGAGTCCTGGCAAAAAATACCAACCGGCGAATTAATATTAATTAAATAAACCAGCGGTATGTTCGTGTAACGCTCACCTGATTCCCGCAGAGGCGCCGGTCTTGACTGGGTGAATGCCGTATCTTCAAAGGTGATGTGTAACACACGGTTGGCTCTTTGGGCTGGACCTCTGTGCACTGTATGTCTGACTCGAAGAGTAAGATGTCTGCAGATAGAAAATATGGGATTAATGAACTGGGGTTATTGGGTGCCTCTCTCCTCTTCCCTTTCTCTTCTCCTGTAGAACCCCAAAGGTTAACACCCTCACCTTAGGTAAGTGAACGCCGAGCTCTCTATCTGCCTCGGGGCAGGGTGCCGTAACCAGTTTCTTCACTGGATAAGGGTGCAGGCCTCTTGACCTCAGAGGACTGCTTTCCGTCGTTAACTGCACGAACGGTAAGTTCTGGGCACTTCAAATGTCTTAAAAGTCTTTTGTAATGATATCTCTTGTTTTGCAGGGTTCCGGCGATGGCGGATGGCGGGCTGATGAGAGTTGAGGATCGAACCCGCGTGAGGAATAGAAGCGCCTGGAAGCACGTAAGTAAGCGCTTGTAGCCTGCTTCACGATGCGCATTAACTGTCCCTTTTATCTTGCAGGTACAAGTTCGGAGCTTTAGAGAAGCTGAAGGGTGCTGGAATACCCACTGGATTCGGCGTGGGAAGGAGTAATGGCACGTGAGTAATAAAGTTGCCCAATGTCTTTAAACGCACCTTCTTTTGTCTTTCAGATGCGGGATGCAGCGCCGAAGGCCTCCGGAGCATGCGAAGAGCTGGTAAGCTTTTGTCTTTCAGATGCCGGAATGCAGTGCGAAGACCTCCGGAGCATGCGAAGAGTAGGTAAGCCTTTGTCTTTCAGATGCCGGAATGCAGCGCGAGGCGTTGGTGACAGCCGATGGACCAGGTAAGAGATGCGCTGCCACTGAAGACCGTAGTGCTAACCTGTTCTTTCTTTGTCTTTACAGGTGCTGCTGAAGACTGGATTCCAGGATGGTAAGCCTTTGTTCCCTTAGGCCCAGGATCAGAAGCAGAAGACACGATGAGCGTTCTGCTGCAGAGAATGCAGAATAACGCAAAGCAAGATTCTTCCATCGGGTGTGGTTTAAATAGCCTCCTGTAGTGCTTAGGTGTCTCCTTCCACAGCCACGCCTAAGAAAAGAGTTCCTGCTTTCCAGAAGAGTTCCAGTGTTCTGAACCTAGGGAGTGGCTTCTGCCCCACCCAACAGGAAAAGTAGTCCCAAACAGAAGAGGATCAGGGGTTCAACTGGCAGGTAAGTAAGCAGCATGGTCTGCTGCAGGCAAGTCCACCCAAGCATTATGAGCCCGGCGCTTCCAGCGCTGGGACTGGGCATCTTTATGAGCCTGGTGCCACTGGCGCCAGGACAGGGTCCAAAAGGTCCCAATTGGGACTGGCTGGCACTCGGAACCGGGGTTATGGGTCTGCTTCCAAGGGAGTCGGGCAAGTCCTGATCTTTTGGAAGCAGAGATCATGACAGCACCCCCCCTCAAGGCCCCTCCCAAACCGGGCTTCTCCGGGGGTTTGGGCTTGTTAGGAAATGTTCGATGAAATCTTTTGATTAGACGAGGCGCGTGGACATATTCTGCAGGTTCCCAGGATCTTTCTTGGGGACCGTAGCCTTTCCAGTCAATCAGGTAAAATAGTTTAGATTTGGAGATCTTGGAATCCAGGATGCTTTTGACTTCAAACTCGAGTTCTCCATCAACTAGAATAGGTTTTGGAGATGTAGTTAGTCGGGTTTGAGGTTGCACGGGTTTTAATAGAGAAACGTGGAAGACCGGATGTATCTTCATGTGAGGGGGCAAGTCCAACTTGACCGCTACTGGATTTACTATGGTAGTGATGGAATAGGGACCAAGGTATCTTGGGTTGAATGTGCGTGGTCCTTTTAGAGGTAGATATTTGGTGGATAACCAGACTTGATCTCCTACTTGATATTGGGGGGCTTCCTTCCGATGTTGGTCTGCTCCTTTCTTGTATTGTTCTTTAGCCCTTTGAAGGTGAGAATCGGCTTCCTTAAAGGCTTGGGTGATTGTAGAATGCAGGTGGTCTACTGCTGGTGTTCCAAGATCTTGGAGTGGATCCAACTCCGAGGTTCGAGGGTGACTACCGTATAAAAGAAAAAACGGGGTCTTCCCAGTTCCCGAGTGGACAGAGTTATTGTAGGCATATTCGGCTATCCAAAGGATATCTTTCCAAGTTTTTTCAGTTTGTTGTAGCATGCAGCGCAAATACTGTTCCAGAGTTTGATTGGTCCTCTCGGTTTGTCCGTCGGTTTGAGGGTGGTGGCTGGTCGAAAGTCTCACATCAATTTGAGCCGACCGACAGCAACTTCGCCAAAAATGAGAAATAAATTGACTACCTCGATCCGAAATTAGAACTGAAGGAAAACCGTGCAGTCGGACGATGTTTTTGAGAAATTCTCGGGCCAGAGTTGCTGCTGTTGGTAAGCCTTTGAGTGGAATGAAATGCGCCATCTTGGAGAATAGGTCCACGATTACTAGGATCGTATTGTATCCGGAGCATGGAGGTAGATCGGTGATGAAGTCCATAGAAAGCGTATGCCAAGGGCGAGGCGGGATGTCAATAGGGCGTAAGAGGCCGGCTGGTTTTTCCTTTTGACTCTTGTTTTGGGAGCATACTCCACAGGACATTATAAAGTCTCTGATATCTTTTTTCCAAGACGGCCACCAGAAGTAGCGCTTGATCTTTTCCGAGGTCTTGGTCATACCGGGATGTCCTTCCATTAAAGAATCGTGATAACAAGAGATTACCTTTTTCTGTAAATCTGTGCTGGGCAGGTATAACCGTTCTTGGAAATATAATAGGTTGTCCTTCACCGTAAAGTCCTTTCCCTGCAGATGCCAATTCTGTATGTCTGCTGGAGTTACCAGTAGCCTGGCTTTATCCTTAACTTCCTCTATGGATTGTGTGGCGATTACACCTAGAATTCTTTGTTCGGGAATGATAGGTACAGGTTTAGGATTGATCAAATGTTCTTCCACTCCCATCCGAGAAAGGGCATCAGCTTTACCGTTTTTTGTACCAGGTCGATAGGTAATTATGAAGTCAAACTCGGCAAAGAATAGTGCCCAACGGAGTTGCCTAGAGGATTGAGCTTTTGCGGTTTTCAAATATTGCAGGTTTCGGTGATCTGTAATCACAGTAACGGTGTGTCGGGCCCCCAGAAGATAATGCCGCCAAGCCTTAAAGGCGGACTTGATAGCTAGAAGTTCCTTATCAGTAATAGTGTAATTGATTTCAGGAGGCAAGAATATGCGGGACCAAAATGCCACGGGATGCAACTGATTGGTTACTGGGTCCTTTTGTGATAGAACTGCCCCCATGGCAAGGCTCGAAGCATCAGTTTCAATGATGTAGGGGAGTTCTGGGCGAGGCTGTTTTAAGATCGGTGCAGAGATAAATCTCGTCTTCAAATTCTGGAAAGCTTGTTCCGCCTCGGTAGACCATTCAAAACGTTTGTTTTTCTTTAACAAGGCGGTGATGGGCTGGACTATTCGAGAGAATTCGGGGATAAACCTGCGGTAAAAATTAGCGAAGCCTAACATGCTTTGAACACCTTTTACGGAGGATGGCGATGGCCATTTGAGAATTGCATCGACCTACTTTGAATCCATACGCACTCCGCTAGATGATAATATGAATCCCAAGAATTCAACTTCAGTCACGTTGAAAACACATTTTTCCAACTTAGTGAAAAGTTTGTGTTGACGCAATCTCTCGAGGACCATTTTCACGTGTTTCCGATGTTCAGTTTCCGATGAAGAATAAACAAGGATGTCGTCAATGTAAACAACAACACACACATCTATGAGCTCTCTGTCATGATCTCTGCTTCCAAAAGGTCAGGGTTTTCCCAACTCCCTTGAAAGCAGATCCATAACCCAGGTTCCGAGTGCCAACCAGTCCCAATTGGGACCTTTTGGACCCAGTCCTGGCGCCAGTGGCACCAGGCTCATAAATATGCCCAGTCCCAGCGCTGGAAGCGCCGGGCTCATAATGCTTGGGTGGACTTACCTGCAGCAGACCATGCTGCTTACTTGCCTGCCAGTTGAGCCTCTGATCCTCTTCTGTTTGGAACTACTTTTCCTGTTGGGTGGGGCAGGAGCCACTCCCTAGGTTCAGAACACTGGAACTCTTCTGGAAGGCAGGAACTCTTTTCTTACCTAGGCGTGGCTGTGGAAGGAGACACCTAAGCACTACAGGAGGCTATTTAAACCACACCCGATGGATGAATCTTGCTTTGCGTTATTCTGCATCCTCTGCAGCAGAACGCTCATCGTGTCTTCTGCATCTGATGCTGGGCCTAAGGAAAAAGGCTTACCATCCTGAATCCAGTCTTCAGCAACACCTATAAAGACAAGAAAGAACAGGTTAGCATTACGGTCTTCAGTGACAGCGCTTCACTTACCTGGTCCATCGGCTGTCACCAACGCCTCGCGCTGCATTCAGGCATCTGAAAGACAAAGGCTTACCTACTCTTCGTGCGCTCCGGAGGTCTTCGCACTGCATTCCGGCATCTGAAAGACAAAAGCTTACCAGCTCTTCGCACGCTCCGGAGGCCTTCGGCGCTGCATCCCGCATCTGAAAGACAAAACAAAGGTGCGTTTAAAGACATTGGAGAACTTTAATACTCACGTGCCATTACTCCTTTCCACATCTAACCCAGTGGGTATTCCGGCACCCTGCAGCCGCTCCGAACTTGTACCTGCAAAATAAAAAGACAGTTAGAGCGCATCGTGAAGCAGGCAACAAGCGCTTACTTACGTGCTTCCAGGCGCTTCCATTCATCACATGGGCTCCATCTTCAACTCACTTCAGCCCGTCATCCGCCATCGCCGGAACCCTGCAAAAACAAGAGACATCATTACTAAAGACTTTTAAAGACATTAGAATTACTCGAAACTTACCGTTCGTGCAGTAAACGACGGACAGCAGTCCTCTGAAGTCAAGAGGCCTGCTCCCCTTATCCAGTGAAGAAACTGGTTACAGCACCCTGCCCCGAGGCAGATGGAGAGAACGGCGTTCACTTACCTAAGGTGAGAACGTTAACCTTTGGGGTTCTACAGGAGAAGAGAAAGGGAAGAAGAGAGAGACATTCAATAACCCAGTTCATTAATCCCATATTTTCTATCTGCAGACATCTTACCCTTTGAGTCAGACATACAGTGCACAGAGGTCCAGCCCAAAGAGCCAGCCGTGTGTTACACATCACCTTTGAAGATACGGTATACGCCCAGTCAAGACCGGCGTCTCTACGGGAATCAGGTGAGCGTTACAGAACGCAAAGCCTACCGCAAAACTCCCGTCCAGGCGCTATGGAAACCTCGGATACCGACCAGCTAGCCCAGTTACTTGGGGAACTAAGGGCAGAAGTGCATGCAGCCCGTCAGGAAACGAACGCTCTAAGAAGGGAACTGATTATTTCCAAGGAGCGAACAGATGATCTCGCTAGACAATTGCTACAGTCACAAGCCGGACAGACCCCGTTACCCGCATCTGGGGGAAATCTTCCTTCTACATCCTCTATGAATCCAGTGCAGATCAACCTACCTGGGAATGTACCTCTGGCTCCGCCCGAACGATTTTCTGGTGACCCAAAGAGGTTTGCAGTATTTATCAATCAGTGCCGGTTGCATTTCTTATGCCGGCCAGCAGCCTTTCCAACTGATCAAGCTAAAGTAGCTTTCGTGCTTTCGTACCTTAGTGGCAATGCGGCAGACTGGTCGATCCCTCTAGTAAATCAAGATGATCCGGTCCTCCATGATTTTCAAGCTTTTCAGCTCAGTATGAAAAAACTGTTTGCAAGACATTCACAGGGGCAGGCCTTGGACAATGAGCTTCTTTCGTTGCGACAAGGTAATCAAGACCTTTTGGCTTATATTGCGTCTTTCAACAGACTGATAGTGGAAACTCAATGGCCTGAGGACAAAAGGATTACGCTGTTTTATAGAGGTCTACGTGGAGAGCTCAAAGATGTGTTAGCCCAAGTAGTGAATCCCCCACAAGATTGTTCGGACTATATAGACTTAGTCGTTCAAATAGATCACAGACTGCAGAACAGGAAGGCCGATCGTTCCAAGTTTGATGCTCGAGTATTTTCCAAACCGCCAACTCCTTCCAAAGGAGTAGACTCCGGGGAACCCATGCAAATAGGGGGCCTGAAAGGTCCTCTAACACAAAAGGAGCGGGAAAGGAGAAAACAGTTGCAATTATGCCTCTATTGCGGAAACTCAGGGCACTTTCTTCAAGACTGTCCGGTGAAACCTGCCAAGAAGGCAGTAGGAGCTGCAGTTACCAAAGTTACAAACTCTGAGCAGGGAAACGACCTCGCCCGACAAGAATAGAGGTCCTCTTGCAGAGCGTGAAAACCAGTTCCGTGACCTCGCATTTCGTGATACCTATGGTCCTCATTAGCCCTGATAATCCGGATCGATTACATGCAATTGAAGCTTACGTCGACAGCGGTGCCATCGGCAATTATGTGGATCATGAAATGGTTTTGAGGATGAATCTAACTCTTTGTCCCAAGGCTGTAAAGGACGTCATTACTACGGTGGATGGAACGGAGATAGCCTCCGGACCAGTAACGCATACCACTCAAGAAGTGACGCTAGTAAGTCAAGATGGACACCATGAGAAGATCGTGTTCGATGTGATCAAGGCTCCTCATTTTCAGATTATTCTAGGAATACCTTGGTTAGAGAAACACAATCCTCTGATCGATTGGCGAGCAAGAACGGTCCAGTTTCCAGAATGTGTCTCTACTTGTCACCCTCCACCTGGTGTTGCACTGGCAGCAATTTCTTCAGTGACTCCCCAGTTACCTCCCGAATACCTAGAATACCAAGATGTTTTCCGGAAGGACCAGGCTAACTCTCTACCTCCTCATAGGTCTTATGACTGCCAGATAGACCTGATACCTGGATCTACTCCTCCTTGTAGTAGAATTTATGCCCTCACCGAGCCTGAGAACCTTCACCTTCGACAATACCTGGATCAATACCTGGCAAATGGGTTTATTCGTCCTTCCAAGTCCCCTGCTTCTTCAGCTTTGTTGTTCGTTCCAAAAAAGGAAGGGGACCTTAGAACTTGTATAGATTATCGCTCTTGAACCAGCTCACCGTCAAGAATAGATATCCGTTACCTTTGATCCCTGAACTCCTGGACCAAGTCAGAAAAGCATGCATATATACAAAGCTGGATCTTAGAGGAGCCTACCACTTGGTACGAGTAAAAGAGGGCGATGAATGGAAGACGGCCTTCCGCACCAAATATGGGCTATTTGAATATCAGGTCATGCCCTTCGGACTTTGCAATGCCCTGGCCGCCTTTCAATATTTTATGAACGATGTCCTCAGAGAGCTCATAGATGTGTTTGTTGTTGTTTACATTGACGACATCCTCGTTTATTCTTCATCGGAATCTGAACATCGGAAACACGTGAAAATGGTCCTCGAAAGATTGCGTCAACACAAACTTTTCGCTAAGTTGGAAAAATGTGTTTTCAACGTGACTGAAGTTGAATTCTTGGGATTCATATTATCACCTGGCGGAGTGCGTATGGATTCAAAGAAGGTCGACGCAGTTCTCAAATGGCCATCACCATCCTCCGTAAAAGGTGTGCAAAGCATGTTAGGCTTCGCTAACTTTTACCGCAGGTTTATCCCCGAATTTTCTTGAATAGTCCAGCCCATCACTGCCTTGTTAAAGAAAAACAAATGTTTTGAATGGTCTACCGAGGCGGAACAAGCTTTCCAGGATTTGAAGACTAAATTTATCTCTGCACCAATCTTAAAACACCCTCGCCCCGAACTCCCCTACATCGTGGAAACTGATGCTTCAAGCCTTGCCATGGGGGCAGTTCTATCACAAAAGGACCCGGTAACCAATCAGTTGCATCCCGTGGCATTTTGGTCCCGCAAATTCTCGCCTCCTGAAATCAATTACACGATTACTGACAAGGAACTTCTGGCTATCAAGTCTGCCTTTAAGGCTTGGCGGCATTATCTGCTGGGGGCCCGACACACCGTTACTGTGATTACGGATCACCGAAACCTGCAATATTTGAAAACCGCAAAAGCCCAATCCTCTAGACAACTCCGTTGGGCATTATTCTTTGCCGAGTTTGACTTCATAATTACCTATCGACCTGGTACAAAAAACGGTAAAGCTGATGCCCTTTCTCGGATGGGAGTGGAAGAACAGTTGATCAACCCTAAACCTGTACCAATCATTCCCGAACAAAGAATTCTGGGTGTAATCGCCACACAATCCATAGAGGAAGTTAAGGATAAAGCCAGGCAACTTGTAACTCCAGCAGACATACAGAATTGGCATCTGCAGGGAAAGGACTTTGCAGTAAAGGACAACTTATTGTATTTCCAAGAACGATTATACCTGCCCAGCACAGATTTACAGAAAAAAGTAATCTCTTGTTATCACGATTCTTTAATGGAAGGACATCCCGGTATGGCCAAGACCTCAGAAAAGATCAAGCGCTACTTCTGGTGGCCGTCTTGGAAAAAAGATATCAGAGACTTTATAATGTCCTGTGGAGTATGCGCCCAAAACAAGAGTCAAAAGGAAAGACCAGCAGGCCTTTTACACCCTATTGACATCCCACCTCACCCCTGGCATACGCTTTCTATGGACTTCATCACCGATCTACCTCCATGCTCCGGATATAATACAATTCTAGTAATCGTGGACTTATTCTCCAAGATGGCGCATTTCATTCCGCTCAAAGGCTTGCCAACAGCAGCAACTCTGGCCCGAGAATTTCTCGAAAACATCGTCCGACTGCACGGTTTTCCTTCGGTTCTAATTTCGGATCGAGGTAGTCAATTTATTTCTCATTTTTGGCGAAGTTGCTGTCGGTCGGCTCAAATTGATGTGAGACTATCGACCAGTCACCACCCTCAAACCGACGGACAAACCGAGAGGACCAATCAAACTCTGGAACAGTATTTACGCTGCATGCTGCAACAAACTGAAAAAACTTGGAAAGACATCCTTTGGATAGCCGAATATGCCTACAATAACTCTGTCCATTCGGGAACTGGGAAAACCCTGTTTTTTCTTTTATACGGCAGTCACCCTCGAACCTCGGAGTTGGATCCCCTCCAAGATCTTGAAACACCAGCAGTAGACTACCTGCATTCTACAATCACCCAAGCCTTTAAGGAAGCTGTTTCTCACCTTCAAAGGGCTAAAGAACAATACAAGAAAGGAGCAGATCAACATCGGAAGGAAGCCCCTCAATATCAAGTAGGGGATCAAGTCTGGTTATCCACCAAATATCTACCTCTAAAAGGGCCACGCACATTCAACCCAAGATACCTTGGTCCCTATTCCATCACTACCATAGTAAACCCAGTAGCGGTCAAGTTGGACTTGCCCCCGCACATGAAGATACATCCGGTCTTCCACGTCTCTCTATTAAAACCCGTGCAACCTCAAACCCGACTAACTAAATCTCCAAAACCCATCCTAGTTGATGGAGAACTCGAGTTTGAAGTCAAAAGCATTCTGGACTCCAAGATCTCCAAATCTAAACTATTTTACCTAATTGACTGGAAAGGCTACGGCCCCCAAGAGAGATCCTGGGAACCTGCTGAATATGTCCACGCTCCTCGCCTAATCAAAAGATTTCACCGAACATTTCCTGACAAGCCAAAACCCCCGGAGAAGCCCGTTTGGGAGGGGCCTTGAGGGGGGGTACTGTCATGATCTCTGCTTCCAAAAGGTCAGGGTTTTCCCAAGTCCCTTGGAAGCAGATCCATAACCCAGGTTCCGAGTGCCAACCAGTCCCAATTGGGACCTTTTGGACCCAGTCTTGGCCCCAGTGGCACCAGGCTCATAAATATGCCCAGTCCCAGCGCTGGAAGTGCCGGGCTCATAATGCTTGGGTGGACTTACCTGCAGCAGACCATGCTGCTTACTTGCCTGCCAGTTGAGCCTCTGATCCTCTTCTCTTTGGAACTACTTTTCCTGTTGGGTGGGGCAGAAGCCACTCCCTAGGTTCAGAACACTGGAACTCTTCTGGAAGGCAGGAACTCTTTTCTTACCTAGGCGTGGCTGTGGAAGGAGACACCTAAGCACTACAGGAGGCTATTTAAACCACACTCGATGGATGAATCTTGCTTTGCGTTATTCTGCATCCTCTGCAGCAGAACGCTCATCGTGTCTTCTGCATCTGATGCTGGGCCTAAGGAAAAAGGCTTACCATCCTAAATCCAGTCTTCAGCAACACCTATAAAGACAAGAAAGAACAGGTTAGCATTACGGTCTTCAGTGACAGCGCTTCACTTACCTGGTCCATCGGCTGTCACCAACGCCTCGCGCTGCATTCCGGCATCTGAAAGACAAAGGCTTACCTACTCTTCGTGCGCTCCGGAGGTCTTCGCACTGCATTCCGGCATCTGAAAGACAAAAGCTTACCAGCTCTTCGCACGCTCCGGAGGCCTTCGGCGCTGCATCCCACATCTGAAAGACAAAACAAAGGTGCGTTTAAAGACATTGGAGAACTTTAATACTCACGTGCCATTACTCCTTTCCACATCTAACCCAGTGGGTATTCCGGCACCCTGCAGCCGCTCCGAACTTGTACCTGCAAAATAAAAAGACAGTTAGAGCGCATCGTGAAGCAGGCAACAAGCGCTTACTTACGTGCTTCCAGGCGCTTCCATTCATCACATGGGCTCCATCTTCAACTCACTTCAGCCCGTCATCCGCCATCGCCGGAACCCTGCAAAAACAAGAGACATCATTACTAAAGACTTTTAAAGACATTAGAATTACTCGAAACTTACCGTTCGTGCAGTAAACGACGGACAGCAGTCCTCTGAAGTCAAGAGGCCTGCTCCCCTTATACAGTGAAGAAACTGGTTACAGCACCCTGCCCCGAGGCAGATGGAGAGCACGGCGTTCACTTACCTAAGGTGAGAGCGTTAACATTTGGGGTTCTACAGGAGAAGAGAAAGGGAAGAAGAGAGAGACATTCAATAACCCAGTTCATTAATCCCATATTTTCTATCTGCAGACATCTTACCCTTCGAGTCAGACATACAGTGCAGAGAGGTCCAGCCCAAAGAGCCAGCCGTGTGTTACACATCACCTTTGAAGATACGGTATACGCCCAGTCAAGACCGGCGCCTCTACGGGAATCAGGTGAGCGTTACACTCTCTGAGGACATCGTTCATAAAATATTGAAAGGCGGCCGGGGCATTGCAAAGTCCGAAGGGCATGACCTGATATTCAAATAGCCCATACTTGGTGCGGAAGGCCGTCTTCCATTCATCGCCCTCTTTTACTCGTACCAAGTGGTAGGCTCCTCTAAGATCCAGCTTTGTATATATGCATGCTTTTCTGACTTGGTCCAGGAGTTCAGGGATCAAAGGTAACGGGTATCTATTCTTAACGGTGATCTGGTTCAGGGCGCGATAATCTATACAAGTTCTAAGGTCCCCTTCTTTTTTTGGAACGAAGAACAAAGCTGAGGAAGCAGGGGACTTGGAAGGACGAATAAACCCATTCGCTAGGTATTGATCCAGGTATTGTCGGAGGTGAAGATTCTCAGGCTCGGTGAGGGCATAAATTCTACTACAAGGAGGAGTAGATCCAGGTATCAGGTCTATCTGGCAGTCATAAGACCTATGATGAGGTAGAGAGTTAGCCTGATCCTTCCGGAAAACATGTTGGAATTCTAGGTATTCAGGAGGTAACTGAGGAGCCTCCGAGGAAATTGCTGCCAGTGCAACACCAGGTCGAGGGTGACAAGTAGAGACACATTCTGGAAACTGAACCGATCTTGCTCGCCAATCGATCTGAGGATTGTGCTTCTCTAACCAAGGAATTCCTAGAATAATCTGGAACTGGGGGGCCTTGATCACATCGAACACGATCTTCTCATGGTGTCCATCTTGACTTACTAGCGTCACTTCTTGGGTGGTATGCGTTACTGGTCCGGAGGCTATCTCCGTACCATCCACCGTAGTAATGACGTCCTTTACAGCCTTTGGACAAAGAGTCAGATTCATCCTCAAAACCATTTCATGATCCACATAATTGCTGATGGCACCGCTGTCGACGTAAGCTTCAATCGCATGTAATCGATCCGGATGTTCAGGGCTAATGAGGACCATAGGTATCACGAAATGCGAGGTCACGGAACTGGTTTTAACGCTCGGCAAGAGGACCTCTATTCTTGTCGGGCGAGGTCGTTTCCCTGCTCAGAGTTTGTGACCCTGGTAACTGCAGCTCCTACTGCCTTCTTGGCTGGTTTCACCGGACAGTCTCGAAGAAAGTGCCCCGAGTTTCCGCAATAGAGGCATAATTGCAGCTGTTTTCTCCTTTCCCGCTCCTTTTGTGTTAGTGGTCCTTTCAGGCCCCCTATTTGCATGGGTTCCCCGGAGTCTA
The DNA here is from genome assembly GCF_040938575.1 of Ambystoma mexicanum. Classification (NCBI taxonomy): domain Eukaryota; kingdom Metazoa; phylum Chordata; class Amphibia; order Caudata; family Ambystomatidae; genus Ambystoma; species Ambystoma mexicanum. The sequence goes on from NC_090926.1 coordinate 1,050,962,724, forward strand.
CTCCTTTGGTAGGAGTTGGTGGTTTGGCAAATACTCGAGCATCAAACTTGGAACGATCGGCCTTCCTGTTCTGCAGTCTGTGGTCAATTTGAACGACTAAGTCAATATAGTCCGAACAGTCTTGCGGAGGATTCACTACTTGGGCTAACACATCTTTGAGCTCTCCACGTAGACCTCTATAAAACAGCGTAATCCTTTTGTCCTCAGGCCATCGAGTTTCCACTATCAGTCTGTTGAAAGACGCAATATAAGCCAAAAGGTCTTGATTACCCTGTCGCAATGAAAGGAGCTCATTGTCCAAGGCCTGCCCCTGTGAATGTCTTGCAAACAGTTTTTCCATACTGAGCTGAAAAGCTCGAAAATCATGGAGAACCGGATCATCTTGATTAACTAGAGGGATTGACCAGTCTGCCGCATTGCCACTAAGGTACGAAAGCACGAAAGCTACCTTAGCTTGATCAGTTGGAAAGGCTGCTGGCCGGCATAATAAGTGCAACCGGCACTGATTAATAAATACTGCAAACCTCTTTGGGTCACCAGAAAATCGTTCGGGCGGAGCCAGAGGTACATTCCCAGGTAGGTTGATCTGCACTGGGTTCGTAGAGGATGTTGAAGGAAGATTTGCCCCTGATGCGGGTAACGGAGTTTATCCGGCTTGTGACTGTAGCAATTGTCTAGCGAGATCGTCTGTTCGCTCCTTGGAAATAATCAGTTCCCTTCTTAAAGCATTCGTTTCCTGACGGGCTGCATGCACTTCTGCTCTTAGTTCCCCAAGTAACTGGGCTAGCTGGTCGGTATCCGAGGTTTCCATAGCGTCTGGGTGGGAGTTTTGTGATAGGCTTTGCGTTCTGTAACGCTCACCTGATTCCCGCAGAGGCGCCGGTCTTGACTGGGTGAATGCCGTATCTTCAAAGGTGATGTGTAACACACGGTTGGCTCTTTGGGCTGGACCTCTGTGCACTGTATGTCTGACTCGAAGAGTAAGATGTTTGCAGATAGAAAATATGGGATTAATGAACTGGGGTTATTGGGTGCCTCTCTCCTCTTCCCTTTCTCTTCTCCTGTAGAACCCAAAGGTTAACACCCTCACCTTAGGTAAGTGAACGCCGAGCTCTCTATCTGCCTCGGGGCAGGATGCCGTAACCAGTTTCTTCACTGGATAAGGGTGCAGGCCTCTTGACCTCAGAGGACTGCTGTCCGTCGTTAACTGCACGAACAGTAAGTTCTGGGCACTTCAAATGTCTTAAAAGTCTTTTGTAATGATATCTCTTGTTTTGCAGGGTTCCGGCGATGTCGGATGGCGGGCTGATGAAAGTTGAGGATCGAACCCGCGTGAGGAATAGAAGCGCCTGGAAGCACGTAAGTAAGCGCTTGTAGCCTGCTTCACGATGCGCATTAACTGTCCCTTTTATCTTGCAGGTACAAGTTCGGAGCTTTAGAGAAGCTGAAGGGTGCTGGAATACCCACTGGATTCGGCGTGGGAAGGAGTAATGGCACGTGAGTAATAAAGTTGCCCAATGTCTTTAAACGTACCTTCTTTTGTCTTTCAGATGCGGGATGCAGCGCCGAAGGCCTCCGGAGCGTGCAAAGAGCTGGTAAGCTTTTGTCTTTCAGATGCCGGAATGCAGTGCGAAGACCTCCGGAGCATGCGAAGAGTAGGTAAGCCTTTGTCTTTCAGATGCCGGAATGCAGCGCGAGGCGTTGGTGACAGCCGATGGACCAGGTAAGAGATGCGCTGCCACTGAAGACCGTAGTGCTAACCTGTTCTTTCTTTGTCTTTACAGGTGCTGCTGAAGACTGGATTCCAGGATGGTAAGCCTTTGTTCCCTTAGGCCCAGGATCAGAAGCAGAAGACACGATGAGCGTTCTGCTGCAGAGAATGCAGAATAACGCAAAGCAAGATTCATCCATCGGGTGTGGTTTAAATAGCCTCCTGTAGTGCTTGGGTGTCTCCTTCCACAGCCACGCCTAAGAAAAGAGTTCCTGCTTTCCAGAAGAGTTCCAGTGTTCTGAACCTAGGGAGTGGCTTCTGCCCCACCCAACAGGAAAAGTAGTCCCAAACAGAAGAGGATCAGGGGTTCAACTGGCAGGTAAGTAAGCAGCATGGTCTGCTGCAGGTAAGTCCACCCAAGCATTATGAGCCCGGCGCTTCCAGCGCTGGGACTGGGCATCTTTATGAGCCTGGTGCCACTGGCGCCAGGACAGGGTCCAAAAGGTCCCAATTGGGACTGGCTGGCACTCGGAACCAGGGTTATGGGTCTGCTTCCAAGGGAGTCGGGCATGTCCTGATCTTTTGGAAGCAGAGATCATGACAGCTCGAGGCTATGAGAATTAAATAATTAAAGTTGGTAGCCTCGAACAATGGGAAACTCCCATAGGAAAATATTTGCGGTCGAATATAAAAAGTAGTTTCCACTGCCACCAGCCAAAACTCGATCAGGGGGGAGGGAGACATGCCCCCTCGACTAACAGACCCCAGGGAAATCGAATTGCCCGGACCAGTACGTCCACAATATGATGGTTGGTACTGGTTTCTGTTAATAATTTGGGACTAGTAAAGCCAATGGTGACTTTACATGCCCTTGGAGACAGTAGTCAGTCCCAGGGTATGGAGTCTATGGTGGGGTGTCACTATGACCCCCCCTGTGTTACTGCACGGAGGGTGCTGTGTAACACACATAGTAAAAACACATGAGACCCTATGGAGTAAAGGACCCCATAGCCCATAAAACACATCTAGAGTCAAAGAAACGCACTCAAATCATGCCCAAGAGTGAGGGTAAAAGAGTCTCACTCTTGGCAGGAGAAAAAAATAAACCCCAAAAATCCAGCAAAGCTGCTGGGGGACTCACTAGGTTAGGAAATTCAGCCTGAACAGAGAATTCTCCCTAACAAGGCGAGAGCTAAAACACATTTATTTTTACCACCGTGGATTCTACAAAAAAGCTGGCAGTATTCGTACCAACTATAAGAATTTTATAAAACAGCATAAAAGAATTAAGAGTCAAAAAGCGGGAGAACGTATATGCTCCCAGCACTTGCTTCAAAATCAAGTACCCAGTTATGGAGCCTTCTTGAGGAAGTTATTAACACTGGTACATCATCATATTTACTTAAATGCGATAGGTGAGCAAACGTCGGTTGATTATTACCACAATGCATTTGCAGACACCTCCTCTCCTATTGACATCCCGAGCTCATGTAAAAATGAATTAAAATCATTAATAATTGACAATACTGATATTCTCATTCATATCAAGAAATGTTGCTCCTTTAGAGCTCCAGGGCCTGATGGGCTTTCAAATCCACTTTGAAAGCACATCCTACACACTGGGCAGCGTTTTTGGACGTAATATTTTAAAAAAGGTTATACATACCAGCATCATACCATCATCTTGGAAGCAATCAATACTGATCCCAATTTTTGAAAAGGGCAACCGGAACGAACCATTAAACTATAGGCTGATTGCCCTTGTGGAGATCCTGGGAAAACTCTTCACCCGGTTAGTGCTTAGAGAATGGCTCAAATCTGGAGATCCTATGGATGTGGATGAAATTTGTATCTGGCCTGAGTACCCCTGTCAATTTACTTATCCTGTCAGCAATAAAAAACGTATTGTCATCAAAGCAACCCATATTCATAGCCTTCATAGACTTCAAGCAAGCTTTCAACTCCATTTCTAGAAATCTTCTATGGCAGAAATTAATAGATGCAGGATGTCCTTCAAACATCCTTGATCTACTGCTTCAATTTTACTCCGATACATCAATCCGAGTAAAATTAAATTAAGAAGGTCTTCTATCCCAGTCCATCTCTACATTCTGTGTTCTTAAACAGGGATGCATTCTAGCCTCCAGTCTCTTCAATTTTTACATTAGAGATATAAAGACCCACCTAGATAATAATAGAGCATTCCCCCTAAATTGAACATCATACGATAGCGTGGCCCCTCTAAGCGGACAATCTCGTCTTAGTAGATCAAACACCTATCGGTTTGCAGAGACAACTCCAAATGTTGCAAATGTTGCAGAAATATGCATCAGCCAATGGGCTAACGATTTGCACTCATAAATCAAATATCTTGATAATTCAGTGCATTTTGCAAAAAAAGAAAAAATATCTACCAAGTGGCCAAATGGAACACAAAACCTTGACAACATTCATGAATACAAATATGTGGGGCAAAACATCAATGACAATAGATCAGACACACCATTCAAATGGAAAATAAAATAATAAAATAGAATAGATGTGTTCCCAAGCCATATTACTGCACCGAAAATATGGTAAATTCTCTTACCTGCATGTGATAAACTTCTACAAACAAAAGGTGGTACCTGTAGTAACATATGGGGCCCCTGCCAAACTGCCTGAAAATCCCTGAGGCTGGGATTACATAGAAGAACAAGTTACTTCTTACCTTGTAACGTTCTTTCGACGGGATGTTCCTCCGATGTATTCCTTATCTTTGATAATACGTTTCTAGCTTGCTGGCCTCGGAAATTTTTTCTGTAGAGGGCGCTGCGCGTCGACGTCCACCGAGTCGATGTCCCATGACGGCCACCGTATCGGCGCTGACGTCATCATTCCCATAAATAGCCACGCACTGCGTCCGTTGCTCAGTTCCGTTTTGTAGCATAAGAAAAGTCATGCCTGAATTGGTTAATGACCTTGAAGGAGCGTAAACTGCAACCACAAGGGAAGTATCACTGCAGGGATGGCTGGGAGGGGCGATAAGGAATACGTCGGAGGAACATCCCGTCGAAAGAACGTTACAAGGTAAGAAGTAACTTGCTCTTCGAAGGGATTGTGTCCTCCGACGTATTCCTTATCTTTGATATACTCCCATAGCAGTGGCATGTAATTGGAGGTGGGAGTGAGAATGTTATGTATCCCTTTAGGGATGGACCGAAAGTAATACGGCCTTGCCAAATCTGGTCTCTTGAGTAGTGGAGGAATCCAGATTGCAAAATTTTGTGAATGCATGTGCGGATGACCATGTGGCAGCCGCACATATGTCTCGGACCGGTACCCCTCTTTGGAGAGCCGAAGAGGCTGTGACAGCCCTGGTTGAATGAGCGCTGAGATTTTGGGGTGGCTCTTTCCCTGCCAGTTTGTAACATTCCAGAATGGCCAAAATAATCCACCTGGAGATGGTTTGTTTTGTTGTGGGTAGTCCCAACTTGTGACCTGAGTACAAACAGTTGGTCTGCTTGCCTGATCCTAGCCATTCTGCTAATGTAAAAGCTGAGAGCTCGCCTTGGGTCCAGCCTATGTAGCCTTTCCTCCTCTTTCCCCAGATGGGGAGGAGGGTAGAACGAAGGTAAGGTAATTTTCTGAGTAATATGAAATTCGGAAACCACCTTTGGGAGGAAATTAGGCTTCACCTGTAGGACAACTTTGTCCTTGTGGGAGATTGTATGTGGGGGTTTACAGGAGAGAGCTTGTAGCTCGCTCACCCTCCTAGCAGATGTTAGTGCTACCAATAGGACATTTTTAAGCGTAAGAAATCTCAGCGCACAAGAGTGAAGTGGTTCGAATGGAGTGCCCATTAGGAAGTTTAAGACTAAATTTAAGTCCCATAAGGGAACCTGGAATGGCTTTGGAGGATAAACATTAGTTAATCCCTTGAGAAATTGTACCACTAGAGGAAGTTTGAAATACGATGGTTCCTCCTCAGTGCGCTTGAAGATAGAAAGTGCTGCGAGATAGCCTTTTACAGTGGCAACTTGAAGGCCTGAGTTTGCCAAGTACAGTAGAAACGATAACACCATTGGTGTACCACATGAAAAAGGGTCAATATTCTCTTCCCTACACCTGCAGAATCTGCAGAATCTGTTCCAATTGCAGCGGTATAAAGACTTTGTTGCTGGCCTTCTGGCCGAAAGCAACACCTCCATGACGTCATCAGGGAGATCCCAATCCTTGTACCTCACCCTTTCAGAATCCAAGCGTGAAGGTTGAGGGTTCTGGTGTCTGGATGGAGAACCTGACCTCCCTTCTGCGAGAGAAGATTCTGTTTGAGTGGAAGACTGAGTGGAGGACAGATGGACATGTCTAGAAGGTCCGGGTACCACGTTCTCCTGGTCCAATCCGGGGCAATTAGGATCATGGTTTTCCGGAATCTTCTCAATCTCCTGATCATTTGAGGAATAACAGGGACTGGTGGGAACACGTAAAGGAGTGGAAACTCCCAGTCCACTACGAACGCGTCCCCTAGAGCTCCTCTCGGGGGAAATTCCCTTGAACAGAACAGATCGCACTTCCTGTTGGGGCTTGTGGCGAACAGATCCACCTGAGGGGTTCCCCAAAGGCCGAAGATCTCTTGAAGGACTTCCTGAGCTAGCTCCCACTCGTGGGAGACTGTGCTCTGCCTGCTCAGAGCGTCCGCTGTCAAGTTCTTCTCTCCGGCTAGGTGGACTGCCGATAGAGAGATTCCTTCTTGCATTGCCCAAAACCAGAGCTGCATCGCCTCTCTGCACAGTGGCAGTGATCCTACGCCTCCTCTCTTGTTGAGGTAGTGCATGGCCACCATGTTGTCCATCATTATCAGGACATTTCTCCCCTGTACTGATGGCAGGAAAGTTCTCAGCGCTAGTCTGATCGCTCTCAGCTCCAATAGGTTGATGTGTAGTCTGGACTCCGATGGAGACCAACGACCGCTGATGTTCAAATCGTTGGCATGGGCTCCCCACCCCGTGAGTGAGGCGTCTTTGACTACTGTTATCTCCGGCCATGGTTGCCAAAACAGTTCTCCTTTCAAGATGTTCTCTGGATAGGCCCACCATTGAAGGTCATGGGCTACCTTGTCCGGAATCCGGAGGAGGTCTGCCATTCTCCCTGAGAATTGCGACCACTGACTTCTTAGTGCCCACTGAAGAGATCTCATTCTCAGGCGAGCCTCTGGCAAGAGGAAGATGCAGGATGCCATGAGGCCTAGCAACCTCAAAAAGTCGAAGGCTGGGAGACGTTGGGCATTTTGAAACTTGGTGACCATCTGTAGAATATCCTGAGCCCTCACCTCTGGTGGCGAGGCTTTTCCCAGGGAAGTGTCCAGGACCGCTCCAATGAACTGGAGTCTCTGTGATGGTATAATCTGTGACTTCTTTATATTGAGGGAGAAGCCCAGTTTGTGAAGGAAGTGGCAGAGATAATCTAGCTGGGCCTGTGCCTGTTCTGAAGATACAGCCCTGATCAGCCAATCATCCAGGTAGGGGTAGACGTGGATCCCTTCCCTCCTTAGACTCGCCACCACTACCGACATCAGCTTGGTGAAGACCCTCGGGCGGAGGTCAGCCCAAATGGCAGAACTCGAAATTGATAATGAGAGTTGCCAATTGCGAACCTCAGGTATTTTCTGTGTTTGATATGGATTGGCACATGGAAATAAGCTTCCTGAAGGTCCAGAGATACCAGCCAGTCCTGGAGCTGGAGGGCCTGAAGGATCTGAGAGAGAGTTACCATCTTGAACTTGTCCTTCCTGAGGAACTTGTTCAATTCTCGTAAGTCCAGGATGGGTCTCAGTCCTCTGTCCTTCTTTGGTATGAGAAAGTAGGGGGAGTACCAGCCCTTGTTCCTGTCCGCTACAGGTACCGGTTCTATGGCACCTTTCTCTAGCAGGTCTATAATTTCCTGCAAGAGGAGTGGATCTGGAACTTTTAGAGAGCTGTTCCCCGGTGGATGACTCTGAGGAATGTGTAGAAAGGGTAGGCAGTAACCCTGGGCAACTGTCTCCAATGCCCAAGCATCTGATGTTATAGCCTGCCATTCCGTCAGATGGTGAATTAACCTGCCCCCTACAGGTGTATTGTGTGGGAAGGCCTCAGAGTGGTTTGGGGGCGGCTGATACAGATGCCGAGGGTAAAGAGGCACCTGCTGCGGCCTTAGTATTTTTGACCCGTCCACCTCGGGTGCATCTCCTTTGGCTTCTTTGAGCCGGCTGTCCTCTGCCTTTCCTGAATGTGGAATAATAGTGAAAGGACTTTCCTCTCCCAGAGGTTCCTGAGGGGGGAAAAGGAGTTTGGCGGATAGCAGCTCCTAAAGATGTTGCTGCTGCTTTAGAAGTCTGCAACTTTTCCATACTGTCATCAGCCTTTTTCCCGAATAGTGAAGAGCCGTCAAAGGGCATATTCAAAAGTTTGGCCTGTACATCTGGAGCAAAGCCAGACTTTCGCAACCACGTATGCCTGCGGATTGTTGTACTTGCCGCCATGGCCCTGCTGATACTGTCAGCGGAATTGATGCCAGTTTGAAGTGATTCGCACATGGCATCTTTGCCATCTTTAATAATGTTAAGGAAGGATTCATTTTCCTCTCCTTCGGTTATGCAGTCAGCCGCTGATGAAGCACACTCCCATAGTGTGTGACTGAACCTGGCAAGCGTACAGGTGGCGTTGATGGACTTCAATGCCATACTACAGGCAGAGAAGACTTTCTTCGCCATAGAATCGTACCTCTTGTCATCTCTATCCTGTGGGACAGTAGGGTAAGCGGTCCTACTGCTAGATGAAGTTGCCGCTTGAATCACCAGGCTCTCTGGAGTCGGGTGTTTTGATAAGTATTCAGGGTCAGCAGCCGCTACCCTATACTTGGCTGACAATCTTTTATTGACCACAGGGATAACTTCAGGAGTTTCCCAATTAGATTTAATTTTCCTTTGTAAGGCTGCATGGAAGGGGACCACAGGGTACTCCTGTGGACCTTTGTCTAATATGTCTGTTAGGTCATCCTGTTGAAAAACAGGTGAAGGCGCAGACCAACCCATAAATTCAATAATTCTTGCCATCAGGGTTCTATAGGGTGTTTCGGCATGTTCCCTCGGTCTGGTATAACAAATTCCACTTCTGGGGAAGTGTCCAGCCCACTTGCCTCATGTAGTGACTCCTGTAGGTCCTTCAGCCTTCTTTCCTCAGAGCTGAAATCCTCTGAAATAGGCAGTGTAGTCCTCTGTAACCCAAATGTTTCCTGGTTAGAATCTTCCCCCTCTTCATAAATTGAAGATAGTCCAGGGTACTCTGACCTCTGAAATGGTGTTAAACCCATCTTTAAGGCAGAAGGAGCCAAACTCGTCATTATAGGGCGAGAAATCGAAAAATCTGGAAGGGGTCTCGAAGAACTCGAGAGGATCGGGATCCTACTCGAGGGCATCGACGACGGTCTTGGCGTCGTGCCGGAGGCCCTTGGAATTAACGTTGGCTGTGGAGTGGCCTTGGTCTACTCTTTCATCAGCATCGATGTCGACGATGGCGTCTAGTCGATCGACCGATGCGTCGAGGAACCCTTCGACAACGGCGTTGATGGCTCCGATCCGTGCGTCGAAGATGGTGCCTTCTTACCCGATGGCTTGTGGCGCTCTCGGGTGGAATGTTTCGCCGGGTGCCGCGACTCGCGGTGTTTTGATTTTTTGGGTTTTTCACTCGGGGTATCACCCTCAGCTGTCTTCGAGGGGGTCGAGGCCGCGTTCTCGAAGACGCTTAACATTTTCTTTCTGAATTCCTCCCACTCAGCTTAAGAACTGTGTTTAGTGGGACAGGAGACCCTTTCTGGGGACACAGAAGACGACGAGGAAGGGGATCTTCGACGTCTCTTTTTTGAGTGTTTTGATCTCGACGAATGGTGGGAGCTACTTCGAGATCTAGAATGGGAATGTTTTCGACGGCGAGGAGACGAATGCCTCGACTCAGCCGAAGAAACCTTCGAGGAGGTTTTGACTGATTTACCTCTCTCGTTCTATCCCTTGCGCTCCTTCAAGGCTTTCAAGCCGGATCGCGGTGTCGTCGGTTCCGATGAAGAAGCCATCAAGAACGAGAAGGTATATTCGAGTAGATATAGTTAGTTATCCTGACTGAACTGAGCAACGACGTTCCGAGGCCCCACGAAGCGCGGAAAAATGGAACAGAGCAACGGACGCAGCGTGTGGCTATTTATGGGCATGATGACGTTGGCGCCGATACGGTGGCCGTCGAGGGACATTGACTCGGCAGACGTCGACACGCAGCGCCCTCTACAGAAAAAATTTCCGAGGCCAGCAAGCTGGAAACGTATTATCAAAGATAAGGAATACGTCGGAGGACACAATCCCTTCGAAGGAGTGTTCTGGAAGAAAATCCTACCCATACTAAAAGGTTTTCCTATCCAAGTGGTGCGTCACAAACTGGGAGTTATTTCCCTCAATGCCATCGTGTCTTGGCATGCCCTAATACGTTTCAGAAAATGTCTAATGAAAACCATGTTTGAACATACTTTAATACCTGTACTGGCACTTGCTTTAGAAAAGAAGCATGATAAAGTCTTAGACAAATGGAAACTTGAATCCAAGAAAATTATGCAGCAAGCAGAGATTGAAGAAAGATTGTTAATATCTAATCCTGAGCGCGCAAAGAAAAAATTGTGGTTTTCTGATTGGAATATTACCTGGGAAAAATGTAATCAATACAAGGTCTTTACTATTGGGTACGTTGTACCTAAATTGGCCAATAAAATTCCAACTTATTTGCAGAGATTTCCCGATCAAATCTATTGCACCCATTTAATGTAATTGCGTTTCAATTTATGGCTAACAAAAGCATTTCTAGCAACTCGATTGAAAACCCAGAAACCAAATACTACGTGTAGATTTTGTAATTTGAACACCAAACTGGAAACTTTAGAGCATTTACTGGTCCACTGCACCAGTTTAATACCATTTAAGAAAAGAATACTTTTACAAATTTATTTGTGAATTCTGTTCATTATCTCCACATGTGGCTAATGATATTTAATGCTCACCGGATATTCTTAAACATTGCTACACGTAATTATGTAATGAGACTTAACATCTAACTGCAGTCTGCTCGGCCATAAAACTCTGTCTGAAGTAATTTTATTTAAATTGATTAACATCGGTAGGATACCTCAGGGACAATGTGCTCACCTTGGAAGCAAGACATTGCGGAGCAACACAGGTTGGTTAATTGTTTTAATATTTTCTTTTTTTTGGCTTGTGTGTAAAAATTTATCAATTTTAGTTTTGAATCTATTTTAATGTTTATAATGTAATATTTGCTATCCTGTTTTACTAAGAAGATATGTATTGTGATGAAATGTGTAAATTGTTTTATGTAGATATTTTGTAAAGGTTTTCTTTAAAAAAAGGTTGACCTTCTTTTTTTTCAGTAACAAGTTTACATATGTGGAGAATTTGCCCCTGCCAGTAGTGCTAATACGAATAGTAGCACTAGAAGTAAAACCAGTAGTGTACTGATAATAGTAGTTCTAGTTGTATCAATAGTATTAGTAGTGTTATTACCATCAACAAATCTACCCAGTACACCTATAGGTAGTAGTAGTGATAGAATTGCCACTGATACTAGTAGTACTAGTGTTATGATACTACCAGTACTGGTACTACTAGGACTACTACTAATGTGAGTATCGGTATAACTACTATTAATGCTAGCATTACTACCTCTAGATGTACTAATAGTGGTAGTAGAATTACTACTGTTAGTGATAGCAAAAGCAATATTACTATTACTACTAGTAGTACGACTACCTACACTACTACTAGTAGTAGTGCTGCTGGTTGTACTACTACAAATAGTGCTACTGCTAACAGTAATCATAGTAGTGTTGGTAGTATTAGTGGTAGTTCTAGTCTTACCAATAGTAGTATTAATAGTGGTATTACTACCTGTGTTAGCATAATAACTACTACTGGCGATGCTACCAGCACAATTGCTATTACTACCTGCACTACTAGTACTGCTGCTGGTGGTACTACTACAAATACTAGAATTAATAGTGATAGTATAAATTCTATCAAAAAACATAGTGTTAGTAGTAGTGGTGCTACTGGAAGCACTGCTGTTAGTACTAGCACTACTATTGTTGGTATTACTACAATTACTACTACTATTGGTATTACTACCACTGATATTGATGGGCTGGTATAACTAGCTATGTAACGTTGTTGGTGGGAGGTAAAAGAAAATGCTTACTTTCATTTTCATCTTTGCTAGCTGATACAAAGTATCTTCTGACTGCACTCCCTCTTCTCTGATGTCAATTCAAGTTTCAGGGATTGAAGGCAGTTCACATTAAGGTGGACAACTAAAATAATAAAAATGCTTACAAATATGTTACAAATAAATTATATGGAAAAAGCCTTTATTTGATTTATTTATTCATGTACTTATAAAGCGCCGAAATCCCTCAGTCATCCCTTTGGCTGGGAAATTGCCACTTACCACTAGTGAGAAATATTATGTCATGTTTGAGTAAATAAACCATACAAATGTAGTAATGGTCCAATGCTGGAAAAGAATATTCATTGCCTGTAACAAAGATTATCATTCCCTCCTGTGATTATTAGATTCACCTTCAACCTGGCAATTTGTTCCTAGAATCTTTTCAGGTATTTGGTGCTCACAAGATTGTTCAGTAAACATTGTCAGCTAGAGGTGAATAAAGCACCAATTTAGCTGAGTGGGCGACGGATTACAAAAATGAGGTACAAACGCTGGATGTGCTAGTGCAATTTTAATGTAAATCAATATAATATTTCAGTGCTCGTTAAACTCTGACACAAGTAAGCCACCCATTCCTCTTTATTTGTTTAATTTATTTATACCGTGCCAGAAACCCACAGGCATCAGGGCGCCAAAACAAACACAGTGAAAACATGTGAGAAGACGTGACATACATAGTAGGTTCAGATGCTTCAACTGCTTCTTTCATGGTTCAAAACTATGAAATCGTTTGAAGAGCAGGGTTTTCAATTAGGTTAACATTTATTGCCAAATGGAGCGAGCTTGGGAGTAAACTCTGCACTTGTACTGCCCTTGTGAGAAAGGCTCTACTAAGTGCACCAGTCTTCTTAAACCTGAGAGTCCTATTTTGTCCCATATTGACCGACCTGAGAGTGCAGTTAGGGCTGTAGAGAAAGTTGCGGGACTTCAGGTATATCAGGGCCTTTCTATATAAGCACTTACGCACCAGGGTAGCTGTTTTAAAGTGAATGAGGGCAGATATGGGCAGCCAGTGTAGGGATTCCCTTGCAGACGAAATACGTTCCTGTCTGGGGATGCCCTTGATGATCCGAACTGCATCATTTTGGAGCGTCTGCCGGTGATGTATGCATTTCTTCCTGGCCCCAATAAATAGGGAGTTACAGTAATCGAGTCGTGAAAGTAAAATGGCTTGGCCAATAGAGGCACAATTAACTTCTGAGATGAAAGGTTTGTTGTTCCTAAGAGGTTTGAAGTAGTAGTTGCAATTGTTTTAAATGTAACTTGTCTGTGTCTTGGTGCTTATGGAGGCGTTAAAGAACACCCCCAGGGTCTTACCTTTTTCAGTTACTGCTATGCAAGAGTCTTTAATGCAGAAGTGTCGGTATTCATTCCTCAACTTTGCTCTTGCCCTTTGGCTAACAAACAATAACAGTTTGGTTTTGCTCCATTGAAGCAGAGCCAGTTTTCTGTTGTTCATCGTTCTATGACACCATAGCTTGTAGTCAGGTTACTGGTGTCCGTCTCCTAATCCCCACTGAATTCCAGAATCAGCTGGGTGTCGTCTGCATAGTTGGTAAATGTGACCCCTTAAGATTCTAACAGACTGCAAAGAGGTCTCATATGCAGATTAAAAAAGTGTTGGTGAAATGCAGGTTCCCTGTGGGACGCCACAAAACATGGGGCCGAATGGGAGGAGGCACTTTCCCAAGAAACAGAAGATTGTCTGCCAGACAGGAAAGATTTGATCCAACTCATGGCTTGTGGGGCACAGGTCCCTGTGCCTGATAGTGTATCAATTAAGTGGTCGTGAACCAGCAGATCAAAAGCTGTGGACAAGATTAGACGGACCAGAAACCCATTCTTTCCTTGGTCCGCTAGTTCCAGTATATTGGTCTGTAATTCAAGGAGGGCTGTCTACGTACTATGGTCTGTTCTAAACCCAGATTCTTTATTATGGTACATAGATGCTGACTCAAGGTAGGCTTGGAGTTGTTTTGTAGCCACTTTATCTAGAATCTTCAGCAAAAAGTTTGTATTGGTTATGGGCCTCAAATCTTTTGCGTCATTGGGGTTCAGGCCTGTTTTCTTCACCAGGGGGGAATGGTAACAATCTTTATTTTATATGGGACTGAGGTGTGATCGAAAGAGGAGTTAACCAGTCTGGAGAAATAATTGACAAACTCCTTACCGTTCTCCAGGATACGTTCACTGGAATGATGTTCTCAGAGCACAAGGTAGGGTGCATTTCGGACAGTATGGACTCCATCTCAATGTTATTTATATGTGTGAAGACAACGTTTGGTTGTTCGTTCTTTCTATTTTTTATTTTTTATTGCCTTTTTTATGGTTAAACATTATAGAAAAACCTTTTACCATTACTAACATTTGCAAATAAAATCCACATGTTTCAAATTGATCCGTTGTTGCATAAAAACATATATTCATCTGCACTACATTAAAGCTGTTTACTTAGTTACTGCGTCAATCTGTTTGAATATTATATCCAGCAGTTGAGTTAATGCCAGAGTTTTTGTAACTCTGTCTCTCTCCACCAGTATTTGCCACCACTCTTCTACTGGCCCTGGGCCATAAATAGTTATCACTTCTTTCATCAGTATATTTCTCAAATCCAGTGTTGCTGGAAAATTCATTACCAGATGCGTAATGATTCCGTTGTGGATTCCACTTGACATAGTCTACATGATGATAGTCCTGGAGGGGCTTCTCTGTCCCTCAATGTTTCTCTGGTAGGAAAAAGATTGAAATGAAATCTCATGAACTTCTCTCTATGATACCAATATGGAAAAAGTTGGAGATACTTAGGCAAGGAGTTTAGGTTTCTTGATTCTTGCATACGATTTGTTTCGTTGTCTCTCGTCCTGCATGAGAATCCAATCTCACATGTAAAGTTTCATTTTTATTTTATCCGGGTTGTTTAACAGTGTAGCTTCGGATTCCCCCAAATCCACTATTATAGCTTGACAAATGTCTTTCCATTCCAAGAGCATTGTTTCCCAAGTCCCTTATAGTGCCTTCTTTAGTGCCACAAATCATCTGTTAGACTGTAGAGTGCAAGGGATTTCTGTTACTATGGCTTTTAGTGATGTTAGGCCCATCTGCATGCGAGTTGCTTGAATAGGAGGGATTTTTGGTAGATGAAATACTTTCTTCCAAAAGAGACCTTTTATCTTAGCCCAATTTTCAGCCTTAGAAGTGAAGGAAGATTCAGCTCCATATGTTAGGATGGGTATCACATTCATCCTATGAAAGGAAATAAGGGGTATTAATGAGAATCCACAGAATCTATGAAGCAGGATTGTGCCTTGTCCTGCTAAACTGTTTGCTTTCCTCCTCAGGGATTCTAGTCTCGGTGTATCACATTTGCTTTTATTCAGGCAAACGCCAAGGTATGTGAAAGATTTTACTACTGGGATTTTTTCACCCAGCAAATACCATACCTTGATTTTTTTCCCTTTGTCCCAAAGCGTCACCAAATTGCATTATCCTTGATTTCTTAGGATGTATTATTAGGCCATTCAGATTTATAAAGTTTTACAAGGCGGTCAATTGCCTCTGATGGCCAATTTACGTTTGGTCCACCAGGACGATATCGTCGCCATATAATAATCGACCAACTCCCATGTTTGCTATTTTTAGCGGAAAGCATCGAATCCCATCAAACGCTTGATGTTTATCAAATAGAAACAAGTTAAATAACTCGGTTGCTAGGGGCAGCCTTGTTTTAGCCCAATGTTTGTTGGAATATCTTGCGTTACTGATCCAGAGGCATTCTTCTGTATTCTCATCGTTGTCTCAGAATATAGATCGGCAGCCCCACTGTTCAAGTTTGTTGCATAGCTTCGGGCGTGAGACCATATTGAAGGCATGCATTAGATCTAGGAACACAATGTAGATTTTATGATCTTTCTTCCTTTCTACTCGGGCCTTCAAGATATTCATAATGAAGATGGTAAGCGATGTTCCAATGCCTTTTGCAAAATCCAGATTGCCATACGTCCCTGTGGCCAGATGTAACAGTCCACTTCACCAAGGACTTCAAGATTAACGAAGCAAATTTTTTTTCAGCAACATCCAGCAACGCGATAGGCCGCTAGTTACCTGGCACCAACTTATCTCCCTTCTTAAATATGGGGATGATGATCGATGACTTCCATGATGTAGGAATCTTTTGTGATTTTATGATGTGTTGAAATAGAATTAGAAAGAATCTAGACCATTGATTTTAATCTTGCTTTAACATCCTGTTTGTCATCCCATCCGATCCCGGGGCTCGGGAGTTACTGCATCTTTTGATAATCTTGTATATAGACTGGAAGTCTATATTTAGACTATTACACTCCTTGTTGTCCATCGAGGTGGTCTTGTACTCCGTTGCTCTGAGTCAAAGAATTTGGCAAAGTGCTCCATCCATGCTGTTGCTGGGATGGAGTTCAACAACAGGGCTTTTTGGGGTTTATCTAGCTGATTGATGGTTGCCCAAATTTCATCGTTATTACAAGTGCGGATCTTTAGAAGCATCGCTTCAGCATCCTTTTGTAACCGAGATCTTTTGTGGAATTTTTGCCAATTTCGATACTGTTGTCTCAGTTTTTGAATTAATGATATGGCTTCAAATGAGTATTCTTGTTTTAAACCATGAATTTTGCGATTCACGTTGTTTTTTTTCCCTGACTGTGGTGTCATAGACATGGCGGTGACACATCGCCAATATTAGGCTTTCTGTTAGGCCTGTGATTTTATGTTTCTCAATTTTCAGCCTATTCAGACCAGGGGCGAGTCCCACATTTTGCAAATATGGATCCCTCTCCAACTGTTCAACAGGATCGCAGAAATACTTAGTAAGTTATGATCACTCGTAGGCATAGTTTCTACTGTCATGGATCATACTTTTCCCAACATGTTCCATGAGATGCAATGCAACTATAATCAAAGTTATGACCTCATTGCTTTCCATTTCTATACAAGTCAATCCTCTTCTTTCTGAAGCAGTTACCATAGCAAGATCATCTTCAATTAATAATCCATTGTTATCCAGACAGATACAATTTAAGTCACTGCATAAGATAAACCGCAGATCTTAACATATGGCTCTTTTAGAGTCAATGGGTCTCATTACGACCCTGGCGGTACGGGGTTAACGGCGCCGTAAAAGGTGCCAGTGCCATTTACCCCGTACCGCCTCATTACGAGTTCCCCTCGCGGGACCCAGGAAGTAACGCCTGGTCAAACCAGGCATGCTTACCGGGTCCCGCGAGGGGAAGAGGGAGCAAACAATGGGCCATCTCGTAATAGCCCGTTGTTTGCTCCCTCTCCCATTCTTATTTCAGCCCTATGGGGGCTGAAATGGGAATGGGGAAGGACCGGGTCCTTGGAGGGAGGAATTACCGGGCCTTCCGAACTCGGAATGGCCCGGTAATTCCTCATTCTGTGGACCCGGACCCAGACACGATTTCGGCTGCAGCCATGTCGCCAATAGCGGCATGGCTACCCCTGAAGTCGTAATGAGGCCCTATCAATTCTGCCACCTGGTCTGTAAAGTTCAAGCAATCCAGATTTGCAGGAATCCAATATAGATTAAGTAAAATCAAAATCTTCTCCTTCTTTCTCTTACTTGTCGTTACCCTACCCACTAGTAACTGAATGTATGGGTTCGGCGATTGTTCTTCTGAGAGGCTGAATTCAAGCTTGGTATGAATTGCTATTATAAGGCCTGACATCTGTCTACCTTTGGGGCCCTTCAAGGCTGGGCTGAGAAAAACTGTGTGGCCATCCAGCGTGGGTGGTTCTCGTTGCCACGTCTCCTGGAGACATATGATGTCATAAGATCCCATATTATGGCCTCCTGCCACAAATAAATGTGTAAAACTTCTAGTCTTCCAACTTGCCAATTTAGGGGTTAATTCTCCCGAGAGCCAACGCCCTATATGGACTTTATCTTCAGCCAGAAGACTTGCCAACCATTTCTAATTTTCGGTGGTTCCCTCTGTTTCCTTTTGTTTCTTAATCATAGGATGATGAGCCGCTCTCCCCTCCTTTCCGCTGGCATTCCGTCTGGAAGATCTATGTCTATTTGGTTCCCCTTTCTTTCACCCTTACGTATCTACATGGGTTAATTTGGGACGGAGATGTTGTTTTATAATCCCTTTTTTGGATTCTTGGTTCTACCAAATGAAATCCCAAAGGTCTCAGATCGAAAGCTTCGTCTTTTAGGAGTTGCCTGATCAAGGGTGTCGATGGATATAGTACCCCACTATCAGTTCTTTCTTCTTCAAGAAACTCTACTATGGCCAAGTCATCTGATGCCAGCAATCTTAGGCTCGGAACGTGATGAAACAATTAACATTTGCTCTGTTCATTATCAAACCATCATCAACCGGGAGCATTCTTTCCAATAGCAATCCATCTTGAAGTTAGTCTTCTCTTGTTCTCACCTTGACCACTTCTGTCTAGATGATTTTTTACATAAGGATTTCCTTTCTTTCAGACTTCCGGGTTAGGTCTTGGTTTCAATGGGAGAAGTTTTAAAGGGGATGTAATATATTCTTCCTCTTGGTCCGGGTGACGATTTATTTTCTCCACGACAGGTGATCATTTTGTTCTTCCCTGTTCGATTACCTATTTGATTTGGGCACCTCTTTCTCCTTCATTTTGCAGCTTTCCTTTATATTACTTGCGTTGTTAGTCATGGAGGGGGCTGCTTTAAGCAGTGAAGTATGAGCTCACATTCTAATCCCATTTCCTCGTGTGGGAATCCTCAGTGATGTGTTGTTATCTAATTATGGTGAATTAGCATTTAACTTTCTGGTGAGATTGATGTTGTTAACCCACAAAAACTAATTCTTATTCCTCACTAGATCCACCCCATCTTCCTGCCTACTCGCACATGGATTTCTTTGATGTATTGCTCTTTTTAGCAATCTGGGTCTTGGTTCTACTTCTTCACTTCCCTCATTCTTGTCTCTCATAGAGGTCACCTCTTCCTCCTGCCAACTCACACAAGAATGTATTTGGTGTTTTGCTCGTTATAGCGATCTATATATTGATTCTGCTTCTTCACTTCCCTTTGTTAGATGAGGTCTTGGGGCCTCTTATCCCAGTCCGGTTTCTGGTGTTGGTTCATGGATTAATTTTTATCTAAGGAGCTCAATTCGTCCACAGGGTTATCGTGTTCTTGTGTCTCATTTTCGTCATCAGAAAAATGATCAGACACTGAATTTGTCGATAGATCCAACAAATCAATAGAGGCTGATTCGTCTTTATCACCCTCATTCTCTACTGGATGTGTTTCTTGGACTCCTTGGTCCTTTGTTTGTTCTCGGTAGTATTCCTCACAAGTCAATCATTTTGACCCAATCTTATATATTGTATTGGAGCTTGTGGCAGGGTGATGTTCTGAATGAAGGACCGGCTCCCATTCAATTTAATTTTGAGACTGATGGCAGATTCTGTTAATGACTTTTTCTTATCCAGAGTCAATTTCCCTTTGTGTTCATTCTCGCTGTGATCTTTCTTCCCTAAGCCATTCACACCATTTGTCTTTGATTTAGTTTGGTTTGTTTTGGCTTTTGCAAAGATTGAGCATATCTTTTGTGAGCCTTTGCTCACTGCCTCAGGGTCATTTATTTTCTCTGTGTCCGGTCTTAAAATTGGTGGTTCTCGGTTCACATTTTGATCATCCAGCTACAATGCAGAATTTGGATCTTGAGCCTCGACTCAAAATGTATCATTCTTTTCTTTGATGGCTTTCGTCGGTTGTAAGGGGATCTCCTAATCGGTGGTATTGGTCTTGCTTTCTTCATTTGTACAGGAGGGGTTCCTTTCTTCCAGATGTTGCTCACAGGTTTTATTAGAGCTCTCATTGAACACCTCTAAGTCCAAGCTAGCTACACTGTGAGGGCCAGTGTTAGAAACCACTGGATCAGGGTGTTGCAAATTCATCATGTCAAACGTTCTTGACGCTATCTTGTTTTGTTTTTCCTGGATTATTGGATCTAAAATTGTGTGGAGTAAAACTTTTGACTTAGCTGTTTCTAAGTCGTTTTGAATTCCTATGGCGAAACCTTCGATGAATATAAATTTGGAAGGTAACATTGCCAACATGGTGGTTTAGTCTTTGAGTTGGTCCCCAATGTGTTCATACAGTTTCATGAACGGGGCCATTATTGCTGTTAGAGATTCAGTCGTCATGTCCTTGTGTTTCTCTAGTTGTTGCTTTGTTGGATCATTCGGACATATATCCTTACCAGTTTGGGTGGAGAATGACTGTGTTCGATCCTTTGTTTGTTCCCCACACTCACTCGAGTCTTCTCCTGAGGCCATTCTCGCTCTTTTCAATTGGCCACTTTGATTTACCTGAACAGAGAGATGAAGCTGTGAATTACTAAGCATTCCAGCGGTTTCCTGTCTTGTTTTTGGGCCCTCAGGCCGTAATTGTTGGTTAAGAATGGGCCTTACTGTGAATGGATGCATTTGTAAATTTGATTTGCGGGAGTTAGTAGGATGGTTTTTTGTGGAACAGCCACCCACTTGTCCTACCGCCAAGGTGCTTTCCAATAGTAGCTGATCAGGAATCTCACACAAGACATTACTCTTGGTTGCCTTGCTGGTGTAGATAAATGTAGTTGATCTCGATAGAAGAAGCAATGGCTGTTAAAACTGTTCTTGTTAGCCCAGAAGGTTTCCATATATTTTGTTCTGGTTGGTGAAATGTGAACTTAGTCAGGTGCCCTTCAATATCAGGTTGTTTCATATTTGCCGCAATCTTATGAGAGGAGCCTCCTTTTTCAGCGCTCTGCAATGTATTTGAAAATGGCCCCCACCGTTAATTTGTTGTCATTGTTACTGTTTTAGATACCACATCTTGGGGGCCATCTTCACAGAGTTTCTTCTACTGTGTCCCCCCCTCTGATTCTCTTTCTGTATGGGCAATGCAACCACCTCAGGGCCATCAGTCACCATCCCCAAGTTTTGGGCGTCAGCCATGGTAGTGGACGTAATCTGTGAATCGCCGTCCTCCAAGATTAATGCCGAATTCCTGTGTTCCAATGTAGCTTCTAGTTCAGTGACAAGTGGCACGGTTGCATCTAAGCATACTATGTTGTCCGTGTTATGTTGATGATCATTAATGGGCAGCACAGTGATATCCTTGTTCTTTATAATAGCGATGTACATGTCCCGTATACCCGAAGGTATCAGTGCGTTATTGTTATCAATGTTAGTGTTTGCCATGCTGTCTATATATAGACCCGGGCTTGCCCCGATCAAAACATTAATGGTGAACGGTTGGGATGAACTTGCGGCAGTCACATGCTGGATGTCTGTCGTCTCCCCACTTGGCTCACCTCATATTGTGTTCCTGGTGCTGTCTCAGTCGACGACAGTCTGGCTTTGGATGCCGGCGCACGTTGGGAGGCAGTAGAGGCAGGTTCTTCCAATGGAGTCTGTGCGACCAGCATTTTTCTTTCAGCCCCATGCATCAGTGTTGGTTGCCGCAGGCTAGGCCATCCATGCCCTCCTGCCCAGAATGTCTTTATTGCAAAAAACTCGACAAACAACTCTGTGTTGCGTGCTGTTTCTTAAGCAGTCTCCTCCTCTTCCTCACAATACGACTATAAAAAGACTGGAAGCACGCAGGAAAGGCTCTGGCTGGACTGCCTTGCAAAAACTCAGCAAAAAACTCTAAGCTTTTAAAGAGACCAAGACAGGGTAGGGGGCATAGAGAAATATGACTAAAAAATATGACTCAGAGGGGATTCAGAGGGGATGGGCTAACAATCAATAGTGTGATCCAGCATAAATGTATGCACGTATGTTTGTTACCTCAAGAGTAACACATGTGAGTCTCTGAGATAATCACCAGTACATGTTATGCACGTAATGTCACTGGGGAAGCTCTGACCAAAGCAGAAAAAAGTCACCCCGCACTTAACTGACCACACCACTCATTCGGCCCGGTGCTTCGCCCAGACTTTTGCTGTTGCTCAAATCAGTCGCTTCACCCACATTTGACAGCCACGTTTGGCAGCCGCTCCAAAAGTTACTCCCTCCAGGCTGCGGCACGGCGGCGGCTAGTGGTTCACCTTTCCTCATGCCACCATAGATTAAAGCAGCGTATACACACAGCTCACCGCTAGCCGATTTAGTCGAATCCAGCTCAGCTCCGCGGCTCCAACACAACATGTCAAGCCGCACTAGTCTGTCTCAGTCTCTCGCTCTAGCCACTTACAACACACAGTTGTTCGATCTGCTATTTACAGACATCGGCCAACAGGGCCTGCTTATTTAGGCAATTGCCTAAATCTTTTTCAATGTTGTCCCATTCTGTTTTGATTTTATTCACAAAGGCCACTTGGACATCATCACAGTCTTTATCTGTAGGGTGGCTAGATTGTCCTTAGGCTTCTCTAGAAGCTTCAGGATCTCAAATAGTTTTTTGGTGTTGTTCTTGGCTCTGGTGATTTCTTTATTAAAGAAGTGCTTTTTTGCTATAGTGATTTTGGCTTTATAGCTTGTCTCCAATGCCTTCCATTTTCCCCTATTTGGGGCGGAAGTGTGTGTTAACCATGAGTATTCTGCACTTCTCTTTAGTTTTTTGAAGCATAATAGTTCATAAGTGAATTATTTTTTGTGATTTCATACTCTTAAGTTAAGGGTTTTCACTTTCTTAAAGTTACAGTTATACACAACCATAGCAGGGTTTAGGGACATTTTCAATTATACAATGGGTGGACCATATGCTTGGGGTAGTGCTCTTCATATCTGCATCAAGGTTTCTAGTAATCCCCCAATCTAAGATATTTCCGGAGATTGTGGTGGGTTCACTGTTCGCCAATTTACATCCCAGTTCCAGGAGTGCTTTTTCTAATGAGACGGCTTCTTTGTCTTTAGAATTGTGAAGCCATCGGGTTAAATCACTTACTACCATCGTGGAGCAATTTACGCCATTATTGGTTTTTACAATTTGTAGTAGATCTTTGCTAAAGTGGGTCATATCCTGGGGGGACCAATATACCAGCGTAAGGTTAAAACTGCTACATGGGGAGGGGGTGAGTTTTAAGTGTAGTACCTTGCAGTCATCGCAGGTACTCATGCTTTCAAAAAAGTGAAAGCATTTTTTTGGTGATAACTGCTGACCCCACCTCCATAACCTGTGGTTCAATTTGCGTGAATAATGAAATATCCTTCCGGGATCGCCAAAGCCATGGTTGAACCATTGGCATCAGTTAACCAAGTTTCAGTCAAACAGAAGATGTCATGGGGAAATCATGGCTATCTAAAGCATGTTTATTTAAGGATCTTGTGTTTAACAGTGCAATTTTTATTTTCCGTCCATCATGTTCAGGCGACTGCCCAATATGAGGGATTTTCTTGGTGCGGTTTCTAGGTCAAAGATTTAATTTGAGTGTTTGAGGATCTTACCGCTCTGTGAGTCAGGGGACGCTTCGGTGAGCGGTGTTGGGTCTTTTGCGCTGATTAGATGTAGTTCAATTTTCCCTGATGTACTAATGGGTATATCTTGTGGACACAAGTCTTTCCCTGCCTCAATGCGGCTATTGGCAGGAGAGGGAAGGGTGACATTTAGTTTCAATGGCAAGTCTCGCTGTTTTTTGAGCTGCCAGGAACAGGGTAAAGTCGGGATGTGAACCCATGCCTGAACATTGCTTCTTCTAATATAGCGGCCGAGATCAGATGTTAACATTCTGTATTCACTTCAGTGTTGAGTCCCAGTGTATCATGACGTTCCAACGACGCCGTACAATGACCGACGAAGACTGGCTTGTCACTGAAGTGCCGGCGCTGAAGCACCTGACGTTTTAATTAGTAGAACAATGGCAAGCTGAGAAATGTGGTTCCTGGCTGTCCAGGAAACTACACTCAAGATTGTGAACATGTAAATGAGAGTGCTTATCTCTCTGCTTTAACAATAAGTACAAATGTGCAAAATCAACCTTCAAATCTACAGCTGTTAAACAATTATAATCTAGCTATGCTTTTACAGAGAATATTGTGAGTAGCAGTTGAAACTGTCAACCC
Organism: Ambystoma mexicanum; assembly: GCF_040938575.1. Classification (NCBI taxonomy): domain Eukaryota; kingdom Metazoa; phylum Chordata; class Amphibia; order Caudata; family Ambystomatidae; genus Ambystoma; species Ambystoma mexicanum. Next base: position 1,050,986,769 of record NC_090926.1, read on the forward strand.
AGCACTGGCTGGTTATGGTGAGAAACAGGTAAATCAGTGGAACCCCCCCAGCGCTGCGACACCTGAATGCAAACTGAAAATACAATGTAAGAAAATGTCTGGCATGAAATAAACAGTCAGGCCGTATTGGCTGTGGATAAATTAGATAAAAGATCTAATGACTGAGATTGATTTGAGAATGATTAAGTATATATCACCATTTGAGTAATTTCTCATTGCCCTTTTTTGTAGGATACTTTGGAGATGTGTGTTAGAGAATCTGAATTCAAGGTCATCTTGTTTGCCCTATGCTATTTTCATGCTGTGGTTGCTGAGAGACGTAAATTTGGAGCTCAAGGGTGGAACAGATCCTATCCTTTTAATAATGGTGATTTAACAATATCCGTCAATGTGCTCTTCAATTATCTTGAAGCCAACAGTAAGGTAAACCAGTTTTAATTTGGAAACATGTTTTCATCTCATGCCTGATGTGCATTTCCATATGTTGTCCTTCACTGACTGTTGTTTCTCCCTAGGTTCCATTCGATGATCTGCGCTATCTTTTTGGTGAAATAATGTACGGGGGGCATATCACTGATGACTGGGACCGCCGGTTATGTAGAACCTATCTGGCTGAGTACATACGTCCAGAGATGTTGGAGGGAGACATGCCAATAGCACCAGGTTTTCCGCTTCCTCCGAACTCCGACTACAAGGTCAGAAGGGTTAAGAAATAGACTGAGAAATAATACAGCCTTTTTTACAATACAACAATTCAATTAATTCAACTAACTACAGCTTGGATATCACAAAACCCCCACCAGGAGCTCAAACAGCTTCTTATATAAATTAACTGTTGGAAAGAACACACAGAACAAGAACCCGACATCCAGGTTACGTTTCATTGTGACCTGTTATTTTTATAACAAGGATTCCCAAATCCTCCAGTTATCGGCTGCTGCTCTAGTTTGCCCACATCTGCTATTCCCCTACCTACACCAGTCACCCTTCCAACCTTCTCATGCATTATATGCATTATAGAACTCTTTAGTGATATGGTGGGCCATTACGAGGTAGGGGGTAAACATGCCGCTATTACCTTACCGGGTCTGGGTTCCTTGAATGAGCAATTACCGGGCCATTCCGACCTTGGAGGGCTCGGTAATTTCTCATTCAAGGAACCCGGACTCGGTTCATCGCCATTCCCAATCGAGCCCCCATAGGGCTCAATGGAAATGGGGAGGGTGCTAACAACCGGCCCGTTAATAACGGGCCGGTTGTTAGCACCCTGGTCTGCTCGCAGGACCCGCTAAGGGTGCCTGGTACAACCAGGTGTCCTTATCGGGTTCCCACGAGCAGACTCGTAATGAGGCGGTAATGGTTGACGGCTCCAGCACCTTTACCTGCACCGTTAACCCCTTAACGCCTCACTCGTAATGACCCTCATGGTCTCTAAAACAAATATTTACTATGATTCTTGGAGAATGTTATTTTGCACTTTCAATGTGTAGCCCATGATGTCACAAACTGTCGGTCCGCATCTCAAAATGATTTGAAACCTTTGGAATATTAAGTACCTTAAACAAACAAACAAGAACCAATGAAGCTTATGCGTTGCCAAAAACAACAAAATTTGTATCTTGTGCTAAAATTGGTGTTCAGTTTTATTATTGTCAATGTAGTATGGTTACGATATATGCACAATAAAAGTGGTCACTGTGACAGATTGCAATTTGTGACGGTAACAATTATGCAGGTAAATCTGTTTCTGAAAGGGAGGCCTACATGACAGACTTGATTCATAAAAGCCCTATGCCAACCGCATAGTGCAGCTATGTACCTTTGCTGTACCCGTCTACTGACATCTGCAGCTACTGTTGTCCAGTGTGCAGGGCAGGTTAAAAGGTCAAAAGTGCATCACTAACAGCTGCTGCAACCCAAGGTCAACAAAGGTAAAGGTAGCATTTTAACATCTGCACCTCTGACATAAATATTTGTCTGCGTTAATCGTCTGGTGGCAGGTCAAATTAAAAACAAACCATGTTATGTTTCAATGGATTGCCTTTCTCCCGCAGATTCCTAATCAGATATCCCATTCCAGCTACAGCTGCATTGACAGGGGGCATAGTGGACCTCGACTCAACCGTCAATCATCGATCCCTTGGGCGTCAAACATATGCTGTGTCAGTACACCCCGTACCAAAGTTCCTTTTTTCTGCACGCTCAGCAGGCTGCTCATGAGGAACACTGTGATCCTTCGATCATTCGATATTCACCTGATTTTTTTTGTCAATTTTTTCTCTCATCACTAGCGACCATGTCCACACCGTGGATAACAGACTTGAAGCACTGCTTCGATTGCAACTCGAAGATGTCAGTGACTGACCCGAATGATATATGTGCGTGGTGCCTCGGCACGGGTCATGACACCGAGAGTTGCTCATCTTGCAGCAAGATGAATCCAAAGTCTTTAAGTCTTTGCGGGAGGGGGTGGCGAAGCTCACCGTAGGCTGAATGCCATTCAAGTCACCGGTGCGGTCAGCCTTTCGGTCCTCGGAGGCCAAAACAGAGGGACCCACTCCTGAGAAGGAAGGTAGGCCCCGGCGGAAGGCCAGAAAACTATCCGATTTGCATAGCCACTCGTCATCTTCCTCTCATAAAAAGAGGAGGCGTCTCTGACACTGACGCAACTCCAACTCCTCGTCAGAACGCGATAAAAGCCGTTGGCAGGGCTGATGTACAGAGCAGAATGGAAAGACTTTAAGTCCCAGATGTTGGAGATGTTCAAAAAGGCAGGTGTGGGTGCGGACGAGCCCCTGATACAGAAAGCCCTGGTACATCTTTCTGTGTCTTGGTGATTCGAGCCCCAGCGTATCATCGATTTTAATGCCATCAGCGTCATGGGAGCATTTGGGCTTGGTGCCAACCAAACCTGTTCGGGCTCTGACACCGGGACCTTCCTGCTTACTTCAGGCTCTGATTGTTCTTGACGTTCCATCTGCATCCAAGGCCTTGTCAGCACCGCCCGCAAAACTATTGACGTTGACTGCTAAACCATCGACATTGACCGCTGTCGAGTGGTCTTCCGTTTTGATGTCTAGGTCCAACTTCTTTGGCTCAATGGTAGACATCTTCGGCTCTGATGATGAAAATCAGGGCGATATCGACCCCATTTACTCAGGGGCTTGTGGTATTGATTACTCTACTGACCAAGCAGACCTGATGGCCCTGTCCGAGGGACTGCAGGACGGCAGCTGGTTAGATACATCCCCAGATGTCAAAATGCATCACACCCACTCCACATGTAGGGCTCTTGTTGACAGAGTAGTGGATACCTTGGAGTTAAATACTGTAGCTTTTCCTGTCCAAGGATACGACCTCACAGACATTCTCGATGAGGATCCTGCCTCAGAAAGGGCTATGCCTTTCAATCCGGCTATCGCTGACCACATTGCCTCCTTATGGCAATGTCCCATCACCATTCCTCCGCTCAATTCAGGCCTGACTAAAAAATATAAGCCGGCAAGAGGAGAATCTGCATTTCTCTCCTCTCACCCCATGCCGGATGGTTTGGTCGTACAGGCAACCACAATGTTCACCAGGGCCGCCACTTACACCATGAACTTGCAAACTGATAGGGAGGGAAAGAAAGTAGATGCCCTTGTGAAGAAGATTTTCTCACCCGGGAGCATGGCATTGAAGGTGACAAATGTCTCCTGTGGCTACGCTAAGTACCCTTTTGGATTGTGGAACGCTGTTGAGCAGGTTGTCCAGTACATCCCTGAATGGGAGAGGCAGAAGGGTTTCTTGCAGTTGGATGATGGAAAAGAGGTAGCTAGACAGTCTTTGCAGACTGGCCTGGACGTGGCAGGCCATGTTGGCTGGTCAATGGGATCGGCTATGGTTCTTAGGATGCAAGCCTACATGCACTGTTCGGGGTTCTCTCCCAATGTCCAGAGTACGTTGCTCAACATTGCTTTCGATGGAGAGAATCTCTTCAGCCTGAAGGCCAGTGACTCTTTGGAAAATGTCAAGGAGTCCAATCTTGCTGCAAAGTCGCTTAGCCTAGCTGTGCAGCAACTGGCCAAACCTGCCTTAAGTTTCCCTTTGAGGGACAGAGGCTACAGGTGCTCCGTCCCCTACGGCAGGAAGGCTTACCTCTCATGAGCCAGGGAGGGGCAGGGGTGTTTCCCGCACTCTGGAAGGGGCATGGGGCCTCTAGACACCAGCATATGGCAGCAGAAGCAACTGGGACGGCTCTGTCCTTAAAGCTGCTTCGATTTCTCCTCCCACAGATCTTTGGTCGGAGGACTGCTGACCGAGCTTTGGACCCAGTGGCAGGAGATTACCTCTGACGCCTGGGCTCTGCAGCATGTGCAGTGGGGTTATTGTCTGCCCTTCATAAGAAAACTTCTGGACAGACCCCCAGCACCTCCTTGCCAATTGGCAACAGGAGCTCAAGGACAAACTGTGAGCCCTGCTGTTGAAGGGTGCCGTCCCATCTTTGACCACAGGGCTTTGAAAAAATTCCTGAGCAAAGACAAATTCAAGATGGTGACGTTGAGGTAAATTATCCACGCTCTCGAGTTACCGGACTGGCAGGTGTCCAATGATCTTCAGGATGCTTACTTTCATGTGCTGATATATCAGAAGCATGGGAAGTTTGTGAGTTTCCTAGATTGGGCCATGCACCATGAGTTCAAGGTGCTTCTCTATGGGTTGACCTCCGCACTGAGGGTCTTCACCAAGCTCATGATGGTAGTCGCAGCTCACCTCAGGAGATCCGGCCGCCATTTATTCCCATACCTGGAGGACTGGCTGATCCAAGGGAAGTTGGAAAAGCAGGTCTTGTCCCATCTCTGGGACACCTGTTCACTACTCCACAGGCTGGGCTTCTCCCTGAACTTGCAGAAGTCCCACACAATACCAGTTCAGAGGCTCCAGTTCATCGGGGAGTCCTAGACACTTGAAAGGGAAAGCTTTCTGACTCCTGTGGATAGAGTTGCCAGCATTGCACAGATGGTACAACTGTTCCAGGACCACGACACCTTATCAACGGCTTTCTTCCTCAACCTCTTAGGTATCATGGCCTCCTATATTTTTCTGGTGCCAGAGGCCAGGCTACAGATGCGATCTTTGCAATGCCTCCTGCGAGGTCAGTGGTCCCAGTACTTCGGCACCTTGAGGGATGTTCTCTGGGTGTCCGGGTCCGTGGTCAATTACCTTTCTTGGTAGGCCAGCAGCAGCAACATGCTAGTGGATGAACACTTCTGGCCTCCGTGGCCTCAGGTCCGAGTGGTCACGGATGTGTCCCTGAAAATATGGTGCTCACTGCAAGGACATGTTGGTGAGCAGCCTTTGGTCAGCAATGGAACCCAAGTGGCACATCAACCGGCTGGATTTGCGAGCCATCAGTTTAGCCTTGAAGGTGTTTTCACCTTCTCTGATGGGGAAGTATGTCCTGAACTTGACGGACAATACGGTGGCCATGCACTACCCGAACAAGCAAGGTAGGGTGCGCTCCCTCCCCCTGTGCAGAGAAGTGATTCAGCTGTGCTTCTGATTACAGGAGAACCAGATTTCGGTCTCAGCATTTCAGAACAGTTTGGTGGATGCTCTGAGCAGGCAGAGCCTGGTTTCACACAAGTGGGATGTGTTCCAGGAAGTCCTAGAGGAGGTCTTCCCTCTTGCTGGGGTACCCTAATGGTGGATCTGTTTGCCATGGAGTCCAACAAGAAGTGCAAGCAGTTTTGACCAAGGGAATTCCCAGCAAACGGCACGCTAAGGGATTCATTTCTGGTCGATTGGACATTTCCTCTCCACTGCGGCTTCCCTTTGATTCCCATCATCCCGTGGGGTCTCAGGAAGTTGAGGAGGTTTTGAGCAACCTTGATCTTGATCGCCCGAGATTGGGTAAGGAGGACTCGTATCTCCTAACCGAGTTGGAAGGTCCGGCGCTCCAACCAAACCTGGTATCCCTCAACCTACATGGGTGGCTCTTGAGAGGATGAGATATGATAACTGGGACCTCTCTGATGAGCTACTCAAGGTGCTGCTGCCTGCACTCAGACTGTCCACAAGATCTCTGTACGCATGCAGGTGGAGAAGATTTGAGGCGTGGTGCAGGGAACGCAAGATTGATGCTATTTCTTGCCCCACCTTTACCTTCTGTCACTGTCCTCTTCAGGCCTTCATGTCACCACAGTCAAAAGGTACTTGGCAGCTTTGTCTGTGTTCTAAAGGTCTGCAGACCAAGGATCTTTATTCACAATTCCAGTTATAGTCCAGTTGCTGAAGGGCCTTGTGAATGTTTCCGCCTATTCCCGTTGTTGTCCATGTTTGGGATATGAACATGCTCCTCGCATTCCTTATGTTATTTTATGTTATGTTACTTGCCATTTATATAGCGCCTTATGTATCATTGGCATGATCTCAAAGCGCTGTTAGGTTGAACGCCCCCAGGAACCATAGTTCAAGTCAGTAGAGAGAGAGAGAGAGTCATAAGGTGCGTGGGTGCACTGGATATGTGTGCAGCCGGTGTCGCAGTTGCATGATAGCTGCTTAGGTGTGGTGGTTGGGAGGTCAGGTATATGTGTTCATTCTGTGGGGTTGTCACCCAGACTGGTTTCTGGCTGCATTAGCCCTGAGGAGACGCTTAAACTAGTGATGTGTGCTCAGCTAGCTGAGTTAATTAGGATGATGTGGAGTATGTGGCGGGTGTTAGTATGAGAACAGTTATACCGAATGTGTCATAGTATTACTGTGTTCTAGTTGAGTGGTGGTGTATAGGAGAGAGTAAGCGTTGTAGTGTGATATGGTGGTTATCAGTAAGACGCTTGAGATCGAGCATTCCATCGGTACCATCTATTCTATCCATTTTATATGCTCTGTCTGTTCGTTCCACTTCGTCTGTTCATCCATTTCGTCTGTTTCATCCATGTAATCTACGAGTCCTTCCATCCATTCTATCTGCTCATACTCATTCCTTCATCCACATGATCTACTCAATCCATTCCGTAAGCCCATTTCATCCCTCCCATCTGTTTAATGTGTTCTATCTGTTCAATCCTTGCTATTCATTTGATCTGCTCTGTGTGTTCCATCCACTCTATCCTCCCCATCCGTTCCATCCACTCCATCCACTCCATCCGTTCCATCCACTCCATCTGTGGTAACTGTGGTACTACCAACTGTGTTTCTTAAGGCTCTCTCCAGATCCCCACCACTTGGGAGTACCTTTTGTTTTACTAACTGTATGACCCCCCCCCCCCCGGCACACCCCATTAGGCTCTCTTCTCCCCCAGCCTGCAAGAGGTGTTGTACGGTTGTGAGTCACTGGTTTCTCTTCCTGTGTTTCCCTGGTGTGTCTTCCCTATTGTTATGACCTTGCGCCACCCTTCGCACATCCTGCGTTGTTGGCACTGGGCTTTGGGCTCCCCGACCTACCTCCTTCACACCCTCCATGGTGCTTTCGGTTTCTCCCATCTTCTCTAACTGTTACTTTATCTCCTATCCTATCCTTCTCATCAAATCTTTAAGGAAGCATCTCACCAAGTCTGGAAGGAAGAGGTTTAAAAAGGGACATCCTGGTTGCAAACCCTGGCCTCCCCGTTGCATATACCCACATCAGGGCTTCCTCCAGACAGACTCACAGCGACAACCTCTGTCATTCCCTCACTGGACCTCTGGGCCCCTCACATGGTCTCGGCTCTCTCTCTCCCATCTCCTCCTCTCCCATTAATGGTGACACTCGGTGGGAGGTCCTCTTTGCCTTCTTCCATTCCTCCAAGAGCATCATTAATGTCTACCTGAATCTTGGTCCAGTGCCTTCAGCACAATCTCCTCCTTTTTGACCCACGTCTTATCAACTTCCTTACTTCTCCCGCTACTCCTACTAGCACCTCTGTGGCACCTCAGCCACCTCCTTCTTCCACGTCCTATCTGGCACCTTCCTCCTCCTCTTCCTCCTCCTCCTCCTCCCTGGCTACCTTGCCACTACCTGCTTTCCCTTTTGCCCATTCTCAGGCACCTCTACCATTTCCGCCGGATGTACCTCAAGCCTGTACCCCTCCCCGGAAGTCTTTCAAATGTGGCAACCTGCTGTCGTTGCCACTCTCGCTCCGCTGTCAAACACTCTTCTGACATCTGCCACCTCCCTGAAGAGCTGGACCTGGATGTCCTTGCTTTCACTGAGACACAACCACCTCTGTCACAAGTCTTGACACTCTCATCCCCGATGGCTCCAAGATCCTCTCCTTACCCAGAACCAACCGACCTGGAAGAGCAGTAGCTCTCATCTTTACGGAGTGGGTCGCTACATCTGCCATGCCTACTCCTCCTTGGAATGTCTGGTCTTCTCTCTCTCTCTCTCTCTCTCTCTCTCTCTCCCGCTCTCTCTCTCGCACTCTTTCTTTCTCTCTCTCTCTCTCTCTCTCTCTTTCTCTCTCACTCTCTCTCTCTCTCTCTCTCTCCCCCTCTCTTTACCCTTCTCCCCCCCAATACACACTGCCGAACATACCTTGGATGTGCTCATCTCTTAAGTCTGCCTAGGACACACTCGTGGTAGCAGTTTACTTTTAAAGTATTTTTACTTATTTTTGATGGACCATACTGTGTTTGGCCCGAGACTGTGGCCATTGCCAAAAATGGCTTTGCCATAAAGTCTTTTCTTCTGTCCCTTTGCCTTCCCCCAGGTCGAGAGACCCGGGGACTCCTTATTTGGGTATGCGCCTCCCGTGAAACCCGCATCTTTCGCGGGCTCCTGCAGGTCACGTGTGCTAATGCCCAGGAAGAGGGTTGGGAATGCCTGGTCCCAATACACACTACTGGTGCCAGTACGACTGGAACCACCGTGGGCCACGATTGGGCCGCACCTGGCGTGCATCCAAGAGAGAAGATCTTCCGTTAGCTATGCCAGATTTGAGCACGAAATGAATCTTGGATAAGAGAAGGGGCTCTGAATCCAATCCAGGTCGATCAACTGAAGTTCACACAAACTACAGAAGGAGCCAAGTATCCTGAAAAGAAATCGCAGACCTGTGGAATCGCCGGAGACATGCTGGAAGATTTGGCATCCTAACCCCGCTGTTGTCCAGTCGGACCCCTGCTTTTGTGTCGAACCAAGAAGGCCTGCAAGGGTGCTTTGACCCTTTGGAGTAATGGGACCAACTACTCACAGCACCTCCTGCTTAACCTTGTAAAGAGCCTCTTCGGAAGTGTCCCTGGGCCATCAAGCGAATTGACCGGCTCGAACCCGGGGTATCGTATAGGAGGGTTACCGTCCCGAGTTGAAACTTAGGACTTTGGGAATCACTTACTTGTGGTCCTAGCCCCTCTGGGTCGTGATTTATGATAGTGCGCCAGGCTGTGAGCATTTGGAGTGCCTGTATCACCCCGCTGTGGTAACAGTCGCTTTAAGTGTCTGCAGACATGCCCCCTTGTGCCCTGAGACTTGCTGCATTGGAACGTTCTTTGTTTCTTCTTCGAATCAGAGAAAAGGCTACTGTCCTGCCATGGATGATCATCCCGTCCCACAGCCACTGAGCCGGAGTGACGTGTAACTGCAGGGGTTAAACCTACAAACAACCTGGACTAGACTGGCAAAGTTTGGCCCGGACTGTGTTGATGGTCGGCGAATGCTTGCATCAATTAATTGTGCCTCCCCCCTCCCGCCCTGCACATCCACTTGTTTTTACACACGAGATTCTCTAAAAAGATACTCACCTTATCTGGGCTAAACTGTGCTACCCAGCTTGTACCGAACTCCAATGGTCGGTCAACCTGCAAGGGTAGACCCTCCTCGAATATTAGGGCTATGTTCTTCATCACCTCAACACCCTTCCTGATCTGCAACAGTTCCCTGGAGAGGACCCGCTTTCACTCTTACGCATGACCATGCGTTGTTAACACACTACTGTACTTTGGAACACAAGGCTCCCCACTTCGCAGGGCTAGACTGCATAAGCTAGGGATCGACTTAAGAAATGCCACATGTGATAATTGTGTTTTACGTTGTTTATGGCAGCTCCATTTCGGCCATTACATTCTTGCTCGCTGCGGTTGTTAACACTGAGAAACGCTTTTTTGGTTGCCACCACTTCAGTCAGGCAGGTCAGCGAATTGCAGGCCCTTTCTTGCAAACAACCATTTCTTTGCTTTTTTTATGTAAAAGTATCTCTTAAAGTGAGGCTGAGTTCTTGCCTAAGATGGTGTCAGAATTCTATCTTTCAAATGGATTGTGTCCTCCCACATATCCCTCATCTTTGATATATTTGATATCCAGCTTCAGCAGCTTTGGAATTTTGTTTCAGCAGAGTGTGCTTTGCGTCGATGCAGTCGACTCGATGTCCCTCGAGGGCCTCTGTCTCGAGGATGATGTCATTGAAGGTACATATGGCACGCGCAGCGTCCATTGGCTTCAGTTCAGTTTTTGTGAGTAAGCTTCCAGAAACTATGGCATGCTTCTATTGTTCTATTTGCGATAATGTCTTCTTCCTCGACACCTACTACCCCGAAGACTGGTTTCAAGAAGTGTTGAGACTGCAATTCTAACATGTCGATAACCGACCCACATCGAGTTTCTCTGTGGTGTCTTGTTGTGGAGCATAAGACCTCAGCCTGCTCCAAATGCCAGTCAATGACCGGAAAAGACCTGAAGGAGCAAAATGGGAAATTGGCGGTAGTTAAGAACCCCAAAAAATCCCCATTGACTACTTCGTTGAAGAAACCTTATTTGGGCGAGCCAAGAGGCAGCTCTCCACTAAAGAAGAAGGTTAAAAGATCCAGGTCAAGGAGTGGCTCCCACCACTCCTCATCCTCATCGAGGAAATCGAAAAAGAAGCACCATAGGTTGCTTTCTTCGATTTTTTCATCAGACACCTCCCCTGAGAGGGTATCTTGTCCCACTAAATACTCCACTCCTGCTGAATGGGAAGCATTTAGATCTGAAATGCTAAAAATATTTGAAAAACAAAGACCCTCGGCAAGCCATGCTCCTACCGCGCCTTCCAAAGAAACCGGTATGGAAAGGGCTTGAGCCAAAACCCATTCGCCTTCGAGCCCGGGATGAAGGCCAGATCCTCATCGAGAGCCATAAATCATTGCAGGATCCTTCGAGCCGTAAGTCAATACATAAATTGAGATCGAGGTCATTGACGCCATTGACGCCAGCTGCGCCATCGATGCCAGCTGCATCTTTGTCGCCAGCGGTGCCATCAACACCAGCCATGTCATCTAAACCAATGGCACCATAGAAGCCCAAAAAGATTTTGACGACTTCTCGAGCGTCAAGTTCACAATTTCTAAAGCCTTCGATGCCTATTCCAGACAAAACTTATATTCCTTTATCCAGGAAGGTTTATTTCAAATCTCTCACCTCAATTTATGAGGAAAATGAGCCATCATATGAATATGCACCATTTGGCCTTCAATATGGTACACCAAATGTGCCTGGGAGCTTTATTACAGAAGAATCTAGATTGAAAGATCTATATGAAAATTTGCAAACAGCCAGTGGGGTAGTGTCATGATAAGCTTCTAGGCGCTTGCAGTAACCTGCACTTGCACTAACCTACTGAGCTATCTTAAGTATATTAGAGCTTATTCGAAGCGTGGAGGAAAATGCTGAAATCAGCCAGGCCTCTCGAACTGGGTGAGCCCACATGCTTGTAAGGGGTTAACTGCAAAGGACCTTCATGAAGACATAAACATCTAGCCTTTTGCGAGAAGCACTACGCAGCCCTTGGGAGCCAGGTACAGCTTTGCACGGCTTTGCTCGTCTTCGCTCTGCGAGTCAAGTGCACTGATAACGCAGAAATGCCAGACCTTTCCCAAAACAACGTGCAGAAAGCCTGGGAGCCAAGACTGACTGTTTCCAGTCTTGTAACTTTCCAGGCCAAAACATGTTTACTGCCCGGAAGGATGAGCCCTAAAGCTTCTCGAAGAGCTGGTACGTCAGAGTGATTGACGTGAAGCCCCTAATAAGAGAACTATACCTGGGCCAGTAAGGGAGGGACTCATCCTGGGCTGTTTGGTGAAACGCGCTCACAAAGAGGAACCGCGCCTGGGCAACCAGCTGTGCACTATCTGGGCCGAGACTCCTAGCATCACATCCCCGCTTTGGTGTAGGACTGCGGGGGCCTTGGCCAGTCCTCCCCTCCTCTCTCGAAGAGTGCCGGGCACCTGTAGCGGCGAGGGTCTCGGGCGTGATCTGACCTGATCATCTACATTTTTCTAGGAGCATAAGATAAATAATTGCATATTCATCTGTGACTGATAATTAGCATTATTCAGCTTGCACTTTTATTCCCATATTATTGTAAAATTGCTGCTTAGTTCTCATTAGACATTGTAGAAATAATTGCAAGCACCATATATTCTGTGTGATTGGGTTTCTTCCAGACTGAGTTCATTGTGCTTCGTATAAACTTACTTGTGTGGGAAGGTGATTAGGAGTGATTATAGCACCAAGGGCTGGCCCCAAGGGAGGGTGCAGGATTCCCCTTTTCACTACAGGTAGACACTTCACCAGAGCTGGAATTTGGTAGACCTGATACTGGTGAGTATGCAGATGCTTCATATAGACATCTGATGATATCTAATGACTAAAGTTGCTTCATATAGACATCTAATGATATCTAATGACTAAAGTTCTCTAAGCCTCCGCTCCCCTTTTGGGCAAGATGATCTAACGGACATCCTTGATAAGGGTCTGCAAATGTATACTATTTTGCCATTTCATATCGCTCTCCAAAAAAGGTGGCAGCAATTTGGGAAACACCAGAGACTAATCCGTCGGTAAACAAAAACCTGACTAAAAAATACTGTAGTGACTCCAACTATTTATCAAAACAGCGCACTCCAGAGGGTCTGGTGGTTTAGGCAGCTACTGCAACTTCAAAGCAGGCAGTTTATCCAACTATCACTCCAGATAGGGATGACAAGAGAGTAGATGGAAGGGCAAGGACTGTATTTTCTGTAGGGAGCATGACCCTTAAATCAGCCAACTCTACATGTGCGCTAGCAAAATTCTCATTCTCATTCACTCTATGGGACTGTATTTTCATGGTGGCAGAGCACATTCCTGAGGGGGCGGAAAGAGACAGGTTCTTGGCTATTGTTGGAGACAGCAAGGAAGCCATGTGTGGCTCTCTTCAGTTGGGTCTGGATTCTGCTGACAGCATCAGCAGAACCATGGCAACAAGCTGATTTGCGTGGTTGAGGAAGTCAGGATTTGTGCCGTATGTGCAGTCCAGACTCCTCAACATACCTTTTGACAGGTCTCACCTTTTTGGCAACAAGGCTGATGAAAGCCTTGAGAAGTTGCAGACCTCGAAGTCAGCAGCCAGTTCCTTAGGTGGCAGTATTAGGCAGCCTCAATCTTTTTGCCCTAGTGCCAGGCTTGGAGGGGTAGATCTTTTCACTACTGCTCCCCAGTTGGAAGAACAAGAAGAATGGCTGGTCAAAGAGGCCAAAGAAGACTCCATCTTGGTGGACGAGGGAGAGGTGCGAATCCCGCTCAAGCAGGGGCATCCTTACCAAAAGACACTGCATCAGCCGTGTCAAAACCTCTCTGAGGTCTTGAGTCACAAAACATCAGTGGGAGGCAGGCTGTCTCAGCATCTGAAAGAATGGCGAACATTACTTCAGAAGCTTTGGCATTGGAAACGATAGCCCAAGGTTACTGCCTTTGCTTCATTCCTTGTGCAGGAAATGTACCTGGATGATTAGATGATCAGTGCACGTTCTTTCAGAAAAAAAGTCCTGGATCATCTTAACGTCACCTGCCACTCTCTTCACAGACTGGGCTTCTCCCTCAATTACAAGAAGTCCCAAATGACACCTTCTTAAAAGCTCCAGTTCATTGGGGCTGTACTGGATACATCCTTGGGAAAGAACTTGCCACCCGAGGTGAGGGCTCAAGACATTCTGCAGATGGTCTCCAAATTTCAGACTGCTGAGCGTCTCGATATTTTAGGTTGCTCTGCCTCATGGCATCCTGCATTTTTCTAGTGTCAGAGGCTTGCCTGAGGATGAGATTCCTTCAGTGGGCTCTCAGAACACAATGGTCTCAATTCACGTGCAGCATGTCAGATCTGCTTCAGGTTCCAAGCGGGGTCACACAGGATCTCTGCTGGTGGCCCTGAAAGGACAACATTCTGAAGGGAGAACATTTTGGCATCCATGGCCTCACTCACGGGGTGGGGAGCCAGCGCCAACGATTTGACAATCAGCAGTCGTTGACTTACATCGGGGTCTAAACTACACATCCATTTTTTGGAGCTTTTGGCAATCAGACTAGCGATGAAGGCTTTTCTGCTTTCTCTATGGGAAAGAATGTCCTGATAATGACGTATAACAGTGGCCATGTACTACCTCAACAAAAGAGGAGGTGTAGTGTCACGACCAAATGTGCAGAGAGGTAATGCAGCTCTGGTACTGGGCAATTCAAGAAGGAATCCCTCTATCGGTAGTTCATCTAGCCAGAGAGGAGAACATGGTGGATGATGCTCTGAGCAGGAAGAGCACAGTCTCCCATGAGTGGTAACTAGCTCAGGAAGTCCTTCAAGTGATCTTCACCCTTTGGGTAACCCCTCAAGTGGATCTGTTTGTGACCAGTGTCAACCGGAAGTGCAAACTGTACTGCTCCAGGGAATTTCCTCCAAGAGGAGCTCTAGGAGACGCGTTTGTGGGGGATTGAGAGTTTCCAGTCTTGTACACGTTTCCTCCAGTCTCCGTCATTCCTCACATGATCAGGAGGTTGAGAAAATTCAGGGAACTCATGATCCTAATTGTCCCGGATTGAGACTGGAGGACGTGGCACCGGGACCTCGTGGATATATCCATCTGCCCTCCAATACGTCTTCCACAAAGAGAGGACCTTCTCTTGTGAGAGAAGGCTCGGGTTCTCCATTCAGAGGTCAAGACTCTCAGCCTTCACGCATGGTTTCTGGGAGGCTGAAATACAAGGATTGGGACCTCCTGGATGACATAATGGAGATTTTGCTTTCGGCCAGAAGGCCATCAGCAAAGTGCTTGTACTGTTGCCGTTGAAACACATTCTGCAGCTGGTGAAAAGACAAGAATGTAGACCCTTTTCTATGCAAAACATCAGAAGTGTTATCTTTTCTACTATACCTAACCAATCTGTGGCTCCAGGTTGGAACAATTACGGGCTATTTGGCTGCGCTATCCATCTTTAAGCGCTCGTCAGAAGAATGTTTATATTTCAAGATTCCAATGGTGACACCATTTCTAAAGGGACTCACCAATGTGTTCACCCCATCTCCTTTCCAGGTTCCAGTTTGTGACAGTAATCAAGTATTAAAATGCCTTATGTGTGCACCCATTGAACTTCTACATTCATGTCCATTAAGGTTGCTAACATTTAAAACCATTCTCTTGGTAGAATTAACTTCAGCCCGTAGAGTGAGTGAATTGCAGGCACTATCATCCAAGCCACCCTACACTATTTTTCACAAGGATAGGGTCGTTCTCAGGTTTAGGCCTTCATTTTCACCGAAAATCATTTCAGACTTTCATATAGGACAGAAAATTGTATTGTCCACTTTCTATCCTCCACCTCATCCTGCCAAAGAGGAGACATTGCACAGATTGAATCCACGTATTTAGATAATCCAAACTTCGTATTCATGATCAGCTTTTATTAGGCTACACAGGTTACAAACTGGCTCAGGCTGTGACTAAGCAGACCTTATCCTGATGGATCATTCTGGCAATTTTGGAATGCTACAGCCTGTTCGGCAAGGATCTAGACAACCCATTCCACTAGGTAAATGGCTACCTCTACAGCTCTGCAAAGGGGTGTGCTGATTAAAAACATTTGTGAGGCAGCAATGGGGTCTAGTATACACACGTTCACAAAGCATTACTGCCTTGAGCTTTCCCTCGGTCAGGATGGAAGCTTTGGAAAAAAGCTGTGCTTCATTCGGTTTATGGAAACCATTAATAAGTAAATTCTTACTCCCTCCACCCAATCAAAAACTGCTTTGGGAGTCTATCAAAGATGAGGAATACGTGGCAGGACACCATCCATTCGAAGAACAAGTTACTTACCCCTGGTAACGTTCTTCGACAGGATGTTCCTCCCACGGATTCCTCATTGCCCTCCCAGCTTACAACACAGTAGACTCTCCCATGCTATTACAGTTTTCGCTCCTTCATAGCTTAGTACGGTCAAACCTGTAGTTCTGCGGATAGTTTCCACTGTGCGAATTACAGAACTGAAGCCAACGGGTGCTGCGTGTGCCATATATACCTTCACCGTCATCATCCTTGAGACGGAGTCCCTCAAGGGACATCAAGTCGACTGCATGCATCGACACACAGTGCACTCTCGAGAAACAATTCTGAAGCATGTGAAGCTGGATATTGGATATATCAAAGATAAGGAATATGTGGAAGGAACATCTTATCTCTGATATATTCGATATCCAGCTTCACATGCTTCGGAATTGAGAATCTCCCTCGCTTGAGAGTGAAATCCCGTCAATGGGCTCTAAGGACACAGTGGTCCCAATTCTCAGGGAATATGTCGGACCAACTGCAAGTTCCGAGCAGAGTTGCTCAGGACCGTCTATGGTGGGCTTGCAATGATAATATTCATTTTGGCAACCATGGTAGTGATGGAGGCCTCACTCACGGAGTGGTGAGCCCACACAAATGATCTGACAATCAGCGGTCGTTGGTCACCATCAGAGTCCAAACTACACATCAACCTTTTGGAGGTGAGGGCCTTTCTGCCCTATGTACAGGAAAAGAATGTCCTGATAATGATGGACAATGCAGTAGCCATGTACTACCTTAAGAAGAGAGGAGGTGTATGTTCACTACCACTGTGCAGAGAGGCAATGCAGCTCTGGTTCTGGGCAATACAAGAAGGAATCTCTCTGTCAGCAATTCACCTAGCCGGAGAGGAGAACATGCCGTCGGACGCTCTGAGCAGGCAGAGCACAGTTTCCCACAAGTCCTTCAAGAGATCTTCACCCTTTGAGGACCCCCTCAAGTGTATCTGTTTGTGACCGTGGTCAACCGGAAGTGTGAACCGTACTGCTCCAGGGAATTTCCCCCAAGAGGAACTCTAGACGCGTTTGTGTTGGACTGGGAATATCCACTTCTGTATGCGTTTCCTCCAGTCCCCGTAATTCTTCATGTGATCAGGAGGTTGAGAAAGTTTAGGAAATCCATGAACCTAATTGCTCCGGATTCTGCCAGGAGGATGTGGTACCCAGACCTTCTGCACATGTCCATCTGCCCGTACACGTAACGGAGCACTGCAGAGTCCTCATTTTTTGATAATGGGAGCTTATTTGGATTAGGACATTTATGACATCAAAAAGAACACAAGTCCCAAAAAAGCTACCCTCTTTTGTTGCACATTAAGTTGGGGATGTTTGTTGACACAGAACGTGAAAGTACCATCTTTTTCAAAATATATAAAAGATGCAGCTGGTCAATCAAACCATGTATGATAAGATTTATTATGAACAACATAAAACATAAAAAACACTGATCACTTGATCATATGTAGAAACAAAAGAACATTTAAAACAAATACACAAACTGAAAGTCCTCTTGTTCCTTCGATAACTATTTCATATACTGCCCTAACATACTGGTTTCATGTATAGGCAAAAAGTGATGTTAGTGAACTAATGAGTGGTTTCTTATAGTTTAGATTGATACACCACAGTCCCTCATACACAAAAGGTGTCGACAGTTCAATCTGTTTCTGGCCTTGATATTAGAATGTACAGCCATCAGGGGTTAATCAACTTTAGATGACAGTCCAAGGCCGTCTTCAGGACACAAAACTCCCTATGTGGGAGAAGCGTGATTTGAAATAGTTCTTGTATCTTAAGGTGCTGAACACATTAATCTAAAAACAAACATATAGGTATATTTACAAGACTGGAAACATTTTTTTCACTTATTGTTCAACACATTTTCCCAACATCATAATTGTAAAGTGCACAATTTAACATTTTATTGATCATTGCTTATAGTTGATTTCTGACAATTATTGTTCATATTCTAAATTTCAGAATTCATATGTTGAGTGACCACAGATAGTATTGTTATAACTTTTGCATAGCTATCGGGTGGAGGCATTAAACCTGAGAAAACACATGCATCTTCTCTCTCAAGGGCAGTGGTAGCATCACTAACTCATTAGCCACTGCAGATTCTGATTTTTTTCAAAGTAAGCTGTGATTTATTTTTTTATGAGCCTTCATTGTATTTATACAGCATATGTCACTGATTCACATCTGAGTTCCGCATCCTTCAAACAAGAGTAAGGTGATTCACTGAGTTTTCGTTTTTCATCACAACATAAGCAACATGGCTTTTGGGAATGCAAGAAGGGGTCATGATTCCGGTGCAGTTGACTAAACAGGAGTGTTCATATGACCACTAAATGACGCCTACCTGTGCATGGGGGGAGAATATATGTTTATGACTCCTATATTGTGATGGACCGGGTGCAGGCACGTGAATCAGCGCTGTTCGCCTGGTTCGTGAAATGGTATGTTCCAATCAATTACACTACAAGGAAAACACGTATGGAAAAACATTCCCAATTACTTCAATTTGTTTGTGCTAGCCATTGGGTGTTCATACAGATGCACACATTGGTAAACAAGCGTGTATAGAAGCATGTGATTAAGTCCATGCACTGGGAAAAACGTTCCACAGTTAATTTCACAAAACACACCTGTTGTTTCAAGAAGGGGTCAAAGTACTCAGAGCTGGATGACGTTTCATCAAGTATTTTAGTGGGCGTGCGATCAGCGTCGGAAAGAACTGCAAGTTAAGCATATAAGAGAAACGCCCTAAGTATAGGTGTGCTTGCCCGCCGTTGTATGTTGTTTTTAATAAAGCTTATCATATATGGTTTGACTGACCTGCCCCATCTTTTATATATGTTGAAAAAGAGGGTACTTTCACTTTCTGTGTACCCAACTTCATGTGCAACAAAAGAGGGTAGATTTCTTGGGACTTGTGTTCTTTTTCATGTCCATCTGCCCTCCCATACATCTTCCACAAAGAGAGGATCTTCTTTCGGCAAGCGGAAGGTTGGGTTCTCCATCCAGAGGTCAAGACACTCAACTTTCACACATTGTTTCTGAAAGGCTGAGATAAAAGGATAGGAGCGTCCTGGATGACGTAATGGAGATTTTGCTTTCTGCCAGAAGGCCACCAACTAAATCTTTGCACCGGTGTCGCTGGAATAACTTCAGCAACTGGTGCAAGGATAAGAATGTGGATCCATTGCACTTATTCAATCTGGGGCTCCATTACGGGATACCTGGCAGCGCTTTCCATTTTCAAGTGCTCCTCAAAAGAGGATTCTTATTTTAAAATCCCCTTGAGTGTACAATTCTTAAAGGGACTTACTCACGTATACCCTCCAGTTATATTTAATGTACCTGTTGGAATATAAACCTTGTATTAACATTCTGGACATGTATCCCTTTTGAGCCTTTACATGCATGCCCTTTAAAGCTCTTGACATTGAAAACGGCTCGCAGGGTAATTGAGTTGCAGGCTCTTTCTTGCAAGCCTCCTCATACTACTTTCTCCAACTTCCATTTTTCGCAAAAGATAATTTTGCCAATTTACTATCCTCCTCCTCATTCAGGCAAAGAAGATGAAAGATTACATAGATTACAGCGGAAAAGGGCTCTAAACTTTTACATTTCAAGAATGGCTAAATTTCACCATCGATTGATCAACGTTTTATTGGGTATACCAGCCCCAAATTGGGCCTGCAGTCACCAAGCAAACAAAATCCAGATGGATTATCCTGTCCATTAGCAAATGTTATAGACTTGTGGGTACAGTCCTGCCGGAAGGCCTAACGGCCCATTCCACAAGGGGCATGGCAACCTCTGCGGCTCTTTAAAGGGGTGTCCCAATAAATGACATCTGCTCAACAGTCACTTAGCCCACCATTCATACATTTGACAAAAACTACGGCCTATTTTCTTCCTCCAGTCAAGGAGGACTTTTTGCTAAAGCCATCCTCGATTCAGTCTATGATTAAATTGATTGATACTCCGACCTCCAAATTCTTACTGATTTGGGAGTCTATCATAAGATGAGGAATACGTGGGAGGATACAATCCATTCAAAGAACAAGTTACTTACCCCTGCTAACGCTCTTTCGATTGGATGTTCTTCCCACATACTCCTTGTTAGGGAGAATTCTCTATTTAGGCTGAATTTCCTAACCTAGTGAGTCCCCCAGCAGCTTTGCTGGATTTCTGGAGTTTGTTTTTTTCTCCTGCCAAGAATGAGTCTCTTTTCCTCACACTCTTGCACATGTTTTGAGGGGTTCCTTTGACTGTTAATGTGTTTCATGGGCTATGGGGTCTTTTACTCCATAGGGTCTCATGTGTTTTTACTATGTGTGTTACACAGCACCCTCAGTGCAGTGACATAGGGGTGTGATAGTGACACCCCACCATAGACTCCATACCCTGGGACTGACTACTGTCTCCCAGGGCATGTAAAGTCCCCATTGGCTTTACTAGTCCCAAATTATGAACAGAAACCAGTACACGCCATCATATTGTGGACGTACTGGTCGGGGCAATTCGATTGCCCTGGGGTCTGTTAGTCGAGGGGGCACGTCTCCGTCCCCCATGATCGAGTTTTGGCTGGTGGCAGAGGATACTACTTTTTATATCCGGCCGCGAATATATCTCTATGGGATTTTCCCATTGTTCGAGGCTACCAACTTTAATTATTTAATTATTCTTCGCCGGTTGGTATTTTTTGCCAGAACTCGATTCTAAAATGGCGTTTGTGTTCTCTTCTGTGACTCCAACCCAAGTCGAGCTGTTTGTTCCACTTTTTGGCGGGCTTCTCCACAGAAGCCTCCAAAAGTGGTGCCACTCTGTCTGGGTACCACAGGGGATGTGGGAGGGGGTTTAGACACCCTGGACTGAGTTACCTTGGTAACTCAAGTCGCACTCTGGTGTGCTTGGCCCAAGTGGTGAGCCGGCCGGCTCACCACTTAGCATGTTTAATTGACAGCTAGGCTGAGTGAATGGGGGTGTGCTGCATAAAAGCAGGGCTTTGGGGACTGGAACTTCAGAAGTCGCCACATGACCTGAAAATCCGACGAGGGAGAAGCTGAGCCGACCTGCTACGACGACACCAACGGTGGAGCCCTGCGGAACCGACTCTCTACTTCCCAACGACAGAGAAGATCTCCCGGCTGGAGAGTCTTCTTCCCCTGACTGGTGGGCACAACCAGTTTACCTTCTTCTTCTCGCATCCCAGGACGTCTTGTGGTCGAATTGCCTGTGCCAAGCACCCCGGCAACCGGATAGCCACTTACCACTGGACCGTGAACAAAAGGAACGCTCCTTTTAACTGAGAACTCCGCGGCTTGTTTCTTCCCTGGCAGTGCAACAGACTTCTGCTTTCCTCCCTGACGAGATCCTCTCTTCCTCCGGACGAAGCACCGAGTTGCACCCGCTACCAGGAACAAGTGCCCCCGCTGGAGTATTCTCACCACTTTTAGGTACTGTGTCCGGCAGGCCTCCCTTTCTAAAGATTGCTACAAGGTAATAATAATCCCTTAACCTTCTGGACTGGGCTGGCCGCCTTGACCCTCTAACTGGTGCCTTTCTTTTGGTTCAACTTCTTTCTGAACCTTTTGGAGACTTTTGTGCACTTTTCAGCCATGTGACCTTGGAGACATTTCGTTTTGATCCCCTTAAAGTGGATCTGGCTTTCTGAACTCTAACTTCAGGGTTTAATTGTGCCTTCCTCTCTTGCTGTGTTCTTTTGAAAGTGTTGGGATCTGTTTCACTTTATGCTCTGCCTTTCTCTCCATTTTAAACCAAATTATTAGAGTGCCATCTGCGTTAAGTGCTCACCGCTGTCTGAAAATAAGTGGGGCTTTACTTAAGACTTGTCTAATATTCTTTTAAGGGAGTGTATATATTTTAGTGACCGTGTTTTTGAACTGCTTGATATTAGTGCCAGTGTGTTTTATTAGATGTGGTTTTAAATAAATAATTATATCTCTTTTACACCAAGCTCTGGTCAGTGTTTGCTTGTTCTACCGTGTTCTTTTGACCTATTGTGAATACTCTGTATACTGCCTAACTCTTCTTGAGGGAAGTCTGACAGCTCAGCCACAGCTACCAAGTGAATCTGTGTGGTACAGACTGCTACCAAGTGGGTTTACTGCCATACACCTGTAGTCTTAAATCTTTTGCAGTGGTCCCAGAGGGAACTGCACCGGTTTCTGCTTAACACTGGTGTACAGTGATGGAATTTGTATTGAGTATACACTTTAGTGTGCTTTTTGAATATTTTAGGACAACTAACCACAAAGCTTAGCACTAAAAAGCTGATTTTCTAACTATGTCTGCTATGGAGAGTTATACCCTAGAATCATTGTCTGGCAAAACTGCTGATTGCTTAAAGATATTGTGTAGACATAAGAATCTCTCTGAGAAGGGCAAGAAAAAGGAACTTATAGAAAGATTGTTAGAAAACCAAAGTCTGGGTGGTACAGAGGAATCTACCACCCCCTCCCCCCCAGCAATTTTATAAAACAGTGATGGTATTGATCTAACTCAAAGTCTTGATAATAAGTCAGAAGCGGAAAGTGAACCTAATGAAGTTAGTCACTCTGAGCCTCTGTCTGCCTTACCTACTGTACCTACTGGGCCTATACCAGGTCCTACATGTAACCCTGCTTATTTTTAACTTGAAAAAATGAAGCTTGAATTAGAGTACAAACGTTTTATTGCTCAATCTGAAAGAAAGCAAGAGCTAGAGTTCAGAAGAATGAATGCCCAGGCTGAGCAGAAGCAAGCTGAGTTAAGACTCAGAGAAATAGAGCTTAATCACGAACTACAAATGAAAAAGTTGTCTGTGGAAAATGCTTCTCTCTCCTCTGGTTCCTCTAGGAGTTCCAGTCCCAAAAGACCCCAGATGCCTAAGGAATTAGTGGGTATGTATGAACCTAAATTAGATGTGTTGGATTGGTTAAAAACGTTTGAGTATAATCATGGGCTCCAGGACATTACAGGGAATGAGTTACTTCCCTGGTTTTTCTCTAGGCTTCCCCCTGTTGCAACTGATGTGGTAATGGAGTTGGGGGAGGTGGATAAGAAGGATTATGAATGTGTGAAACTAGCTTTAATAGCTAGATTTGGGAAGACCCCTTCCCAGTACCTTAAGAGGTTTAGGACCCACAAAAAGCATGATGGTACCCTCTTGGGCTACCTGGGTGAGTGAAAGTTTGAAAAACTTAGAGGGATGGATTAAGGGTTACAGGGTTAACACTTATGAAGGAATGAAGAATCTTGTAATGTTGGAGTCATTTTATGATGCCTGCTCTCCTAAGCTCAGCCAGCACTTGGCTGATTCAAAGGAATTAGATTTCCGGAAGTTAGCTAAGGCTGCTGACTTGTGGGTAGCCAACAGGGCCACTCACAAGGATGCAGGGGTCACTCAGAAAAAGGATGAGGGAAAGCAGCCACAAAAGGGAACCAATAGATTTCTAATACCTCCCAAACCAAAGAGGACCCCAAACAACAAAATAACCAGGGTAAGTCCCAGGGTAAACCACAACAGGCTAGTGTACCTTCTGGTCACAAACCAGAAGGAGGTCAGACCAAGCCACCCTTCCAGAGAGCATTTGGAACATGCTATCTCTGTGGGGCAACTGACCACATCAAAGGAGATCCCAGATGTAAGGGTAAACCTGCAGGGATCAGCAGTCTCCTTAGCCTTCACTCCTGTGGAGAAGTCCAAATGGCTAGTGCTCACTTTGAAGTCCTTGCTGAAGAACCTCTGCGTCTTGAAGCAAGTGTAACAGTAGAGTCCATGGGTCTGGTTAGTGATCAGAATAGGAGTGTGTGCAACTCCATACCAGAAAACTCTAAAGTTTATTATATGGACAGTGTTCTTGTCAATGGTCAGGAAACTCCTGCCTGGCGAGACTCTGGGGCCAGCAGAACCGTAGTGTATGAAAGCTTTTTCAGTCCTGAGGATGTTGCTAAGGCACCCAAAGGTCCCACTAAGATGTATGGAGGCCCTGTCCAAATGGTTCCAATTCTACCAGCCCTCATTCGGTGTAATGACATTACAGTGTTGATTCCTGTCAGTGTTCAGACTGAGGTGCCTGGGAGAGTACTGTTGGGGAATGATCTAAGAACTCTAGGAGTAGTATCCAGTAACCCCAGGCCTCCCAGTATGGAGACCCAGAACCAAACCAAATTGGCTAGAGATGCCACCTTAAGGAGCCACTCTAAGCCTGTGGGACCCTCTACTGAGAACCCAAGTACAAGCCCTGGTGTTGGTAAGTTGACCTCTGACCCAGGCAAATTTCAGGCTAACATGTTAGGGAAATAGGAGCCCCAACCAAGCTCCATCATTGTTCCCCCAGTTACAAAGTCTGTGACTCCCCCTGCTTCTGAGGAAGAGGTAGATAGACTTACTGGAACCCTAACTAGGCCTAAAAGAACCGGTAATTCTCAGTGCTGGTGGAAAACCAGAAAAGAAAAGTCTAAGGCCAAAAGCCTTCATACTGTTGGACCTTCCACAGAAGACTCCAACCCAATTCCTAGTCTTAAGGGGCAAACTCCTAAAGTAGGTAAGGGTAGATCTAAGAGGAAGGAGAAGCATGTACCTCGCTTATCTCCATCCCCTCCAACCAAGAGGCCTAAAACCCAACCTTCTCCCAACAGAGAAGTGGTGAGGACTTCTGGTGGCCGCTCTAGCTCTAAGGGAATCCTTTATAAGGATCCCTTGAAAAAGCCTAACACAGGTTCAGAAGTTGAAACAACTTCTGAGGGACTGGTCAACCAGATCCCCTATAACTGTAAAAAGACTGATGTTCCTCAAAGGGTTTGTAGGTCATATAGCTTGCAAAGGAAAACCTTTGATTTGACCATACAACATAGGTCAAGGTGTCACCACCAAAATGCTGATGGTCTCTCTAGGATGTATGTCATCGACTAGAGGTATGAGATTCATCGAGGAGTGGATTAAATCCTCCTGTCCCTTAGTCTGGGGGGGGGGGGCGAGTGCTAGGGAGAATTCTCTGTTTAGGCTGAATTTCCTAACCTAGTTAGTCCCCCAGCAGCTTTGCTGGATTTCTGGAGTTTATTTTTTCTCCTGCCAGGAGTGAGTCTCTTTTCCTCACACTCTTGGACGACATGATTTGAGGGGTTCCTTTGACTGTTAATGTGTTTTATGGGCTATGAGGTCTCTTACTCCATAGGGTCTCATGTGTTTTTACTATGTGTGTTACACAGCACCCTCAGTGCAGTGACACAGGGGTGTCATAGTGACACCCCACCATAGACTCCATACCCTGGGACTGACTACTGTCTCCCAGGGCATGTAAAGTCACCATTGGCTTTACTAGTCCCAAATTATTAACAGGAACCAGTACAAGCCATCATATTGTGGACGTACTGGTCGGGGCAATTCGATTGCCCCAGGGTCTGTTAGTCGAGGGGGCATGTCTCCGTCCCCCCTGATCGAGTTTTGGCTGGTGGCAGTGGATACTACTTTTTATATTCGACCGTGAATATATCTATATGGGATTTTCCCATTGTTCGAGGCTACCAACTTTAATTATTTCATTCTTATAGCCTCGAACATACCGCCGGTTTATTTATTTAATATTAATTCGTCGGTTGGTATTTTTTGCCAGAACTCGATTCTAAAATGACGTTTGTGTTCTCTTCTGTGACTCCAACCCAAGTTGAGCCCTTTGTTGCACTTTTTAGCGGGCTTCTCCACAGAAACCTCCACAAGTGGTGCCACTCTGTCTGGGTACCACAGGGGGGTGTGGAAGGGTGTTTAGGCACCCTGGACTGAGTGTGATTGGCCTAAGTGGTGAGCGGGCTGGCTCACCACTTAGCATGTTTGATTGACAGCTAGGCTGAGTGAATGGGGGTGTGCTGCATAAAAGCAGGGCTTTGGGGACTGGAACTTCAGAAGTCGCCACAGGACCTGAAAATCCGACGAGGGAGAAGCTGAGCCGACCTGCTACGACGACACCACCGGTGGAGCCCTGCTGAACCGACTCACCACTCCCCAACGACAGAGAAGATCTCCCGGCTGGAGAGTCTTCTTCCCCTGACTAGTGGGCACAACCAGTTTACCTTCTTCTTCTCGCATCCCAGGACGTCTTGTGGTCGAATTGCCCGTGCCAAGCACCCCGGCAACCGGATAGCCACTTACCACTGGACCGCGAACAAAAGGACCGCTCCTTTTAACTGAGAACTCTGCGGCTGGTTTCTTCCCTGGCAGTGCAACGGACTCCTGCTTTCCTAATTTTCACCACTTTAAAGTACCGTGTCCGCCAGGCCTCCCTTTCTAAAGATTGCTACAAGGTAATAATAATCCCTTAACCTTCTGGACTGGGCTGGCCGCCTTGACCCTCTAACTGGTCCCTTTCTTTTGGTCCAACTTCTTTCTGAACCTTTTCGAGACTTTTGTGCACTTTTCAACCCATGTGACCTTGGACACATTTCGTTCTGATCCTCTTAAAGTGGATCCGGCTTTCTGAACTCTAACTTCATGGTTCAATTCTGCCTTCCTCTCTTGCTGTGTTCTTTTGAAAGTGTCGGCATCTGTTTCACTTTATGCTCTGACTTTTTCTCCCTTTTAAACTGAATTATTAGAGTTCCATCTGCATTAAGCGCTCACCGCTGTCTGAAAATAAGTGGGGCTTTACTTAAGACTTGTCTAATATTCTTTTAAGGGAGTGTATATCTTTTAGTGACCGTGTTTTTGAACTGCTTGATATTAGTGCCAGTGTGTTTTATTAGATGTGGTTTTAAATAAATAATTATATCTCTTTTATACCAAGCTCTGGTCAGTGTTTGCTTGTTCTACTGTGTTCTTTTGACCTCTTGTGAATACTCTGTATACTGCCTAACTCTTCTTGAGGGAAGTCTGACTGCTCAACCACAGCTACCAAGTGAATCTGTGTGGTAAAGACTGCTACCAAGTGGGTTTACTGCCAAACACCTGTAGTCTTAAATCTTTTGCAGTGGTCCCAGAGGGAACTGCACAGGTTTCTGCCTTACACTCCTCATCACCCCGCCCAGCCTACCCAGCCGTAAAATGTACATGTATTTCACTCCATGCTTTCTGATAGCCTAAGGTCTTGGGTACGCCTAGTTAACTGCTATAAGAAGGGAAAGGGAAAAACAGAAGTGAAGCCAACGGGCGCTGTATGCGCTTTTTATGCTGACAATGACATTGACGATCGACGGAGGCCCTCGAGGGACACCGACGCAACAACACCACATACAGCGCCCTTTGTAAAAAAACATTTTTCCGAAGCAGCAAAGCTGGAGAGATATAATATCTTAAGATGAGGAATACGTGTGAGGAACATCCTATCGAAAGAACGTTACCAGGGGTAAGTAACTTGTTCATTTCTTCAGTACAAAACATTACATCAGGTTTTCTTTCAGATCTAATTTTGGTAGAATGTTTAGATGTTGTGCTTTCTTCAGAGAATTCATGCCTCTCCTCGTAACACTCATCCCTCAAGATGTCTAGAAGTTGTGAAACACATCGATAGACAGGATGTTCACAAATCCCACATCTCATACAACCCAATTCATGCAAAACATTATTCTCAGAAAAGTCTGATCTCTGAAGTATATAAAGTTTCAAGTATAGATTTCTAAGATTTGAACCTGGAGATAACACTTTATAATAATCGGTAGGTGAAAACATGTTTTGATTAAATGATAAGGATTCTTTGCTCCTTCAGCACTTAAGGGTCTGTATCTGTAACCCTACAGTCCCTTCTCTTTGCACTTAAGAGCTACCCTCTGGCAGCACTTATTGAGTCAAATGCACTTCTCCTGACCTCTCACTCCCCCTTGGCACTTCTTCCCTTGCCTCTTCCCTACACTTGCGTGATCTGAATGACACAAGGCTTAGTAAGATTGTTGTTTGTCGTCCTTCTGTTTCCCCCTCCTTGTCTTGTCGCACCTAGAAACACTTGTGTACAGGTGTGTTATAAATGTCTTATATCATATCATAGCGTTCTTTGTAGCACTTAGAGAGTGTTTAGTTCCAAGGATTGGTTTAAGACCATTGTCAGCCTCTGAACTACATGAATCATGTGATTGTTCTTTAATTAAGGGCTCATGGTTGAGGCAGGAGTTTTCCTCAGATTCTTTTCAAAACAATAGAACATATTTTATCTTTCTCTGTCCTCCTCCTTAACCAACCTACAGTTAGTTTCCTTAATTTCAGAAGCATGATCATTTTTCTGGACTCATGTTGAGGACTCAGAATTTTACTTTTTCCCGGTTCCCAGATGCCCAAACAGTATCATGTATCAGCCTTCCCACTCTATCTCCTCTATAGATTTCATGGGGATTCATTGATAGATTTCAATTCTTTACCACTAGAAACTAAATGATACACTTTAAATCTCGGTATGTGGTCAGCCATGATATAAGCAGAGATGTACATTGCAAATTCTACTTCTAGCAGCAAAGAAACCAAATGCGTATCTTTTCTGGGAATTATATGATTATGCGGAACAATAGATGGTCCATATTCCCCTCCAATGGTTTTCTAACTGGAGAAATAGCTTGTCCAGAGAGTCTAAAATAATTTAGCCCCACATTAATATGAAATGGCCACTGATTATTAGGGTTTTCTTTTACTCTCCCAGAATCTCTGATGGAAAGCGGATCAGATTTAATTTCGTCCACGGAGAGGGAGGTAGTAGTAACAGGGGCAATAGGGGAGGCACATGGTCTTCTTCTGACTCAATCTCTGTCTGATCAGAATCTGCCATGTACATATTGGATCCCCAATTTGTATGAACTGATTCCGATCCCACTCTTGACACCATCTGTGAAGGGTCAGACATTTGAGGCAGACAGCTTTGTAAGGTTTTTCAAAAGATACTATTTTATTAACTCAAAAGGTTGGATAAATGCCTCACTATCCCTACCCTAATGAGGATTTCCCTGCCTAAAATAAACTGAAGGAAACACTCTAAACTAAGGGGGTAGTTCATAGAATTCAGCGCACAAGTGGCGCACGCGGCTGGCGCACAGTGTGCGCGTGTGACAGTCTGCGCCAGCCGCGTGCTCCAAAATCCATTTCCGCGCACAGCGTATTCATGGATTTTAACATCCATTACCAGCCATGGCGCAGTGGCGCAGCGACCCTGCAGCAGCGCCAGTTACGCCCCCAACCCCTCCCCGTGCGCAATGCACAGCACACAAATCCTGTACATGGCGCACAGGCCAGTGGACCAGCATACAGGCCCTCAACCACGAAAACGCCTGTAAAACTCCCTGCGCACACCTCCGAATACACATAGACCCCTGTGCATGGAGTTTCACATGCTATTGGGCCTGTGCGAGCGGGGTACATGTATTTCAGGGGTGTGCGGGAAGTTTCACACGTGATTGGTCCTGTGCGAACGGGGTATGTGGATTTCGGGGGTGCGCAGGAAGATTCACATGCAATTGTCCTGTGTGAGTGGGGTACGTGTATTACTGGGGTGCGTGGGAAGTTTCACACGCGATTGGCCCTGTGAGAGTGGGGTACGTGGATTTCGGGGGTGCACGGGAAGATTCACACGTGATTGGCCCTGTGCGAGCGGGGTACATGTATTTCGGGAGTGTGCGGGAAGTTTCACACGCGATTGTCCCTGTGCGAGCGGGGTGCGTGTATTACTGGGGTGCGAGGGAAGGTTCACACGCGATTGGCCCTGTGCGAGCGAGGTATGTGTAATACTGGGGTGCGTGGGAAGTTTCACACGCGATTGGCCCTGTGCGAGCGGGGTATGTGGATTTCAGGGGTGCGCGGGAAGATTCACGCACGACTGGCCCTGTGCGAGCGGGGTACGTGTATTACTGAGGTGCATGGGAAGTTTCACACGCGATTGTCCCTGTGCGAGCGGGGTACGTGTATTGCTGGGGTGCGTGGGAAGTTTCACACGCGATTGGCCCTGTGCGAGTGGGGTACGTGTTTTACTGGGGTGCGTGGGAAGTTACACATGCGATTGGCCCTGTGCGAGCAGGGTACGTGGATTTCGGGGGTACGCAGGAAGTTTCACATGCGATTGGCCCTGTGCGAGCGTGTTACGTGGATTACTGGTGTGCGCAGGAAGTTTCACATGCTATTGGCCCTGTGCGAGCGGGCTACGTGGATTTCGGGGGTACGTGGGAAGTTTCACACGCGATTGGTCCTGTGCGAGCAGGGTACGTGGATTACTGGGGTGCACGGGAGGTTTGACACGCGATTGGCCCTGTGCGAGCGAGGTACGTGTAATACTGGGGTGCGTGGGAACTTGCACACGCGATTGGCCCTGTGCGAGTGGGGTATGTGGATTTCAGGGGTGCGCGGGAAGATTCACGCACGACTGGCCCTGTGCGAGCGGGGTATGTGTATTACTGGGGTGCGTGGGAAGTTTCACACGCGATTGTCCCTGTGTGAGCGGGGTACGTGTATTGCTGGGGTGTGCGGGAAGTTTCACACGTGATTGGCCCTGTGCGAGTGGGGTACGTGTATTACTGGGGTGCGTGGGAAGTTACACATGCGATTGGCCCTGTGCGAGCAGGGTACGTGGATTTCGGGGGTACGCAGGAAGTTTCACATGCGATTGGCCCTGTGCGAGCGGGGTACGTGGATTACTGGGGTGCGCGGGAAGTTTCACATGCTATTGGCCCTGTGCGAGCGGGCTACGTGGATTTCGGGGGTACGTGGGAAGTTTCACACGCGATTGGTCCTGTGCGAGCGGGGTACGTGGATTACTGGGGTGCACGGGAGGTTTGACACGCGATTGGCCCTGTCTGAGCGGGGTATGTGGATTTTGGGGGTACACGGGAAGATTTACATGTGAATTGGCAGTGTGGGTCCTCCCAGGTGTGCCCTCTACCCCCACCACGGCCCCTGCAGGCAGCCCACACCACAGGGGACTACCTGGCACCCCTGGTCATGTCCTGCAGGCAGCCCATCGACCATGGGCATGCCCCCCAGCCAGCCCACATGTCACCTTGCACTAGTGATCACCAACTCATGTCCCCCAGCACCCCCACCCACCCAGCATTGACGGGCACCTGACAGGAGGCTCTGACTCATGTCCCCCAGCACCCCCACCCCCATCAGTGAGAGTCAGGGCCCGACTCATGTCCCCCAGCACCCCCAACCCCCATCAGTGAGGGTCAGGGCCCGACTCATGTACCCCAGCACCCCCGCCCCCATCAGTGAGGGTCAGGGCCGACTCATGTCCCCCAGCACCCCCACCCCCCATCAGTGAGGGTCACCTGCCATCAGGGCGCGACTCATGTACCCCAGCACCCCCAACCCCCATCAGTGAGGGTCACCTGCCAGCAGGGCCCGACTCATGTCCCACAGCACCCACACCCCCCCATCAGTGAGGGTCAGGGCCCGACTCATGACCCCCAGCACCCCCAACCCCCATCTGTGAGGGTCACCTGCCATCAGGGCCCAACTCATGTACCCCAGCACCCCCAACCCCCATCAGTGAGGGTCACCTGCCAGCAGGGCCCGACTCATTTCCCCCAGCACCCCCACCCCCCATCAGTGAGGGTCAGGGCCCGACTCATGTCCCCCAGCACCCCCACCCTCCATCATTGAGGGTCAGGGCCCGACTCATGTCCCCCAGCACCCCCACCCCCCATCAGTGAGGGTCAGGGTCCGACTCATGTCCCCCAGCACTCCCAACCCCCATCAGTGAGGGTCAGGGCCTGACTCATGTCCCCCAACACACCCACCCCCCATCAGTGAGGGTCAGGGCCCGACTCATGTCCCCCAGCACCCCCACACCCCCATCAGTGAGGGTCACCTGCCAGCAGGGCCCGACGCAGGTCCCCTTGCAACACAAAAGGAAGATGCACAATCATGGCCCTCATGTGCACCAAAATACCACTGCACGCCACCCCAGTCTTGACATGCAATGATTTCACCAATCCACTCCACACTGACATGCCTATGTCAGGACACAAATCAAAGGTCAACTGTGTACATCAACACATGTCTGTCACACACACACACACACACACTGTTTGCCATAGATTGTGTAAAACCACAATTTCACATGCATGAACCCAATGAGCGAATCCTCCACATGGAATTAAAATATCACAATGTATTATTAACAAAATCAATGTAATGAAATGAAAGGCCAAAAAATCAAACAAACATGAAATGAAATGCATGTCCAAAAATATGAAAAATGAAATGTAGATGAAATCCAAAAAAAAAACCTGAAGAAAAATGGTCCAAAATCATTGTCCACAAAAGGAAACGTATAATCAAAAATCCATTGCCCCATGGTGAAATGCACACATAAATCCAAAGTCCAACCATGTACAATCAATTTTGAAAGGGTCCATGAGCCCAACGAAAGAAATGTAACCTATCTAAAAAACTACCTAAGAAAAGAACTATATACAAAAGTGTAGGGCATAGTCCAATCACCCCAAAAGAAATGAAAAGGAAAATGAAACCTAACACTAAAAACTATTTACAATGTCGGCAGGCTAGTCCCACGGCTCACTTTCCACCCATGAAGCACGCATGTCATCATGAATGTCACGCGTGCGCAACGCAACACCAACCAGGACAGAGCCCATACGGTCGTGGGACCCCACGTCCGCAGGTAGTGGAGAGGCAGATGACGTGGCACTCCCTCCTACCTGCGGACGGGCCTGGGACGGGGCATCCCTGCTGGTGCATGGTGGTGCAGTCACAGGGTCAAGGACAGTGACATGCACAGGCCCCACCGCGGTGACCTGTGCTGCCTCCTGACCCTGGCCCTGGACTGTACCACTTCCACCAGTGGTACTACGCCCACCAGGCCCCATGTGCGGCTCAGTAGCGGGCTCCTCCTCCTCTGTGGAGACCACCAACCTGGATGTCTCCACACCATCTTCCGCCATTGCAAGCCCCTGTAGGGGCTCACCCGGCCCTTCCGCTACAGCCGTAGTGGCAGACGCGGCACCAGGCCCCTGGCTCCCAGATGATGGCAATTCCTGGGAGGGTGGCTGGGCCTTGCGTCGCCGCCCGGTGGAAGCATCCCCGCCGCTTGGCTCCACAGCGCCGCCTTCGGCCTCTTCTTCACTTGACGCTGTGTAGAGGGAGACATAGAACACAATCATCAGGGTACAGTACAATATTCCCCTAGACAGGAAGCAATAACACATGAGTGGCTCTGTCGAATGTCACTTCCATCCTGTCCCTCCACAATACATGGGTGAATGCACGCAACACACATGCAGAAACAGGCACAGCGCCTGCAATCAACATCAGCATCCATGTACAAGGGCCTCTTTTAGCCAAAATGTTGCCTTCAAACTCTCATGCATCACGGCTCACACTGATCCCATGCACACACATCACCGGAGGGTCATGCATCATGGCTTGTACACCACAGACACAGTGGATACAACAGTGACCGCACTGCATGAGTGAATCTACACATCATCACCGACATATGTCATGCATCCATGGGGTTTCAAAGTCACACACACACTTCTCAGACACACACACATGTGCACCATACATGTACATGAGAGCAGCACCCATCCCTCACCCCCCTCCATGTCCAAGAACAGAGACTGGCATGCATTCATGTGTGCATTCCACATACAGCTCCCCATGTTGCATTGGAACACATCCACCATCCATGTGGTTCACACATTATTGTTCTCACTTGCATGACCATGATGTCCCTGCACACAGACATCCATTCATAGCCTATGTCACACATACAGGCAAGTATAAGACTACCGGCACACTACAACATGCCGTGTATCACACAGCAATGCTTGGCCACTTACCGCTCAACTCCAGATGGGACTGCCTCCGAAGGATCTGGGCGTGGAGCGCTGGGCCTATGCGTTCCAGGACCCTCATCTGGATGTTGCTCTTGCTGACCCGGCCCCCCTCTGCGAGGCGTCTGCCTTGTAGAGGGTCCTGGACCTGAAGTCCTCCCAGCGCTTCCAGACGTGCTTGATGTCACGGGTTGCCACCCCCTTCGCGTTGATGGCAACCACTGCGTCCTCCCACATCCTCTCGCGTCCTTCCTTGTTGGTGCGTGATGTTCCGAAGAGGGCATCATAATGCCCCAGGACATGCTCCACCAGGACACCAGCTTCCTTCTCACTGAAGCTGGTGGCACTCTGCCTCTCTGGCTGGGGGTCGCCAGTGGTCTCAGATGGTGTTTACCCCGACATGGCGACCCCCGAGGCAGGCGTGGGTGGGCAACTGGGTCCTGGGGCTGTGCTGTGGAGCGATGGTATCCAAGTTGGGAGTCTTCTGTTCCAGCAGAGGTGGACACAGCAACTGGACCCCTGCAGATGGCTGACGTGCAGGCAGCAGGGCACGTGGGCAGCAGGCAGGCAGCAGCAGATGGCTGGTGGGAGCGTGCTCGGGGGTCTTGGGGGCAGGAAAATGGCCTTTTGGGCAGGAGGGTGGTCTTCCGTGTGTTTTCGCGTGGCCAGCTTGATACGGAGTGATTTGGCACGTGAAAAAAGTGCACGTCAGCATGAAATCCGAGGAAAGGCCCTAAGCGACGTTACGCACGCGGGCATTCCCCACAACACGGGTGCATTGTGATTCAGCACGTGAGAAAACTGCACGTCACCCGTGCTATTGGAGGAAAGGGCCTTAGCGCGTAAGTGACGTTCCACGTGTGGGCTGGCTTAAAAGATACGAGTATCACGCTATTTTCTTGTACGTGCTTTTTGTGGAGAGCGAGCGGGTGTTTCTTGTACTTCTTGTCGGTTCACACACGATTACTTCACAACGTTTTCAGTTCGTACTCCCCTTTTCCTCAGACTGCGTTCTTTTCTTCTTTTGAAGGGGGTGTGCATGTCTTTTTCATTGTAACGCTCACCTGGTTCCCTCGAAGGCGCGGGTCTTGGCTGGGCGGTAAAACCGTCTTCAAAGTTAGGCGTAGGGTCCGTTTGGCTCCCTGGTTTGGTCCCCTTCTCACCGAAAGCTTGACTTGGAGGGTGAGATGTCTACAAGTGGAAAAGATCAGGGGGTGTTAGTAGCTGGAAGGTTAGATGAAGTCTCTACCCCCACACTCTCTCCTCCCGTGGTACTCGGTTCCTAACTGTGCTCACCTTAAATAGGTGAATGCCGGGCTCTCCATCCTGCGTCTTGTGCAGGGGCTCTGGGTCCAGTTACTTCACTGGTTTTGGGATCAGCCTCTTGATTGCAGAGGGTAATTAGAGAGCGATGCCGCCGTTAATTGCACGAGCGGATTTTGCATGTATCAAGTCCTTAATGTCCTCTTTTAACGTCCCTTTCTTGCAGGGTTGGCTGAGAAGAAATGATGGCGAAAGAATGCCAAAGTTCGTGGAGGCACGTAAGTAGCAAGTCTGTGCAGGGCCTTTCAACGCACCTTAATGTCTCTCTCTTGCTTTCAGATGGAGAATGATGAAGGCGCCGGTGATGATGCCCAGGTTCGTACCGAGGCGCGAACAAGATGATGGAGAATATGAAGGCACGTAAGTAGAAAGTCTGTTCAAGGCCTTTAAACGCACATTAATGTCTCTCTTTGCCTTGCAGGTAGCGGAGTGCGGTGCGAGCTGACTTTGGAGCGTACGTCGCAAAGGTAAGCCGTTCAGAAACAAAACGTTACTAACCAGTGTTCTTTTGTCTTTGCAGGGCTCGATGGCGGAGAAAGGGTGCGGCGAATACCTTAAACGTTCCGGTGGATCGGGTAAGTTGAAGCGCTGACCTTGACTCTTCTAATCTGTGTTTTTGTTGTTGTGCAGATGCTGCTGAAGACTGAAGAATGGATCCTCATCAGGTAAATCCGGAGATTTCGCGTTCACAGGAGCTGGAATGGAAGATTCCCGGGAGCTGACACGGTGAGCGTCCTGCTGCTGATGCAGAATAACGCAAAGCACGTGGCACCAATCGGGTGTGGTTTAAATAGTGCACAGGAGTGCTTAGGCGTCTTCTTCCACAGCCTCGCCCAGGTAAGAAAAAGAGTTCCAGTTTCCAGAAGAGTTCCAGTCCTAGGGAGTGGTTCCAGCCCCACCCAGAAGAAAAGTAGTTCCTGCCAGAGGAGGATGAAGACTTCATCCTGTTGGTAAGGAAGCAGCATGGTCTGCTGCTGGTAGGTCCACCCAAGCACTTCTGAATTTGCTATGAGCCCGGCGCTTCTTGTGCCGGGACCAGTCTCCACAATGAGCCTGGCACCACCGGTGCCAGGACAAGGCCCAAAAGGTCCCTAAAGGGACTTGCTGGCGTCTGCAATGAATGTTATGAGCCTGCTTCCAAGGGCGTTGGGCTTCTCCTGACTCCTTGGAAGCAGTGGTCATGACAGCACCCCCCCTCAAGGCCCCTCCCAAGTTCGTCTTCTCCGGGGGTCTTGGTTTGTCGGGAAAAGTTCGGTGAAACTTCTTGACCAGACGGGGTGCATGCACATGTTCCGATGGTTCCCAAGATCGTTCCTGGGGTCCATAACCTTTCCAGTCAATCAGATAATATAGTTTTGATTTGGAAATCTTGGAGTCTAGGATGTTCTGAATTTCGAACTCCAGTTCTCCATCCACTAGGATAGGGTCTGGAGATTTTGTCAAACGGGTTCCAGGTTGCATGGGTTTTAGCAAGGAGACGTGGAAGACGGGATGAACTTTCATATGAGTAGGTAAGCCCAATTTTACTGCCACTGGATTTATTATGGCGGTGATCGGGTAGGGTCCCAGGTATCGTGGATTGAAAGTACGTGGTCCTTTTAAGGGTAAATGTTTGGTGGACAGCCAGACTTGATCTCCCACTTGATATTGGGGAGCTTCCTTTCGATGTTGGTCTGCACCCTTCTTGTAATGTTCCTTGGCTTGCTGAAGGTGAGAAGTGGCTTCCTTAAAGGCTTGAGTGATTGTAGAGTGCAGGTGATCTACAGCAGGTGTTCCAAGAGTCTGAGGTGGATCAAGATTTGAGGTGCGGGGATGGATTCCATACAAGAGGAAAAAAGGGGTTTTTCCAGTTCCAGAATGGACTGAATTATTATAAGCGTACTCCGCAATCCAGAGGATTTCTTTCCAAGTGCCTTCTGCTTGCTGCAACATGCAGCGTAGATATTGTTCCAGAGTTTGGTTGGTCCTCTCGGTCTGCCCGTCGGTCTGGGGATGATGGCTGGTTGAAAGCCTTACGTCAATTTGGGCTAAACGACAGCAACTCCGCCAGAAGTGGGAAATAAACTGACTTCCTCTATCCGAGATTAGAACTGAAGGAAAGCCGTGCAACCGAACGATGTTCTCGAGGAATTCCCGGGCTAGAATTGAAGCTGTGGGTAACCCCTTTAATGGAATAAAATGAGCCATTTTAGAAAATAGGTCCACAACTACTAAGATCGTATTATATCCGGAGCATGGTGGTAAATCCGTGATGAAATCCATGGAGAGAGTATGCCACGGGTGAGGAGGAATGTCTATTGGATGTAAGAGGCCTGATGGTTTCTCCTTCTGGCTTTTGTTCTGAGCGCACACCCCACAGGAGATTACAAAATCTTTAATGTCCTTCCTCCAAGTGTTAAGAAAGGAAGAAGGCATTGACTATGGCAAGGGGAAAAGTGCACAGAATTGCACAGTGAACAACTTTGAATCTAACAACGTGCATATAATACCCAAGACTTGTGTATATATAAAACCCAGGAGTGCAAATAAAGTAAAACAATATTACCAATATATGAAAAAAGGGATGTGGGGTAAGCACTTAGGACCTCCTTATGACTGAAAGGAAAGTCAGCAAACTCTTTACCCACTATGCTATTACAGATACTGACAGCGCTAAACCCATGTAGCGGGCAAGCAAGGACAGATTCTGTGAACTGACACTCTGTAAAATACTGAATAAGGAATTTAGAAACAGTACTCACGAGGACCGGAAAGACCACTTGAATGTCAGTAATTTCACGAACCCTGTAGATCAAACAGGGACCCAGAAGGCTGTAAAAGCAAAGGGTTAAAGATAACAAAATACATAAAACCCTAGTCTAGGGCAAGTATGAATTGTGATAATAATTGTGAGGAAAACAAAAGGGGATACACACTGGAACTAGTTACAACAACACTCACACCTAATAATCAATGGAAAATAAATGCAGAAGTGCAATGGAAAACATGGAATGGAATCTCAATAAAGTAGGATCGGGAGCAGGGAAAATGATATCACAAAAGGAAACCTTTCCCACCATCCAAGGAGAAAAGGCAGTAAACTAATTCTACAAAAGTAAAGGTTAATTCATCAAGCTTTTCAGTAACCAGGACAGCATAAAGGGACAGAAAGCACCGGCAAACTGGGCTGCATCAAAAGAGTAAAGCACAGAGAAAGGCTGTCTGCAGACAGAGGAAGACAGAAAGGGAAATTCAGAAAGCATAAATCAATTAAGCACATTAATCCGAAATCCAGGACAGAGGAACAAGATACAGGAACTAGGAACTGGGCACAAAAGCTAGGAACTGGAACTAGGTACTTGGCACAATAACTATGAACAAGGAACTGGAACTAGGTACTAGGCACAGAAACTAGGAGCAAGGAACTGGAACTAAGTATAAGGCACAGAAACTAGGAACAAGGAACTGGAACTAGGTACAAGCACAGAAACTAGGAGCAAGGAACAGAGACTAGTCACAACAGGAACACTGCTACAATGACCAGCGCCGGACTGAAGCAAACTGAGGCTTTTAAAGCTGCTAAACGAGCACACCCCTCAGGCGTGCCGCCTGCTGCACCTGCAGCCACAGGTGTTGCCTATCCTCCACCCAGCCTTGTGCTGCAAGGGAGGAGATGAAGCAGTGAGCCAGGCATTCTGGGAAGCATAGTCATTTGATTTAAGTAACATGCTGGCTGCCAGGGAGGAGATGAAGCAGTGAGCCAGGCATTCTGGGAAGCAGGAGGTGAAGCAGTGAGCCAAGGCATTCTGGGAAGCATAGTCATTTGATTTAAGTAGCATGCTGGCTGCCAAAAACCTGGAATGGATCCGGAAGGGAAGTAACTTGGAATATAAGGTTTTAACGCTCCCAATTCATCAGAACACTGTAGCATAGGGTTCGAAGGAAATGTCCAGTAGTGAATAAACCCCAAAACATGCCCCCAAGTGGCGGGAGCGAAGGGTGCGAGCCGTGACACTATACCCCCTCCCACGGCCGACTCCAGGTGGCCGTTACTCGCACAAAACATCTTCTTTCCATAACAGGAGCGCTTTGTCTTTGGAGGTGGCACTGACGAAAACGATGATCCACGGGCAGAAGCAGAAGGACTGGAATGAATAGAATCAGGCTGCAGTCTATAAGAGCCATAGGCAGGTTTTCGGTGAGGAAGAGACTCATGGGCTGAGGAAAGGCATGAAGGACTTGCAGGACCTGAAGCAGAGTTGGAAGTTCCAGGAAGCTCAGTCTCTGGGAGCGAACACTCATACATCATTGAGGAGGGAGGCTGGCTGGTGCAACATGCTTTGGATAATGATAGATGCTCTGTTAGCCCCCCTGCTGAGAGCGTACACACAGGAGGTGAGAAAATTGCAGGTTTCAAGAAATGTTCATGTTCAGACAAAGAAGGTGGCGGCCGAGAAAGAGGTTCGGATCTTCTCCCATCATCCATCTGGTTCAAGGCCTGTGGTTGAGGGTGACCAAGATTCGATTGCATCTGTTCAACTCCTTGGGGGCCTGGAAGTCCAATGGGTTGTACAAGGCTGGCATTCCAGGTGTCAGTCGTATGGCCACCTTGTTGCACGTGGGATACAACCGCAGGGACGTTTGGCATACCGATAGGAGTGATAGACGCAGTACTTGGTCCATCAGGCACACTCGCAGCTGGAGCAATAACAGGCACATCTTGAACTGCAGCAGTCATATCCTCCCTTTGACTACTAGCACCAGAATGGTGCAGCAGTTGGGGGGCCGTGCCCGTCCCTTCCTTCAGGCTCATGTGGGATCCGGCAACAAAAGGGCTGTCAAGCGGCTGATCCAAACCGGCCCCCAAAGGTGAACCGTCCAGCCCGTTATCCTGGTTGGCTACTTGTTCGATGTCTAGGCCATGGCGGATGGTATCCGTCTCCCTCTTGTAACACTCCAGGCAAGTCCAACGGCCTTGCATGTAAGGCCCACCCGAGTCGTGAACCAGCTTGATGTTTTTGGCAGAAGTCTCAGACTCAGATGTAGCATATGCGGGAGGTGCTAATTCTACAGACAAACAGTTGGGAGAATTAGCTTGTGTAAAAGGCAGGCCTTCAGGTGATCCTCCTGAAGCATAGGATGGGCAGATTGGACGTTCATCCGTAATAAATGGTTGGGATTTAGGAGATAGCTCTGAAGTAGATGAATCTGCAACATGATCAAACATAGCAGACAGGTGCACCTCCAATATTGGCAGCGAGGCTGAGCAGGATACAGGTCTTTCATGAACCGAAGCCAAACTAGCAGTTGGCTCTGGGACCGGAGACAGGCACTTAGGATGTGCTACCGGAGGTTCCATGGCTGAAGGATAATCTGATGGATGAGTCACTGTAGCCGAAAACAGGCATGCCAGAGGAAATTCAGAGGCTGAGGGCATGCAAGCTGGAGCCGTCTCGTTAGCTGAAGACAAACTTGTCAAGGTCTTTGACTCTGACCACGTACATGGTGAAGGCTCTTGAGTGACTGGCAGACATAGCAATTGTTCATTGATTGTAGACCCGTTTGACAACGATGACTGCAGAGCCGTGGACTGGATAATCGAAGAGTCAATAGTTGTGGGAGGGCAGACTGAAGTCCCAGAAGTCGACAGGCACATTTGTGGCTCAGGAATGGAAAGCACCTTTAGGGCGGTTGACTCCTTGGCACCAGTAACCAAAGACTGAGCTGTAGCCATGCCGTCCCTCTCCTTAGTGGATGACACAGAGTCTCTTCCTTTGTAGAAGTCAAAATCAACCAGAGGAATCACCATAGTAAAGTCTCTGTTAATCAGGATTTCGTCAAATGTCCATTCCTCTGACTTAGCTTCTGAAAGTGGCATATTAACAATCAACAGTTCAGGAATTGCCTGCCGGGTCTTTGGTTCAGTATACTGTGGAATGAGTCGATCAAAACATGTATTTTGTACTGTCTTTGACTGTTCATTGTGACAAAAATTGGCAGAAGAAGGAGCGAACACAGAGGTAGCATCGTTTTCCACATCAGCTTGAATGTCTACTTCAGTCTCAGCAGCTAGATCAAGGGTAGAACCTAAGCCTACAGTAGTGACTGATTCTGTGTATGCCACCATTGTGGATTGTGTTTGGGAATCAGAAGCATGTATGTGTTCAAGCTCAGAATTATGACAGACTGCTACACAGGAAATCTTAGGTAAAGGAGTGGCTTGTAAATCTTCAGCTAACAGCAATTCCTGACAAACGGTAGAACAATTGTCAGAACCTGTGCCCTGAATAAGTGCTGTGCTAGAAAGAGGACTTTCACTCCCAATAGATTTTTCATATTGGCAAGTATCCTGACCTACAAAAACCTCCGCACTCAGGGATTGAACAGCATTCACTTCATCAGCGGATAAAGTTTGAGGTGTATTCAGAAAAGACCGTAAGGTTTTATTCTCCTCTAGTAAAGTAATGTATTCTTGTTTTAGCTCCTCAAGTTCAGCTTTTAGCATGCCCCGCCTTAACTGTACATCCCTATCAGTAGGCACAGGGGAAGGCATGGTGGCATCAGGGCTGGATCCTGCCCTAGCCATCCTGATGTGCACTGATTGTACATTGTCATTTACTGCTTGCAGATTTTGTGATCTATACTCTCTCTTACCGACTTGGTCTGTGTTACCCTTAAGCAGACTACTGATATCAGACCTCTTGACATTAGGGGCTACAGTAAGTACTTGTGCAGAGGAGTAAGCAGTAGACTGAGGGCTGAAAACAGAAGATATGCAATGAACCCCTCCATTCTTTATGTTTGAATCATGAAACTTTTCAATCTGGGGTAAAGCACAACCGGAATCATGGAGTTCAACAACAGACGTACTCATGTGTAGTAAATCTAACAGTGTGTTGTTTTCCGCTGCTAAGGCTTGTGCGGACATAGAATCTGGATCAAAATTAAAGACAGAACTAGGATCAGGCAATGTACGATGGGCCATCCTGTGGGTAAAGTACTGTGCACGTAAATACCCATTTGTAACAAGGAGTTCATTTAAGTCTGGATCAATGGTTTGAGTGTCACAAGTAAACTTAAGGGAAGCTTTCTGTACAAACTTGTTAGTGGCCTTGCTGCCTTTCTTTCTTAAACTGGCCATATTCAAACGGGAATAAGGGCTGGTCATTCTGTTAAGAAAGGAAGAAGGCATTGACTATGGCAAGGGGAAAAGTGCACAGAATTGCACAGTGAACAACTTT
This sequence comes from Ambystoma mexicanum, assembly GCF_040938575.1. Lineage (NCBI taxonomy): Eukaryota > Metazoa > Chordata > Amphibia > Caudata > Ambystomatidae > Ambystoma > Ambystoma mexicanum. The sequence continues at coordinate 1,051,029,148 of NC_090926.1, forward strand.
GAATCTAACAACGTGCATATAATACCCAAGACTTGTGTATATATAAAACCCAGGAGTGCAAATAAAGTAAAACAATATTACCAATATATGAAAAAAGGGATGTGGGGTAAGCACTTAGGACCTCCTTATGACTGAAAGGAATGTCAGCAAACTCTTTACCCACTATGCTATTACAGATACTGACAGCGCTAAACCCACGTAGCGGGCAAGCAAGGACAGATTCTGTGAACTGACACTCTGTAAAATACTGAATAAGGAACTTAGAAACAGTACTCACGAGGACCGGAAAGATCACTTGAATGTCAGTAATTTCACGAACCCTGTAGATCAAACAGGGACCCAGAAGGCTGTAAAAGCAAAGGGTTAAAGATAACAAAATACATAAAACCCTAGTCTAGGGCAAGTATGAATTGTGATAATAATTGTGAGGAAAACAAAAGGGGATACACACTGGAACTAGTTACAGCAACACTCACACCTAATAATCAATGGAAAATAAATGCAGAAGTGCAATGGAAAACATGGAATGGAATCTCAATAAAGTAGGATCGGGAGCAGGGAAAATGATATCACAAAAGGAAACCTTTCCCACCATCCAAGGAGAAAAGGCAGTAAACTAATTCTACAAAAGTAAAGGTTAATTCATCAAGCTTTTCAGTAACTAGGACAGCATAAAGGGATAGAAAGCACCGGCAAACTGGGCTGCATCAAACGAGTAAAGCACAGAGAAAGGCTGTCTGCAGACAGAGGAAGACAGAAAGGGAAATTCAGAAAGCATAAATCAATTAAGCACATTAATCCGAAATCCAGGACAGAGGAACAAGATACAGGAACTAGGAACTGGGCACTAAAGCTAGGAACTGGAACTAGGTACTTGGCACAATAACTATGAACAAGGAACCGGAACTAGGTACTAGGCACAGAAACTAGGAGCAAGGAACTGGAACTAGGTATAAGGCACAGCAACTAGGAACAAGGAACTGGAACTAGGTACAAGCACAGAAACTAGGAACAAGGAACAGAGACTAGTCACAACAGGAACACTGCTACAATGATCAGCGCCGGACTGAAGCAAACTGAGGCTTTTAAAGCTGCTAAACGAGCACAGCCCTCAGGCGTGCCGCCTGCTGCACCTGCAGCCACAGGTGTTGCCTATCCTCCACCCAGCCTTGTGCTGCAAGGGAGGAGATGAAGCAGTGAGCCAGGCATTCTGGGAAGCATAGTCATTTGATTTAAGTAACATGCTGGCTGCCAGGGAGGAGATGAAGCAGTGAGCCAGGCATTCTGGGAAGCAGGAGGTGAAGCAGTGAGCCAAGGCATTCTGGGAAGCATAGTCATTTGATTTAAGTAGTATGCTGGCTGCCAAAAACCTGGAATAGATCCGGAAGGGAAGTAACTTGGAATATAAGGTTTTAACGCTCCCAATTGATCAGAACACTGTAGCATAGGGTCCGAAGGAAATGTCCAGTAGGGAATAAACCCCAAAACATGCCCCCAAGTGGCGGGAACGGGAGCGAAGGGAGCGAGCCGTGACACCAAGAGGGCCACCAGAAATGTCTTTTTACTTTTTCAGACGTTTTAGCAATGCCGGGGTGCCCTTCCTGGTAACATGAAATGACCTGTGATTGTAAATCCGTACATGGCAGATATAATCTACCTTGAAAGTATGGCAAGTCTTTTTCCATTGTAAAGTCTTTCCCCTTGAGTTTCCAGTCTTTTATTTCTGCTGGAGTCATAAGTTTTTTAACTTTCGCTTCAATATCTTCAAGGGATTGTGTGTTAATTAAACCCAGGATTCTTTGTTCCGGAATTATTGGTACGGGTTCAGGACTAGTCGTGAGTTCATCTACTCCCACTCGGGAGAGGGCATCCGCTTTTCCATTCTTGTTGCCTGGTCGGTAAGTAATTACAAAGTCGAACTCGGCGAAAAATAGTGCCCAACGGAGTTGTCTAGAGGATTGAGCTTTGGCTGATTTTAAGTATTGTAAATTGCGATGATCCGTAATGACGGTGAATGTGTGTCGGGCTCCCAGGAGATAGTGCCGCCAGGCCTTAAAGGCGGACTTAATAGCTAAAAGTTCTTTATCGGTAATGGTATAGTTGATTTCGGGAGCCGAAAATTTGCGGGACCAAAAGGCCACAGGGTGCAACTGGTTTGTTTCTGGGTCCCTCTGCGAAAGCACTGCTCCCATCGCGAGACTGGAGGCATCGGTCTCAACAATATAGGGAAGTTCCGGGCGTGGATGTTTTAAAACCGGAGCTGAGATGAATTTAGTTTTCAGTTCTTGAAAGGCTTGTTCGGCTTCTGTAGACCATTCGAAACGTTTGTTTTTTCTGAGAAGGGCTGTAATAGGTTGAACTATTCGAGAGAAGTCTGGAATAAACCTACGATAAAAGTTGGCGAAGCCCAACATGCTTTGGACTCCTTTTACTGAGGTTGGTGAGGGCCACTTAAGAATAGCGTCCACTCTTGAGTCCATGTGAACTCCGTTAGGTGACAAAATGAATCCCAAAAATTCGACCTCAGTAACGTGAAAAACGCATTTCTCCAGCTTAGCAAAAAGTCGGTGTTGACGGAGCCTCTCCAGTACCGCTGTGACGTGTTTTCGATGATCAGCCTCTGAGGCCGAGTAAACCAGAATATCGTCAATTTAGACAACTACACACACATCAATGAGTTCTCTGAGGACGTCATTCATAAAGTACTGAAAAGTGGCCGGTGCATTGCATAATCCAAAGGGCATTACTTGATACTCGAATAATCCATACTTAGTACGAAAGGCCGTTTTCCAATCATCGCCCTCTTTTATTCGTACCAAATGGTAAGCTCCTCTGAGGTCCAACTTAGTATAAATACAGGCACTTTTAACTTGGTCAAGTAGTTCTGGGATCAATGGTAACGGATATCTGTTCTTGATTGTTATCTGATTCAGGGCACGGTAATCTATACATGTTCTCCGGTCTCCCTCTTTTTTTGGAACGAAGAACAGAGCTGAGGAGGCTGGGGACTTTGAAGGACGGATAAATCCATTAGCCAGATATTGGTCCAAATATTGTCTTAGGTGAAGATTTTCTGGTTCGGTAAGGGCATAAATTCGACTGCACGGAGGAATGGATCCAGGAATCAGGTCTATCTGACAGTCGTATGACCTGTGAGGAGGCAGGGTGTTAGCTTGATCTTTCCGAAAGACATCATGATAATCCCAGTATTCAGAAGGCAGTTGTGGAGTCTCAGAGGAGATTGCTGCCAGCTTGGTGGGAGGCTGAGGATAACAGGTGGGAGCGCATTCTGGAAACCGAATTGTCTTTGCTCGCCAGTCGATTTGAGGATTGTGCTTCTCCAACCAAGGGATTCCCAGAATAACTTGAAATCGCGGAGCCTTGATCACGTCAAACACGATCTTCTCTTGATGTCCATCTTGGCCTACCAACGTCACTTCCAAGGTGGTGTGAGTTACTGGTCCGGAAGCTATTTCCGTACCGTCCACTGTGGTAATGACGTCTCTCACCGCCTTAGGATAAAGAGATAGATTCATCCTAGCGGCCATTTAACAGTCCATGTAATTGCTGATCGCGCCACTATCAATGTATGCTTTTATGGCATGCATACGATTGGGCTGCTCTGGACTCACGAGGACCATAGGCATGACGAAATGCGAGGTCAAAGAACTGGTTTTAACGCTCGGCAAGCAGACCTCTACACTTGTCGGGCGAGGTCTTTTTCCGACTCAGAACCTTCGGCACCTTTATCGGATGCTCCTACCATCTTTTTCTTTGGTTTCACAGGGCAATCTCGAAGAAAGTGTCCAGAATTTCCGCAATAGAGGCATAATTGCAATTGTCTTCTCCTTTCTCGTTCCTTTTGAGTTAGGGGTCCTTTCACGACCCCAATTTGCATGGGTTCCACGGAATCATTTCCTTTAGCGGAGCTCTGTGGTCTTGAAAAAACACGGGATTCAAATCTGGAACGATCGGCCTTCCGATTCTGCAGCCTGTGATCTAATTGAACCACCAGATCGATATATTCAGAACAGTCTTGTGGCGGATTTACCACCTGGGCTAGAACGTCTTTAAGTTCCCCTCGCAGGCCTCTGTAGAAAAGCGTGATTCTCTTGTCTTCCGGCCATCCGGTTTCCACCACTAGTCTGTTAAATGACGCAATGTAAGTCAAGAGGTCTTGATTACCCTGTCGTAGTGAAAGAAGTTCATTATCCAAGGCCTGACCCTGGGAGTGTCGTGCGAACAATCTCTCCATACTAGCTTGAAAGTCTTGGAAGTTATGAAGAACAGGGTCATTCTGAGTCACTAAAGGTATAGACCAATCTGCAGCACTGCCACTAAGATATGAGAGCACGAAGGCCACCTTGGCCTGGTCCGTTGGAAATGCGGCAGGTTTACACAAAAAGTGCAAGCGACATTGATTGAAGAAGACAGCGAATCTCCTTGGATCACCAGAAAAACGCTCGGGCGGGGCCAAAGGTACATTTCCTGGTAGATTAATCTGCACCGGATTAGTGGAAGTCGTTGGAGCATGGCTCCCTCCCGAGGCGGGCAGAGGAGTTTGCCCCGCTTGGGCTTGTAACAACTGTCTGGCAAGATCATCAGTTCGCTCCTTAGAAACAACTAACTCTCTCCTTAAGGCATTCGTTTCCTGGCGTGCTGCGTGTACTTCTGCCCTCAACTCCCCAAGCAATTGGGCCAATTGGTCTGTGGCTGAGGTTTCCATTGCGCCTGGGCGGGAAATATGCGGTAAGGCTTCGCGTTCTGTAACGCTCACCTGGTTCCCTCGGAGGCGCGGGTCTTGGCTGGGCGGTAAAACCGTCTTCAAAGTTAGGCGTAGGGTCCGTTTGGCTCCCTGGTTTGGTCCCCTTCTCACCGAAAGCTTGACTTGGAGGGTGAGATGTCTACAAGTGGAAAAGATCAGGGGGTGTTAGTAGCTGGAAGGTTAGATGAAGTCTCTACCCCCACACTCTCTCCTCCCGTGGTACTCGGTTGCTAACTGTGCTCACCTTAAATAGGTGAATGCCGGGCTCTCCATCCTGCGTCTTGTGCAGGTGCTCTGGGTCCAGTTACTTCACTGGTTTTGGGATCAGCCTCTTGATTGCAGAGGGTAAGTAGAGAGCGATGCCGCCGTTAATTGCACGAGCGGATTTTGCATATATCAAGTCCTTAATGTCCTCTTTTAACGTCCCTTTCTTGCAGGGTTGGCTGAGAAGAAATGATGGCGAAAGAATGCCAAAGTTCGTGGAGGCACGTAAGTAGCAAGTCTGTGCAGGGCCTTTCAACGCACCTTAATGTCTCTCTCTTGCTTTCAGATGGAGAATGATGAAGGCGCCGGTGATGATGCCCAGGTTCGTACCGAGGCGCGAACAAGATGATGGAGAATAGGAAGGCACGTAAGTAGAAAGTCTGTTCAAGGCCTTTAAACGCACCTTAATGTCTTTCTTTGCCTTGCAGGTAGAGGAGTGCGGTGCGAGCTGACTTTGGAGCGTACGTCGCAAAGGTAAGCCGTTCAGAAACAAAACGTTACTAACCAGTGTTCTTTTGTCTTTGCAGGGCTCGATGGCGGAGAAAGGGTGCGGCGAATACCTTAAACGCTCCGGTGGATCGGGTAAGTTGCAGCGCTGACCTTGACTCTTCTAATCTGTGTTTTTGTTGTTGTGCAGATGCTGCTGAAGACTGAAGAATGGATCCTCATCAGGTAAATCCGGAGATTTCGCGTTCACAGGAGCTGGAATGGAAGATTCCCTGGAGCTGACACGGTGAGCGTCCTGCTGCTGATGCAGAATAACGCGAAGCACGTGGCACCAATCGGGTGTGGTTTAAATAGTGCACAGGAGTGCTTAGGCGTCTTCTTCCACAGCCTCGCCCAGGTAAGAAAAAGAGTTCCAGTTTCCAGAAGAGTTCCAGTCCTAGGGAGTGGTTCCAGCCCCACCCAGAAGAAAAGTAGTTCCTACCAGAGGAGGATGAAGACTTCATCCTGTTGGTAAGGAAGCAGCATGGTCTGCTGCAGGTAGGTCCACCCAAGCACTTCTGAATTTGCTATGAGCCCGGCGCTTCTTGTGCCGGGAGCAGTCTCCACAATGAGCCTGGCACCACCGGTGCCAGGACAAGGCCCAAAAGGTCCCTAAAGGGACTTGCTGGCGTCTGCAATGAATGTTATGAGCCTGCTTCCAAGGGCGTTGGGTTTCTCCTGACTCCTTGGAAGCAGTGGTCATGACATTCATGTTATTTTTCAAGGCAGACGGTGAGTCGTGCACGTATTTTCCAACTGTGGTTGCCCCCGTGTGTTGCGTACCCCAGGCTGCGTGTAACACACGTACGCTTATTTTTGTGTTTCTGGGTCCCACATCGTAGTGCGGGTTCATTTTTCCATGCACGTGGTCTTCCAGGAGTTGCATGCACGTATATTTTTGTTTTTGGGGTGCCTATGCGTTGCATGACCCGTCATCTTCCCCCAAGGGTCACATCCAGCCTTGATAGAGGACTAGGGTATGAATTCCATCTAGTACCCTACCCCTTTCACCCCAATTGCCCAGGACAATTGTTTACTGCAACTCCCATACGCACAACAACATCAGTGCCATGGTTGGGAGGCGACCAAGCAGTAAGGGAGGCAAAGGCGGCTGGGCGCGGTAGGGGACGTGGCCAGGATTTGCAGGGTGCCCCTAGAGCCCCATGTGTGGAGGACCAATCGGGGACACCTATGCCCCCCAATGGTTGTGGGAAACGTAGCTGACACCATCCCAGCTCAGCCCTTGTTGGACAGGCCCATTTTGTCACCTGAACCGGCACAGGATGACTCCCAGGCTCACTTCCAGGTCAGCAAGTCTAATCCACGTGTGCTGGTGAAAGTGGCTGTCACCAGGCCACCTGGATCTGGGGCAACAATGTCATCTGCTGCACCAAGTAGACAGGGTGGGGAGGCTGCAGGGGCAGCTGCAGCTCAATCCACCCCAGCTCCGAGTCTCCCAGCTGGGACAGTGTCGGTCCAGGTCCATCACACCGACGTTGGCCCAGCTGACAACACCCTGCAGCCAATGCCTGCACCAAGACCTATGGCCATTGTGCCTTTACAGGCTTATAGTACCCAGTCCACCTGCGCTTCTGCCCCTACTGACCAGAGTGGTGTAAGCTACTCAGGATCCGCACCACCTTACAAGAGGAAGAAGAAGGGTGCTCTTGCACTACAGGCTGAGACTCCAGACACGACTACATACTCCGGCACGTCAAGGAAGCCTAGCTTCAATGACGCCGAACTTGATGCACTTGTGGCCTATGTGTCGGCACATAGGGCAAAATGTTGGTGACTGCAGGCTGTAAGACTACGCCTGCTCAATGTAGGGCCACTGGCAGACCATCACGGACCACATTAGTGCCCTTGGATTTGTGAGGCGCACAGCTGATGATTGCTACAAGCGGTGGAATGACCTGAAACGCAGAGCAAAGAACAAGCTGGCTTTCAATCATGCCTCTACTCTGGTGACTGGCGGTGGGTCTCCACCAGAGGACGAACAAACCACTGAACATGAGTCTGTTGCTGGAACCTTCGTCACAGAGGAACAGATCCAAGGCGTGGGAGACCTACCAGATTATGATGCATTGTCCGGTGAGTGCCCATGCAAGTGTGTGTAATCCATGTGTATGTTTCTTGGGTGATGTGTAATGATTGAGTGCCAGCTGAGGGTGTGTACTCCTGAGTGGTATGGGTCACCCATGTGCATCCTCCAAACCATTCACCAGCCTTGGGTTTGGGTATGACAGTATCTCTTCTGACCACAGTAGCCAATTAGCGCCACATTACTGCAGTTGCCCTTGAACTGTCATCTTGCAACAACATTGTTCTGATTTTTCAGTGTTCATTCAGCCTGATTGTTTCAATCCTCCCATTTATGCAACACATTTTTCTGCCCTAATGCCACATATGTGACATGCTTCTGTCATAGATTACAACCCACATTGGCGCACATTTATTACCTTGTTATGGGAATGATTTGACCTTTCAGGCTGATTGAGTAAGGGCCTGCTCACATTAATTTTTGGGCCCTGTTTGAATGTTGAACCTGACTGTTGTGTTCTGTCATGTTGAAGTGACCAACCATTGATGTATCCATCTGCATGCCATCAATGTATTATTGCACACTGGATGTGTTGCAGTGTGGCACATGCATATTTTGTCACACTATTTTGCATTTTACATCTCATCATGTCCATCTCACATGGATGGGTGACAGTACTCATTCACTGACATATGGCTGTACTTGTCAAATGTACCATGGCTATGCTACGTGCCATCTGTGTGCTGGCATGTGCCATGTATGTGGATTGACCATGCCACTCACAGGCTAATATGTGATGACAGTGCTATCCGGCATGCAGCACATGTGTTCATTTTCCATCTTGAAGTCCTCAGTGTCTGCTTTTTGCCTCCCCTTCCAAATCATTGACAGTGCATGCATGCCAAGGTTATGGTCATGTGGGACATGTGTTGTTCATGTACTAGATCTCTGGCTTGTCAGGCCTATGTGTGTGCTATGGTGCTCATGCCCGTTTCCATTTGTTGTCTTTCATGTTTTTGCAGGTGATCACGCACTTGATACTGTAGAGGTGGAGGAGATGGTGCAGACCCAGGGGGAATCTCAGGCATGACCGGGCACCAGTGGAGGACGTGGTGTGGTGGTGGGTGAAAACCCAATCCTCCTGCAGACCATACTGTCCAGGGGTGTCTCTGGGTGCACCTCCCAGACCTCTATGATTCAGGTGCTGAATCGGATGATGAGACTTATGTGCTGTCGCAGGTGAGTGTTTCTGGCAGGGATGCTGTTCTGTCCAACCCACCTGCACCAGGGGTAGACCCCTCTATCTGGATGTCAGTGTTGGTAACTTCGCCTTTGGCGGTTACGGATGCAGGGTCACACTCCACAACATCTGATCCTGTTCCTGGGCCAGCAGATCAGAGGGGGAATGCAGTCCTGCAGCCTCAGGCAGTGCCTGCACAGCAAGGTGCAGATCGCCTTGCCCCAAACAGGTGTGGTGCAGACCGACGCGGTAGCCGTGCGCCACCAGGCTATACTGTATGGGAAAACTCCATGTATGGTATAGCAGCACAACAGGGAGCATCGGTTGAAATGATGGCTCAGGCAATGGAGAGGGTGGCCACTTCCATTCTCCCCCCTGAAAGGCAGATGGAGCTCCAACAGCAGGCAACAGAGTCCATTTGCCAATCACACAGGGAGGACATGTTGGCGTCCAACAGGGGCCGACGGGCGCACTGGAGACTGTGCAAAGCCATATCTGTAGAGTCCCAGGGCAACAGGGAAGCCCTGAGGTTAGAACTCCATTTCCTCAGGGAGAATCTGGTAGAACTTGAGGCTTCCCGAAATTTTAGGGCAGAACAGCAGCTTGAGCAGCTCACACGTTCGCTCTCAGCTGAGCTGCAGGCAACTTGTGAGGAGATCCGGGCATCACGCGAGGCCATCCATGCAGAAATGCAGGCAACCCGTGAGGTGCTGCATGGGGATCTCCGTACTATCATCCTCCAGAACGAGACCTTCCACACCCACATGCTTGCTGCCATGGAGGACCATACCAGGGCTTTGCGTGGGCTGCCTCCCATAGCACCACCACCTCCTGATGTAGCAGCAGATGGTGAAGAGAGCGACAGCAGTTCTCCCACATTGGCGTAGCCGTGCAGGCCATGAGCCCATGGAGGTATTTCTTTTTCTCGCAACATCCACGCAGGTGGGTGTTGGTGTGCACCCTGTCCTCGAACCTCCTGGGTGGCCTCCCCCCTCCTGGCCCACACATGGCCATTTTTGATTTTTTTTTTTTTGTTTTACTGTGTGTTGCCTTGTGTGGCTTCCATGGGCATCCACTGTGTATTCCAGCTGGGCACATGCAGGGTTGTCCTGTGTCTTGCAAAGGGTGTGACCAAGTGACAGTGACTTACACAGTGACATTGAGCTCCCATGAGCTGTGTGGGCAGTCTGTGGTCAAAACTGTGTGGACATCCCTAGTGGGGATTGTTGTTGTATTGAACACTGCATGGTGTATTGATATGTGCTTGTGCATTCATGTCTTCCTCCTTATTCACAGGTACCTTCTTCATGTCTTCATAAGGCCGTCTCCTTTGCAGATGCAGTTCATGTTGTATGCAGTATGCTGACACATCTGCCTGACAGCAACTCTCTGCAGTTGGAAGGGGTCGATGTGCTGGCTTATTCAGGTTGTAAGACCTGCACTACTTTGATTTTGTACTGTCATATGTTGGCTCTGTTTCATCCTGTGTTGCTGTATTGTGTTGCTAGTATGTATTTGTTCATGTGTGCTGTTTGTTATTGTTTACTGGGAGCATAATGTCTGTGGTCTGTTTCCATTTGGGACAGTGCACTTTGTGACACTTGTGTCATGTGTTGTGCATTCATTTGTTTGGTTTTACATTGCATGACATGCCATGGTGTGTTGGGTAGCTGAAATGGGGAGCGGTTGGGTGACATGGCACTATTTTCATGTTGTATTTTGCATGGGGGTAGTCATTCATGCAGCATAAATGTGTTCCTTTTTGTGACACAGCATTGGTTGTCTTTCAGTAGGTATGGATGCACACAATGTAACACTTCCAGGTGACCAATCTCAGGCTGGTATGGTTGTGACAGTTGACTGTCCCTTATGTCATCATCTGTAACGCTCACCTGGTTCCCATGGAGGCGCGGGCGTGGTCTGGATGGCAGTGGCCTCTTCGAAGGAGATGTTCAGCACCCTGAAGATGGAGTGGGCTGGGTTCCCAAATCCGGCTTGTCTGGCTCGGATGAATACCCTTCTGTGAGCGAAAAGGAAGGGTCAATACACTGCGGGTTTTGTTTTGATCTCCCGTTCACCTTCTCACCCTCCTTGCAACCCTTCTGTAATTCCCTGTGGAGACTCACCTTAGGGATTGAAAAGGCGAGCTCTCCTTCCTGCTTCTGATGCAGGGGCGCATTGGGATCCAGTTACGTCACTGGATAGTAAGTTCGAGTTTGCTTGTCTGTTCCGGTAAGTACCGTAAAAGTTTATGGCACGCTTGAGTCTAAACTGTTCCTCTTCTCTTTTGCAGGTAATGGAAGACTCCGGGCTGAGGGCGGTTTCCGTCGAAAACCTGATTTCAGATGAGTTTTGGTGTAGGCCCACTACTGTCTTTTCCTGTCTCTTTTTCCTTAGGGGCCGAAGTTCGAGAATGCCGAAGAAATGGAGCCGGTACGAAGCAGAAGCTGAGTCCGACCTGTAAGCAGGTAAGTTTTAAAATAGTTCATTTGCTACGGTTCTTGCATTCACTAATGTGATGTTTGCTTTTTCCCCATAGGGGCCGGGGTGCTGAAATGCACAAGGAATGGCATCGACCCGAAGGTAAGAAGAATTAGCTTGGCGGGTAAGTGCTTCTTGGTTATTTTCCCCTTCTCACCTTGCTTTCTTCTCTTCGTCTCCCCGTAGGTGCTGGAATGCTGCAGGAGATCCGGATGGGCGTCGCCGATCCGAAGGCGCCACGTGCAGGTAAGAGAAGTGCGCTGAGGTGTATGCGACGCGGTGAGTATTTAAAAGGATGTCTTTTTGCAGGAACGTTGGCGTGCTGAATCCGGAATGCAGCTTTAACAGGTAAGGTTTGTTTTCACCTGTTTCTTCTTCCCTTTTCTATCCTTAGGTGTTTCCAGGATGCTGGCAGGCGTGGTCGAGGACTGGAGCAGGAGCAGGCACAGTGAGCGTCCAGCTGCTATGAGCAGAACAACGCGAAGCGTGGTTTGCTGTCTGGGCGTGGCTTAAATAGCCTTTCAAGTAGTCCCAGGTATGTATCCTTCCACTGAAGGTATGTATCCTGCCACCAGCCACACCCGTGTGGTTAAGTAGTTCCTTTTTCATCTGGAAGTTGTAGAATGATCTGCCAGGTAAGGAAATTGCAGCATGGTCTGCCAGGTAAGTTTGCACCAAACACTATTCCTTTCATATCTTGTATGAGCCTGGCGCCGATGGTGCCAGAACTGTTATCCCTTATGAGCCTGACGCCAACGGCGCCAGGACTGAGTCCAAAGAGCCCCTATCTGGGGTGTCTGGGACTTCCCTAGTATACAGGTTGCCTGCTTCTGAGGGTGCCGCGCCCTGTCTGGCACCTTGGAGGTAGGCATCATGACATCATCATTGATAGTCATCTGGTATGTGCCAGGGCTGTGAGCACTTCACAGAGGTGTGATTTAAGGTGAAGTAATTATCCACCAGCTGCGTACGGGCTGCCTCACCACGTGCCCTTTCCCCTCCCATGCGCAGCGGGCGTGCATGTGGTTGGGAATGTGGGGGCACCACCATGTCCACCCGCAGGCCCCGGCGTGTTGCAACATTGTGCAGGACACATGCAGCCACTATGATCCTGCACACTACTGGAGGCGCATATAGCAGCTGCCCACCAGAGCGGTCAAGGGAGCGAAAGCGTGACTTGAGCACTCCGAATGTGCGCTCCACTATGCCCCAGGTTGCAATATGGGCTGTGTTGTATGTTACCTCGGGTGGTGTGGTGGGGTTCCGAATTGGCGTCATCATGTGGGTGCTCAGAGGGTAGGCACTGTCCCCTGGGGAGGTGATGATGGGTATCATTAGTGGGGTTGTGACATTACTCAGTATCTGACATGCATGCATGTGCAGAGGCATTTATACTCACCAAGCAGCCATGTATCGCCATGCCGCCCAGCTTCTAGGTCCCGGTTTAGGGGTGACAATCTGAAAATTAAACTGTCATGGGTGGACCCTGGATAGTTGGCATATACTGAGGTGATGATTCCCTTGGCATCACATACTACCTGCACGTTGATGGAATGCCAGTGCTTGCGGTTTCTTTAGATGTGCTCAGTTGCCCTGGGAGGACGTAGAGCCACATGTGTGCAGTCAATGGCACCTAGCACTTTGGGGAAGTGTGCCACCCCATAAAAGTCCTGGATGGCAGCCTGCCTTTCTGCAGGTGTTCTGGGCATGTACATGTGCCTGCGGACTGAAGAGCGTGCAGTCATGATGGCCAATACCTGGTGTAGGCAGCGTGACTGCGTGGCCTGTGACACCCCCCCCCCCACTATGGCACGTGTCCGCTGAAATGAACCAGTGGCCAAGAAGTGCAGTACATTGAGCACCTTTTCCAAGGGGCTCAGTGCTTGGGAGCACAGGGTTGGTGATGTGAGGTCATCCTCCCACTCACTCACCAGGTTGAGTATGATGTGTGGTGGGAACCTGTACCTCCCATACACCTGGTCATCAGGCATCCCAAAAAGGCTAGTCCTGGGTTTAAACATTCTGGGCCTGGCTATCCTCCTCCTCTTGCGGTGTCCCACGACCACTGCTGCGAGGAATGGTATATTCATTGTAGCGTCTGAGCTTGTTTGTGCGCACTTTTATGCTGTGTGGGGGTGCGTACGCCTGCTTCCTGATAGCGTACGTGTTTCCGGATTAGCGTGTCTTTTTTGGCGCACACGTTTCCTCTGTTCGGTTCCATGAATACGTGTTGTAGCCGTGCGTGTGGGCCTTCCGCGCATTTGCCTCCTGTACTTCCCCCGTAACTCCCACATTTTCACACGTTGTTCCCCATTCCGCCTACTTTTGTTGTGTGCGCCGTGCTATGTGCGCTTTTGCTGTGCGCGTAGCGCACGCCGTTTGATGACATGTGCACCCACGTGCGCCATGCAGGATTTTAGCGCACATCCCAGGATTTACACGCTTGTGCTGCGATTTTCGCGCTTGCGCTGCGATTCGCACGCTTTCGCACACTTGAGCGGCGCACAATAATTCCATGAATCGGCCTGCAAAACAGAACAACGTTCTCTGACCTGGTGTACTCTCCTAACATGCCAGAACAAACTACTACTTGCAAGTACTTCTGTGGTAAAGGTTACGCTCAAACAGGATAGCTATGTCTTTTGCTCTACAACATCAAGTATAAGAAACTCATTAAAGGAAACAAGAACCACATTTGTGCTATTTGCTACACCTATGGTATGGACACACTTTCTGCAGGTTATGCTCTACTCGTTCTCAATATCTTCTTCTAGAAGGGCAGCCTTCCTGTCACTCTTGTTTCACCCCTTTCACATTAACCAAGTTCTGATAAGGATTCTGCTTCACTTGTACACTTCTTTAGCTTTGGCAATGTGGGTTTTCTCCTAGGACCTCCTTTTCATATGGGCAATCATTTTTACCAACACTGAAATTCTCATCTGCCTTCTTTTGACTTGGGCAATTCAGGTTCTTTCTTGCCTTTGTATATTTCTCTTTTGGCTTTGGCAATGATGTTTTCTCTTTTCTTCTATTAATATTGCCCTTTCTTGTTGGTGGCTCATATTATGCTCCACAATGTCACAATCACACTCTTCTGGTATGATAATCAAGTTCTTATTCTGCTATCTGTGCCTTTTTAAATCAGCTTGGTTCACAACAGAAAAATGAAACTGCTTTACATTAGTTCGGTATTCAAAAAAGCATCCCCATCTTTAACATTACTTTGTTTCTCTTATTTCTGAGGTTCAAAACCCTGGACTTGGCCAGCGGGCCGTTACGGAGCGCCCCGGGTTCACAATGTAACATTCAACTCACCGGGTCTAGCTTACGCATCCGTTCACCTTGCTGCCTCCAGGTCTTCTGCTTTGGATTCCCTGCACAGCAACATCTCCTTTGTGGCTTCCCGCAGCCCACGTCTGTCAAAATTAGAGCTCTCCTGGCTCTCACAGCTATCCGGAGCGTGCCTGCCAGCGGTGCACGTCTGACATTCGGAGGAAATGCTAAATGGTGCGCTTTCCGCTGCGCAACCTCAGAAGTTGAAATCCCGAGCATACCAGGCCCTCCTCAGGACCAGCATTCATTTTACACACCAACTGTGGTCCCGTCGTCTTGGCTCACATTTGACTTCTGCTGCCACTTGGAGGTAGGAAAACTACTCCACCGTCTGATACTGCACTTCTCCATGGTCTGCACCTAAGGGGGCTTTCATTGCCTCCCAGTCCTCCTCAGGTGTGGGTCATTATTCCTAATTGACTGCAACATCTTCTTCATCCCAGTATTTTGGGAATTGTGGGAGTGAAGTCCACAATGTCAAATTCAGCTTTTTTAAGCAAATTATCTTCACCAAGTTCATTACTCTCCTTATGCATATTCCTAAAAGAGTACCATAAGGATTCCATAAAGTGTTTTGGCTTTACAGAAGAATCAGATTTCTCAGGGTTTAAATTGGTAATATTTAAAGACGCATATTCCTTATTTTGAATGGATTGTGTCCTCCCACATATTCCTTATCTTTGATATTTCCCAATATCCAGCTTGCTGCTTAAAAAAAAAGTTCACCAGTAGCGGGCTCTGCGCGCCGATGCCTGTCGGGTCGATGTCCCTCAGAGGCCTCCGCCTTGGCATCAACATCATCACGGGTATAAGCAGTGCATGCAGCGTCAGTTGCTCAGTTCTGATTTTTTTCCACGCTTCAGAGCTTCGGTAACATAACGTTCGGTTCCATGAGAACATCGATTCTTTGAGTTGTCCTTGGAAAATCTTCTCAATAACTTCGATGGAAATGGGTTCTTCATTGGCTCCATCTATGCCCCGGTCCAGCAAAAAAAGCTGTGACTATGCGGCAAAGATGTCCATGACAGATCCACACAGGGTCTGTCTTTGGTGCCTTGGGGCAGAGCATCCATGTTTAGGGTGCGACGAGTGTATGGCAATGATGGTGAAGCCCTAGAGGGAGCGCAGAGGGAAATTGGAGAATAATGTCCTTTTCAAGTTCGAAGAGGTGATGGATCCGGAATTCAGGTAAGGATTGAAATAATATCTGTATTCTAACCTTTCCTTCTTCTTTCTTCTATTGCTAGGAGCTCTGGATTCGAGACGGGCGTGGCTGAAGACTGGATGCTGACTGCAGGCACAGTGAGAGTTACGCTGCTGGATGTAGAATAACGCGATGCACGTGCTGCTGTTCGGGCATGGTTTAAATAGCCTCCAAAGTAGTTCCAGGTAAGAAGTCCCTAGAACCACACCTGAGTAAAAAATAGTCCCTGTAGTAAAATAGTCCCATCCAGGCCTCACGTTGGCTTGGATTCATTTGCAGCATGGTCTGCATGAGGTAAGTGACGTCTATGAGCCTGGCGCCTATGGTGCCAGGACTGTTTTCTATTGTGAGCCTGGCGCCTAAGGTGCCAAGACTGAACCCAGACAGCCCCCAGCCGGGGCTGCTGGGGTTTTATTAAATATCTGGATGCCTGCTCCCGGGGCTGATGGGCTTGATTGGGATGCCAGGGGTGGCATCTTGACAAATATCTTTGAAAACTCTGTCAAAGACGTCAACATCACAGTCGGTTCCATCGACAACCTTGAAGCCAATAACGGTTTCATCGAAGGCGTTGACGTCATTGTAGACGATTTCGACCATTTCAGCACCAACAGTGACATCCATTACTTCTACTTTGTTTGACAAGAGTTATATACCACAATGTTGTTCAGATTACTTCAGGACTATCAATTTATGAGGAAGGGGACATTTCTGATGATGAAAGACCTTCTGGTCTAGAGTATGGAAGGCCTGCTATCCCAGAAGAATTGGTTTCAGAAGAATCCAGAATAAAACATCTGCAGGACTCCCTGCATGAAGAAAGTGGGATTGATACTTCCCCGGAAGTTGACTTTGGTAAACCTGATCCAGGGGATCATGCAGAAAGCAATTACAGAATGCGTATGACTAGGGGATGGAGTCCCACACCTGTGTATGAACAAGATGACTTAACAGACAAGGGTTCACAGGAGGATCCTATTGTCCCCTTTCACAATGCCTTGCATAAAAGGTTGTGTACAAATTGGGAACACTGGATGTGATCCCTGCAGTTAAAAAAACATTAACAGCTAAATATAGAGCATCAACTGCAGATCCTCTATATCTGTCAAAGCACCCAACTCCAGAAAGCTTAATTGTACAAGCTGCATATTCTTCTGGAAAACAAAATGCATATCCCACAATCCCGCAGGATCGAGATGACAAAAGGTTTTATGCCATGGCCAGCAACGTTTTCTCGGCATGCAGCATAGCGTTAAAGTCTGCTAATGCCACAAGCCCGCTGGCGAGGTTTACGCACACCCTTTGGGATTGTGTTTCAATTGCGCTGACCATATCCCTGAGGGGGAATAAAGTGACGGTTTCTTGATCCTTATCAAGAATGGAAAAGATGCTATGTGCGAATCCCTCCAAACTGGTCTCGACTCGGCTGACAGCATCAGGAGAGCCATGGCGGCTAGTATGACAATCCGCAGATTTGTGTGGTTGCAGAAGTTGGGATTTGAACCAGACGTACAGTCCAGATTTCTGAATATGTCCTTTGAGGGCACTCATCTATTTGGTAAGAAAGCTGTAGGCAGTTTGGAGAAGTTGCCAACTTCAAGGCAGCAGCAAAATCACTTGGACCTGCAATAAGGCAAACTCCAAACCTCCCCACAGGTGCGCCCTGGAGGGGTAGGCCCTTTTGCTATTACTCTGCATACGGAAAAGGCAGAGGACAGCCGTCTCAAAGACGCCAGAGACAATTCCCCCGTAGTGGATGGTGTAGAAGTACTAAGACGGCATCAGCAGGTGCTACTTTACTCTCAGCATCTGTGTCAGCCGCCCCAAAATCTCTCTGAGGTCTTACGTCACAAGACAGCAGTAGGAGGCAGATTAACTCAACATCTGACAGAATGGCAGGCTATTACTTCAGATCTTGGACATTGGAGACAATTACCCAAGGTTACTGTCTGCCTTTCCTGCAAACACCTCAGAGTCATCCACCGGGGAACAACTCTTTGAAGTTTCCAGATCCGCTACTTATGCATGAGATTTTAGACCTGCTAGAGAAAGGTGCTATAGAACCGGTACCTGTAGCGGAGAGGAACAAGGGTTGGTACTCCCCGTACTTTCTAATTCCGGAAAAGGACGGAGGAATGAGACCCATCTTGGGCTTCCGAGAATTGAACAAGTTCCTCAGGAAAGACAAGTTCAAGATGGTTACCCTTTCTCAGAACCTTCAGGCCCTCCAGCTTCAGGATTGGTTGGTATCTCTGAACCGTCAGGATGCTTACTTTCATGTACCAGTACATCACAAGCACAGAAAGTACCTGAACAAGCCCTGGATGATCTAAGTCATACCTGCCACTCCCTCCACAGGCTGGGCTTCTCCCTCAACCTCAAGAAGTGCCACATGATCACAGAGACTCCAGCTCATCAGAGCAGTCCTGGATGCATCTCTGGGAAAAGCCTCTCCACCAGAGGTAAGGGCTCAAGACATTCTACAGATGGTGACAAAAATCCAAAATGCCCTGTAGGAGGCGTGGCCAGCACGGTCGACCCCGGAGCGGACGGCACGGCACTGCATGTGCCCCCCTGGAGAATGGTAGTACAGGGTCCCCTGGGCCAGTCAACATCCTTTCTGCCTCTCCTTCCCCCTCCCTTCCTCGCTCTGGGAACGAAGCGGGAGACCAGCACCGGAGTGGCGCGATCAGGTGAAACGGGCGCCGCCTTCCCCCGGTAGAGCTGCCCTAGCGGCCTACGACCGGCTCTGCCCTCGGCCTCCACCCTGTGGAGAGGACTGTACATCGCAACAACAGTTCTGGAACTGAACCTAGGTGCAACATTGGGGTATAGAGACACCCTGCCAGACACTGCCTGGAGCGGGCTCACGCGGGTCCCTTTACTGGGGCTCGACGACACATTGCTGTTATTATACTAACCACCAGCCTATGTGACACTCATGAAATCCGTCAAGGAGCACAACAGAGCAGGCCTTCACAGTATACTCCGCCATATCCCCCGCTACGGTATGGGGAAGGACAGACCGCGGAAGTCGGCCATACAAAGCAAAATGGATCAATATGCTTTCGCCACAACATCTCAACCAACGGATCAAACACCACCGCCAAACTCTCCAGACATGGAGGATCTCCTTTCTTTGATAGATGTAATGGCGGCCATCGCGAGTTCCCGCACCTCCATGGAAATAAAAATGGATAGCATAGCAGCGGATGTGTCCTTCCTGCTACATGACCTGCAAAAACTCACTTCTCGCATGGGGGAAGCAGAACAGCGCATCTCCGGTACGGAAGACAGCATTGGCAATATCAACCAACAATTGTCACAAACATTGCGCCGGTTGAAGACCCTGGAAGCCAGAGTGGATGAGGGCGAGGGCAGGTCTCGCCGCAACAACGTACGCATCCTGGTAATCCCAGAGGGGACGGAGGGACCGAGCATGGAATTGTTCTTGGAACAATGTCTAGTGGACATTTATGATCCACATTCCTTTTCCAAATTTTTCTCGGTGGAACGTGCCCACAGGATACCTTCTGGCAAACCTATTCCAGGAATGCCACCCAGAACTGTAATCGCTAAGCTCCTCAATTATCGAGATAGGGACGCGCTACTCCAGATGGCCTGTGCGAAGGAACGGTCACCTATAACGGCTCTCGGATAGCATTCTTCCCCGACTATACGAGAGAAATGCAATGGGCAAGACAATCTTTTGAACCACTGAAGAGACAGCTATTCCTCATGAAGGTAAAATTCGGATTCTTATTTCCAGCTCAGCTTAAGATTTATCATAAATGGACAAAGGCGCACTTCACTGACCCTCAAGAGGCATGGAAATGGGCAGAAACCCATATTGAGGGTGACTGACCCCGGCCCCACCCGGAACGTGCCCCCCGAGGGAGACCCCCGGCGGACATGGCACCAGTAGAGCTGGACCAGGCGGTGGAGCCCGCGGAGCAACAACCAGAATGAGGCAAAGGAATATTGCTACAAGAGCTGTGGGCCACCATCTCCTGGAACACAACAGAACCAAAAGCTTGGAAATAAGAAACACAGCACCCTGGAAACAACCACATCCTGCCCCTCGGACGCCGTAATCATGCCACACAATGGTTTTCAGAAAGAGCTTGGGCTGCTGCATGGCCAGGTTACATTTGGGACCCGTTGGGTCATCTACTTGTCGTTCTCAGATCCGACGCATTGTGAATATGGCCAAAACGTCGCACGAGAAGCACTCTCTTTCCGAGCCACATGCAACAGCTCGAAACCAATATAGTGACGGTGGCCGCCCGAGGCCACCTCCCAGGAACTTATACTGTGAATAGGAACAGTCAGTTTGGAAGCGAAACGACCAGAAGCAAGATAATCGGAGGCTGGTTACAGCAGTAACAAATAGACATGGGTATTGGTTACTAGTTAAAGAGTTACCTGTCCTTTTGACAGGGTGTTTGGTTGTTAAATTGGGCGACAGATGCTTCAGGTTGGGTGGAGTATAGGGTGGGGGTGGGTGGGTCAGAACTGTTATGTTAAAAACCACACCAAGTTTAAGGGGTGCATAACAAAAGCTCCCCCACATAAGGCTCGCATTGAACAAAGGAACAAACAAGTCTCGACAATAATTCGTCAGATGTATGGTCTAGTTCACTCCCTGCCCGGATTGGTGGACCAAGGAACGCCCTTAGATATACAATATACTGTCATCACATATACACAAGTTTTATGGCCCATAGCACCAACTTAGATAAAGGTAGAACCATCGATGTGATGACATGGAACGTTAATAGCATTAAAAGGCGACTGGTCCTACAAGCACTGAACCGACATTCGCCGGATGTAGCCTTCTTAACAAGATGTACGCTGTTTAAACGTACAAACTACCGGAAAGCCTTTCATGCAGGATTTACCATGCGGTCACGTGGGGTATTGATCCTAGTACATAAAAGACTCCCCTACAGCCCTACTACAGTCACCCAGGACCAGGGAGGTAGATATGTACACACGGTAGGAACCCTTTTGGAACGCACTATTTCCATGATCGCTGTATATGCACCACCTAACTTACTAACCCCTCTGACTACTGACATTACGCCCTTAATCCTTAACAACACTGAAGGTCTCACGTTGATCGGAGGAGACTTTAACAAAGTCATGCATATAAAGTTAGACAGGACACATGTACGATCCAGAAATCTAAACATACGCACTAAGCTCGCCACATTTACCAATGCATTGGGGTTACATAAGGCATGGAGATCCCTACATCCCAACACAAGAGAATATTCTTACCACTCTGGTGCACACGCTTCGCTATCCAGGTTGGATTATTTCTTCCTACTACTGAGTAACATACATGAAGCATGTGAGGCACAACTGCTCCCCAGAGGTATCTCAGACCACTCCCCGCTTATGCTAACGATTAGGACTAATAGACTACTCCCCCCCACCCAGCTGGAGACTGAATGGTTATTACCTGGGCCTTCCGGAATTGGTGGGACACATACAAAAAGGTACCAAAACATACCTTGAAACAAACACTGGCTCGGTGGACAACCCAACAATGATATGGGAGGCATTAAAAGCAGTATTAAGGGGTGAAATCATAGCCTGGACCACAGCCTATAAGAAAAAACACCTTGAGGCGATATGTGCAGCTGAGGCCAAAGTACGGGACGCTGAATCTGCCCACGTGGCCAATGATCTACCAGAGACACAACGTGCACTCCAATTGTCACAGAAACAACTACAGCACATAGCCTTAGACAACGCAAAACAAGCCCATGCAGCAATGCGTGCGAAAATATATGAAACTGGGGACAAGGCGGGGAAAATACTGGAATGGCTAGAGCGCAGGGAATTAGGTCTCACCCAAGTTAGGGAACTAACAACAGAAGAATCTGACCCACTAGTGACAGACCAAGATATAGCGGAAGGATTTGCTAAATACTACGCAGAATTGTACAGTGCATCACCTGCACCGACACCAACTGATATACTAGGAGAAATTACCCTCCCTACCCTAGATGAGCAACAGGCGGCCCTGTTAGAACAAGAAATTACAGAGGAAGAAGTAACCTGGGCAATGTCAGAACTCCAATCAGGGAAGACCCTAGGCCCTAACGGTTTTCCGGTTGAAATATGGAAAAGGATTGGTGCGCCTATTTCAACACTCATGCTCGCAGGGTTGCCTCCCCCCAGACCTCAGAAAAGCTACAATAATAGTTCTGCCAAAAGCTGATAAATCACCCGACAAGTGCAGTTCCTTTAGACCCATTTCTCGTATAAATTGTGAGGCAAAAATACTAGCAAAGGTGTTAGCCAATCGGCTGCAACAAGTCATGCACACACTGGTACACCCAGATCAGTGTAGGTTTATGCCACAAAGATCCACCAGGCAAAACATATATAGACTACACACGGCACTAGAAAACATATCTAAATTAAACAACCCCCTAGTCCTCCTATCCATAGACTTTGAAAAGGCTTTCGACTCCGTACACTGGGAGGCACTTTGGGAAACCAATAAAAATGTTATATTAAGAAAAAATCCAAAATGCCCAACATCTTACGGCAAACATGGCCGGAGAAAATAGTAGTAACGGACGCCTCACTCACTGGGTGGGGAGCCCAGACCAACAATCTGACAATCAGCGGCCGTTGGTCTCCTTCGGAGTCCAAACTACACATCAACCTTTTGGAGCTGGGGGCAATCAGACTAGCGCTGAAAGGTTTTCTGCCCCCTGTACAGGGAAGGAATGTCCTGATAATGACGGACAACACAGTGGCCATGTACTACCTGAACAAGAGAGGAGGCGTAGGATCACTACCACTGTGCAGTTCTGGGCAGTGCAAGAAGGAATCTCTCTATTGGCAGTTCACCTAGCCGGAGAGCAGAACACGGCGGCGGATGCTCTGAGCAGGCAGAACGCAGTCTCTCACGAGTGGGAACTAGCTCAGGAAGTTCTTCAAGAGATCGTAACCTTTTGGGGAACTCCTCAAGTGGATCTGTTTGCGACCAGAGTCAACAGGAAATGCGAACTGTACTGCTCAAAGGAATTTCCCCCAAGAGCGTTGGTGGAGGACTGGGTATTTCATCTCCTATACACGTTTCCTCCAGTCCCCTTGATTCATCCCGCAATCAGGGGGTTGAGAAAGTTCAGGAAAACCATGATCCTAATTGCCCCAGATTGGGCCAGGAGGACGTGGTACCCGGACCTTCTGGACATGTCCATCTGCCCTCCAATATGTCTTCCACAAATAGAGGCTCTTCTTTCGCAAGAGGAAGGTCAGGTTCTTCATCCAGAGGTCATGACACTCAGCCTTCACACATGGTTTTTGAGAGGCTGAGATATAAGGATTGGGACCACCCGGATGACGTAATGGAGATCTTGCTTTTGGCCAGGCGGCCAGCAACAAAATCCTTGTATCGGGGTCATTGGAACAAGTTCAGTAACTGGTGCAGGGATAAGAATGTGTATCACTTTTTATGTAATACTACTACAATACTTTCTTTCCTCTTACACTTGGTCAATTTGGGGCTCCAAGTTGGTACTAAAAAAGAATATTTG
The DNA here is from genome assembly GCF_040938575.1 of Ambystoma mexicanum. Lineage (NCBI taxonomy): Eukaryota > Metazoa > Chordata > Amphibia > Caudata > Ambystomatidae > Ambystoma > Ambystoma mexicanum. The sequence continues at coordinate 1,051,052,527 of NC_090926.1, forward strand.
GCAGCACTATCTATCTTTAAGTGCTCCTCGGAAGAGGTATCCTATTTTAAGATGCCCTTGGTCATTCAATTCTTGAAAGGGCTGACAAATGTGTACTCTCCAACACATTTTCAGGTGTACATCTGGGATTTGAATTTAGTCTTAAAATGTAGTATTTGTGCCCCTTTTGAACCCTTACGTTCTTGCCCATTAAGACTTCTCACTCTAAAAAAAATTTTGCGAGTGGCTATAACCTCTCCTCCCACCATTTTCCATAGGGACAAAGTTATCGTAAAAGTCAAACCATCTTTCTTGCCTAAGATAGTCTCTGATTTCCATCTGTCACAGAAAATCACTTTACCTTCTTTTTATCCTCCTCCACATGCTAGTAAGGAAGAGGAAAGATTGCACAGAATGGACCCAAAAAGGGCTCTTAGTTTCTATGTTTCTAGACTGGCAAATGTTTGACAATGTGACCAACTATTTGCTGGGTATACTGGACACAAATTGGGCCTTGCAGTGTCTAAGCAAAGTCTATCCAAATGGATAATTCTAGCTATCTCACAGTGCTAGTGATTGGCTGGGAAAGAGCCTCCTGATGGGTTAAGGGCTCACTCAACCAGTGGCATAGCAACGTCCACGGCTCTTCAGAGGGGTGTCCCAGTGCAGGGTATTTGTGCTGCGGCACCTGGTCGTCCATGCACAATTCTGGAAAGCATTACTGCTTGGACTCTACATCATATCAAGGAGGACTCTTTGCAAAAGCTGTCCTTCATTCATTCCATGATTGAAATTTCTGGTACTCCCTCCTCCAAATTCTTACTGCTTTGGGAGCCTATCTAAGATGAGGAATACGTGGGAGGACACAATCCATCCTTAAGAGCCTGAGGACTAAAAAGCCTTATCAACTGATGCGACCGTGAACACCGTAAAAACAGAACTGAGGTAACGGGCGCGGCTCGAGGTCTTTATACAGCAGATGACGCTGATGCTCGTCGGCGGCCCTCGAGGGACTACGACTCTGCGGCCTCGAGCACAGCACCCTCAAGTGAAAATTGTTTTCCGAAGCAGCAAAGCTAGGAGACAAGATATCTAAGATGAGGAATACGTGTGAGGAACATCCAATCGAAAGAACCTTACAGTTGGTGAGTAACTTGTTCATTCGTTCCAGGATTGAAATTTGTGGTACTCCCTCCTCCAAATTCTTACTGCTTTGGGAGCCTATCTATGATGAGGAATACGTGGGAGGACACAATCCATCCTTAAGAGCCTGAGGACTAAAAAGCCTTATGAACTGATGCAACCGTGAACACCGTAAAAACAGAACTGAGGTAACGGGCGCGGCTTGAGGTCTTTATACAGCGGATGACGCTGACGCTCGTCGGTGGCCCTCGGGGGCCTACGACTCTGCGGCCTCGAGCTTAGCGCCCTCAAATGAAAATAGTTTTCCGAAGCCGCAAAGCTAGGAGACAAGATATATAAGATGAGGAGTACGTAGGATGAACATCCAATCGAAAGAACCTTACAGTTGGTAAGTAACTTGTTCATCTCTAGATGGATTGCTCTAACTGTTGTTGAATGTTATAAATTGGCTGGTACAGACCCTCCTGAGCAAGTAAGGGATCATTCAACCAGGGGTATCGCAGCTTTGTCAGCTCTTCAAAGGGGAATCCCAATGTAGGACATTTGCGCAGCTTCCACATGGTCGTCTGCACACGCCTTTACAAGATTTTATATTCTGGATTCCTCCACTAGCCAAGAATCTAAATTTGTAAAGGCGGTACTGCACTCTGTGCATACTTAAAAAGTAAATGTGACTCCCTCCTCCTGCATATATCACTGCTTTGGGAGTCTATCAAAGATAAGGAATATGTGGGAGGACACAATCCATTTGAAGAAAAAGTTACTTACCCATGGTAACGTTCTTTCGACTGGATATTCCTCCCACGTATTCCTTGTCGCCCCTCCCATCCTTCCCCGCAGTAAAACTTTCCTTGTGTTTACAATCTGCGCTCCCTCAAGGGTAGTAACCGTCTAACTTAAGATGCTCCTTCGCTTCAAAATGGAACTGAGCAACGGACACTACGTGCGCTATTTATACCCGTGATGATGTTGATGCCAAGATGGAGGCCTCAGAGGGACATCGACTTGACATGCATCGGCACGCAGTGCCCTCTACTGGCTAATTTATTTTCCGAAGCAGCAAACTGGATATTGGGAAATATCAAAGATAAGGAATATGTGGGTGGAACATCCAGTCGAAAGAACATTACCATGGGTAAGTAACTTGTTCTTCTCTGGGTTTCTTTTTTCCATTTAGAATTTATTAAACATTTTGAGCAAAACAACAGCAGTACCAGAAATACCCTCAGCCCCCCCTCCCCCCGAGGACCACCGAGTTCACATAAGGGAATGCCACTAAAAGAACCAAGACAAAGGGAACAAGAGAGCGTTGTCGACTGACACAAAGGGTTCAGGAGCTATCAGTGAGCTGGAAGATGAAGCACACAGTTCCACTTGGGCTAGGCGGAAGGTGCCTAACAATGAAGAAGCGATCAGAGACACAGAGCGCCACAGTCCTCGTGGAGGAGCACCAAAGTCCAGTCCAACAGAAAAGATTCCATTGTGTCATGAGCCAGTGCCGATAACTTCTCATATGTAAAAATTGCCCACAGTTTCGCCAGCCATTCTGACTTTGAGGGCACTGCACCACTCTTCCAATTCTGAGCTATGACCAGTCTACCATCTTCCAACATACTATGGATCACCTTCAGGAGAGCCTTCGAGTCCGTATCCAGGGACGGGATACCAAAGAAAAGTTTGAAGGGGCGCTGTTTGAGTGCAATTCCCATAATACCCTTAATCCAAATGAACAGTTCCGCCCAAAAGATTTGTAAATTCCCACCACATACGGTTCCAAGTACCCCTCTGTTAGGTAGAATTCTCATCTATGGCTGATTTCCCTCACCTAGTGAGTCCCCCAGCAGATTTGCTGGACTTCTGGAGTTTATTAGAGCTTTTACCCCACTCTTACCTGTGTTTTGCTATGTGTTTCTATCAGTTTTTGTGATTGTGGACTCTGAAGTACACCATTTCAGTAGCCCCCTTCTTTTTGTGTCACACAGCACCTTCAGTGGCGTAGCACAGGGTTGTCTTTCAGACTTCCCTCGACTCCATTTCTGAGGCGACTACCGTCCCCCAGAAAAGGGTAAAGTTACCATTAACTTTACTTAGTCAATCTACCACAGATCCAGTACACCCCATCTTCCATGGAGTACTGGAAAGGGTTAATTCGTATCCCTTTTTAGCTGTACCTCCTAGAGCATTGTTTCGCTCTTTCAACATTTAGACTTGGCTGGTGGCAGTGGTATCTACCCTAACTTTCCTATTGCGATTATATTATATAAACGTGGTACTGTTCTTAGCTATTATATTAGACTCGAACATAAACCCACTTGACCAAATTGTCTTTCTTTTGGCTCCGGTTGGGTTTATTCGCCATTTCTTTTTGTTAAAGTCCTTCTTGTGTTTTACTTTGCGCGGCAAGCTAGGTTCGCCTTCTTTGTTCGCTGTCTTTTGGCGGGCTTCTGCTCAGAAGCCCTCCTCAAGGCGCCTGGGTGTCTAGGTGGGCTGCATGTGAGGGAGGGGTGTAGTCACCCCCTGCACAGGGTATCCTAGGAACCCCAAGTCGCTCTTTGTCATGATTGGCCAGGGTAGTTGTCTGGGCTGGACAACCCCACTGCTGGGTGGTTGACAGCCAGGCTGTGTGAATGGGGGTTTTTCGCATAAAAGGCAGGACTCTTGGGCTAGAAGTCAGAGAGTCGCCACTGGAACTACAAGGAACTGAAGAGAAGCGGAGAGAACGACGGCTGCTGCAACTACGCCGTCCCGGAGAAGCCCTGCTGCGGTCTGCTCTTCAACGACTTAGAGAAGATCCAGTCTGTAGTCTTCTTCCCTTGAGCTTGGTGGGGATAACCAGCTCATCTTCTACAGCCAGAGGATCCTCTTCCTTGGTCGAAATCGCTGCCCGCTGCTGTAGTGGTCCGGATAGCCACCTGAAGAGCCTCTCCTGTTTTTAAGGAGCACCCCTATCATTACTCGTTGCTGCTTCCGGCTTCATTCCTGTGTGGTGCAGACCCTCTTCAGACGTCCTCCTTCACAATGAAGCTCCAGGAATCGTGAGTCTGCGGGAAACCAACAGGAACAACTGCCACGGCACCTGCTGCACCATTGGAACATGATACTGTGTTCTGCTTGAGGAAACTGGGTGAATCTCTTTTTCTTCATTTCCAAGGCTTGCCCTTGTCTTCCCTCCTTCTTGTAACTTTTGCTTCCAAACATTGACAATATCGAAGTACTTTTGGCTATGTTGAATCGTGAACTGTCTGACTGTGTGATCTTCAGCAACAGGCCCTGGTGTCTTTTGACCCTGGCTTTTGAACTCCTGTCTCTGAGTATTTCTTGATTCTGCCTGCCTAACCAAAATATCACCTGTGATTTTTGCCTCCAACTCCCTCTGGGTATCTCAGATGCTAAGTGTGTTTTTGCCCCGGTAGCATTTCATGTCACGGATACATGTTTATTTAGTAGACCGAACTGTAAAAAAGTGATCGCAATTGTATTTGCTGTAACGTGTTTTGTTCATAACACCGGTTCATTCAAACACAGGGTACTTACCTTGAGACTTACTGTACAAAGTGAATTGGTTAGTTGTAGTATATTTTTAACACTCTTTATTGGCATTTTGTTATAACAATTCTCCAGCATTGGGATCTTTCATGGATTCACATGCTTAGAATATTCCCCGTCGACAGACCGGGATCCCGGTCTGTCGACGGGGAATATTCTAAGCATGTGAATCCATGAAAGATCCCAATGCTGGAGAAATGGAGTTACAGGTAAAAAACTATTCCCTTATCCAGCATTGGATCTTTCATGGATTCACATGCTTAGAATATTCCCCATCGACAGACAGGGTTCCCGGTCTGTCGGCGGGGAATATTCTAAGCATGTGAATCCATGAAAGATACCAGGTTCCCGGTCTGTCGACGGGGAATATTCTAAGCATGTGAATCCATGAAGGATACCAATGCTGGAGAAATGGAGTTACAGGTAAGAAACTATTCCCTTCCACAACTGTCTCTTCACCATCCCCAACCTCAAAATCGGTCTCCCCCTCAAATTAACAAAACTTAACCAGCAATACAGCCCCTTTCCCCTCCCTATTAAAATTAAATTGAACCAGCTGGAAACGGGCATTCCTCGCGGACTTTCGGACCAAGTCCCAGACCCGCTCCCATTCCTCACTCGATATCGAGCGCCCCATACCCACTTCCCATTTTGCCTTGACTTTCAACTCCCTCTCTGCCGACCTCTCTCCGAGAGCCTTATATACCCATGAGATACGCCCCCTCCTCCCTGCCTGATCAAGCAGTACTCAGAACACAGCGCAAGATTCCGGCTTCTCAGGGATCCCCTCCCATAGCTTCACCATCCTCCGAACCACCGCCCCATATGCAGGAAAAACTCCCTGTGGCAGGTCAAACTTGTCACACCACTCCCTGCACGTAAGGAGCTGCCCACCCTCGAAAAAGTCCCCCACCTTTTCACATCCTTTCTCCCGTAATCTCTGTATCCCAACCCTCCCAATTGCCTGGCGGAGTTTCTGGTTGGCTCCCCACAGGAGACTACTCTCATAGCGGCCCTTAACCCCTTTACAGCCCACGTAATTCTTCCACGTCTCCCTTAACGCTTCAAAGACCACCGACGTCCCCACATTGCCCAGTGGATGTCACAAGAGCTCCACCGGCCTACACCCCCGCTGCAAGGGCCCCACCAGTGTCCCCAAGAGTTCCGCCTCCGATTGATCCCACACCAGCACAGAATGTAATTGTGCCGCCACAAAGTATTTTTTTCGCAGTCCGGAAGGCTCAATCCCACACTCCCCCTCGATCTCTGCAGAGTCTGCAGGGATACCCATCTCCTCCCTGTGTCCCACAGCAATTCCCTAATATTGACATTCAACATTTTAAAAAACACCTTCTTTGCCACATACAGTATATTCGGAAAGAAATAGAGAAACCGCGGGAGAATTACCATTTTACATAGTGCCACCCTGCCCATCAACAAAAGGGGTAAAACCTTCCAGAACTGGATGGAGTCTCCTTTTTTTGGATAATGCCCTCCCTGTATTATGCACAAACGTGTCCACTACTTCATGGAACACCCGCACCCCCAGGTATTGGAATGATTCCGTGTATCTCCTTATCCCCAGTTCTGGTAGTTCCTCCGCTGGGCACTCCCGTAGCCCTCCCAATAGAAACAGAACCGATTTCTCTGGATTTATATGGAACCCTGACATAGCTCTAAAATTGTATAGTATTTCTAAAAGGTCTGGAAGAAATATCCTGGGGTCCACCACGTATAATAACAAATCGTCCGCGTATAGGGACACAATATGCCTCTGCCCATTCACCTCAATTCCAGCCTCACCCATTTCCTGCCGCAGAAATGTCGTCAGTGGTTCTAACGCCAAAGCGCATAAAATTGGGGAAGCCGCACACCCCTGCCTAGTAGCCCTTTCCAACTCCCATGTCTCCGACACCCATTTATTAGTTTTCACCAGCACTAGCAGTTTAGTGTACAGCAAGGTCAGCCACCTACAGATGTTCTCCCCAAACCCAAACTCCCGTAACACCCGGAACAGCCACTTCCACTCCATGGAATCAAACGCCTTCATGACGTCAAACGACGCTATCGCCATGCCCCGCCTTTGTGATTTCACCTGATCCATCATGTGATGTAGCCGGGAGAGATTACCCGATGTATTCCTGCCTCCTATAAACCCACATTGATCAGGATGTATCAGAGTCGGTGCAACCGCCGCCAACCTGGCCGCCAACATTTTCCCCAGGATTTTCCCATCTACATTTAATAGCGAGGTGGGCCAATATGCCGTACAATCGCTCGGATCCTTCCCCTCTTTTAGGACCACCGTTATCACTGCTTCCCTCATTGATTCTGGGAGGCACCCTCCCGAAACGCCTCCTCATATACCTTCTGAAGCTGCGGGACAGGAAGATCGGAGAACTCCTCATAGAACTCCACCGGAAGCCCATCACTGCCCAGCGCTGTACCCCTCCTCATAGTCCGTATCGCCCTCCGAATGTCCTCCTCCCCTATGGGGGCCTCCATCTGCTCCTGACTATCCTCACCCAACCTCGGCAACTGGAGCATCTCTATGAGATCCTCAACCTCCACCTCTATATATCCCCTCTCGCTCGTATAGAGCTCCTTATAGTATGCACAAAGGCTGCATTGATCTCTTTTTGTGTCCCAACTATCCCTCCGGCATTAGATTGGACCTGAGGTATGACGCAGCTCAGACTCTCCTACTAATTAGCCATGCTAAAAACGTACCTGCCTTATCCTCCTCCCCGTGGAGTCTCACGTGCTGTCTGTTATCATCGAAGTGTGACATCTCCACCAGGGTCTTCTGGTGGAGCTCCAATGCTCGCGCCAGGGTTTCCCCCACCTTTGCTCCCCCCGCTGCCTCCTTATCTAGTCCCGCTACCTTAGCCTCTGTCCGCTGCAACGTCTCTAAGAGCCGCTTCCTCATAGTTGTAGTATGTTTAACGTGTGGTTTTTATTGAAGTTTAATAGAAGTGTTGTGTTTATAATGAATGGTTTAAAAATAAATGTACTTATATTTTTCTACCTGAAACCTTGAGTCAGTGTTTGCTTGAGTCACAGTAATTGTGGTCCCTTTGTGTAATCTCTGCTACTGCTCATATACTCTTGAGATAAGCCTGGCTGCTCTGCCGCTGCTACCACTTTGACATAGTAGTACAGGCTTGTACCAAAGGTAAAACTTGTATTGCCACCTGTAGTCTTAATTGTGTGTAGTGGCCCCTAAGGGCACTGCACAGGATTCTGCCTAACAAAGGTGTATAGCGGTGAGGATTTGGAAGTAGAGTGATTACACTTAGAGTGCTGCTATTGCTTGGGTTCAACTAACCACAAGGCTAACACCACTAATTCTATTTAACTAAGATATCATGTCAAATATGGAAAGCTACACTGAATAGAGTCTTTTACTCTATACGGCTGAGGTTCTGAAAACCATGTTTAGGGATAAGAATATCTCTGGTAAAGGAAAGAAATCTGAACTGGTTGCAAAGTTAATGGGAAAAAGCCTGGAGAGTGGGACAGAAGGACCTACCACTCCAGCAAATGTGGATTTTGATGTTTCTGATTCTTAGAGTGTTAATTGTGAAGAAGTAGATGAGTCTTTGCTAGGAAACCCTGCAACTCCCTTGCCTGCTCAGAATGCACAACCTCTGTCCACAGGGACCCCCACAGGTCCTACACTTACTCCTGAGTGTATTGCACTTGAGAAAATGAGACTTGAATTGGAAGTGAAACGTATTGATGCACAAACTGCCATGAAACATCAAGAGTTAAGGCTCAGAGAAATGGAGCTGAACCATGAACTAGAAGAAATTGTCTCTAGAAAATGCTTCTCTCCCAGAGTCCTCTAGGTCTTCCAGCCTTAAGATACCCCGTATGCCAAAGGAAATGATTGGTATGTATGCGACTAAACTTGAAATTTGGATTGGTTAGCATGTTTGAGTACAATCATGGGATTCAAGGTATCTCAGGGAATCAGTTGATTCCTTGGCTTTTCTCTAGGCTCCCCCCGTTGCAAGTGATGCTGTCATGGAGTTGGGGGAGGAGGATAAACAGGATTATGAGTGTGTGAAACTAGCATTAATAGCTAGGTTTGGGAAGACCCCTTCCCAGTATCTTAAGATGTTTAGAACCCTCAAAAAGCATGATGGTACCCTTTGGGCTACCTGGGTGTGTGAATGTTTGAAAATCTTAGATGGTTGTGTTAAGGGTTACAAAGTGAACACTTATGAAGGTTTGAGGAATCTTGTAATGTTGGAGTCTATTTTTGATGTCTGCTCTCCTGAGCTTAGACAACACTTGGCTGATTCAGAGGAGATAGATCCTAAGAAGCTAGCTAAGGCTGCTGACTTGTGGGTTGCCAACAGGGCCACTCACAAGGATTCTGGGGCTACTCAGAAGAAGGATGAGGGGAAGCAGCCAAAGAAAGACAACAAAGAGAATTCCAGTAACTCCAATCGAAAAGAGGGCCCCAAACATAACCAGGGAAAGCCACAAGGTAAACCGAATCAGGCTAGTGTACCACCTGGTTCCACACCAGATGGAGGCCAGGGCAAAACCCCATTCCAGCGAGCATTTGGAAAATGCTTTGTGGGTTGACTGGCCATGTGAAAGGAGATCCCAAGTGTAAGGGTAAACCTTCGGGGATAAATACTTCTCCTTAGCCTTCTCCCAGGTGGATGAAGTACCTATGACCAGTGGAAACTTTCAGCTACTAGCTGATGAGCCCATGATAGTCTCAGCTAGTGTTTCTTTAGTGTCCTTGGGTCTTTGGGAACAACAGAACTTAGATGTCTATAACTCAATCACAGATAATAGTAAAGAGTATTATAAAGATAGTGTTCTTGTGAATGGTCAGGAGATCCCTGCCATCACAGACACTGGAGCCAGCATAACTGTGGTTGATGAATGTTTTTTCAAAGTGGAGGATGTTGCTAAGGCACCCAAACACTTAACCATGTTAGCTGGAGACCCTGTGCAAATGGTTCCCCAGTTACCACTCATCCAGTCTAATGACATGACTGTCAGAATACCTGTAAGTGTGCAAAATAACGTACCTGGGAGGGTCCTGTTGGGTAATGACCTTAAAACTCTTGGAGTTGTGTCTAGCACCCCCAGGCCCCTCAGCTGAAGGAACAGGAGCTCACAAGGTCTGCAAGGGAGAGAACCTTAAGAGGCTCTCATGGAGACATGATAGAGGAAGCTATCACCCCAAGTCCACAGGATTTACTTACTGTCATTGCAGGACAAGAAAAGACAAAGGGGAAACCTAAGTCTGCCAGCAAGAAACCAACAAGCACTCCTGTGCCCAGAAGGACATCTCCGAGACTGTCCAAAGTCACACCTGTGACTCCCACACTAGCTGAGGCTGAGTGTGAGGTTCAACCCTGTATGGTCAAACTAGATACTGAGGAGTCAGAACTAGAAGAGGATCTTATCTTGGTAGGGGATCTTGACCCTGTTGACCAACCTGAGCTGCAGTTTTTACTGGAAGATGGTGGACACAACAGGGAAGATTTCAGTAAGGGACAAAGAGAGTGTCCTACCTTGGAAGGTCTTCGCCAACAGGCAGCTTCTCAGCTCAGTGGGACTAAGCCTGAGAAGTATAGGTTGCACTGGGAAGATGGCCTCTTCTACAGTGAACCAACTGAGTCAGCCCCTGGAGACTAGAAAAGACTTGTAGTACCTCTAGTGAACCGACTCCAGTTTCTGCAGTTAGCCCATGAGGTACTTTGGCTGGTCACTTTTAAGAAGACCAAAGAAAGGCTATCTCTGCACTTCTACTGACCTAAGATGGGTACAGAAGTAGACAATTTCTGCAGAAGCTGCCACACTTGCCAACCCTCTGGCAAGAGTGGATCCAAGAATGTGGCACCCTTTGTGCCTCTCCCAGTCGTGGGAATTCCTTTTGAGAGGGTTGGGATTGACATTGATGGTCCTCTTGACCCTCCCACAACTACAGGCAACAGGTTTATCCTGGTTGTAGTGGACCATGACACTAGATATCCTGAGCCATACCTATGAGGACTGTTACGGCTCCGGCTATGGCTAAGGCCCTACTTGGTATTTTACCAGAATACGTTTTCTTAAGGAGGTGATATCTGACAGGGGATCAAATTTTATGTCCCATTACATGCAAACCATGTGGAAAACCTGTGAAGTCACCTACAAGTTCTCAACTGCCTACCACCTGCAAACCAATGGACTGGTAGAGAGGTTGTCATGATCTCTGCTTCCAAAAGATCAGGACTTGCCCGACTCCCTTGGAAGCAGACCCATAACCCTGGTTCCGAGTGCCAGCCAGTCCCAATTGGGACCTTTTGGACCCTGTCCTGGCGCCAGTGGCACCAGGCTCATAAAGATGCCCAGTCCCAGCGCTGGAAGCGCCGGGCTCATAATGCTTGGGTGGACTTACCTGCAGCAGACCATGCAGCTTACTTATCTGCCAGTTGAACCCCTGATCCTCTTCTGTTTGGGACTACTTTTCCTGTTGGGTGTGGCAGGAGCCACTCCCTAGGTTCAGAACACTGGAACTCTTCTGGAAAGCAGGAACTCTTTTCTTACCTAGGCGTGGCTGTGGAAGGAGACACCTAAGCACTACAGGAAGCTATTTAAACCACACCCGATGGATGAATCTTGCTTTGTGTTATTCTGCATTCTCTGCAGCAGAACGCTCATCCTGTCTTCTGCTTCTGATCCTGGGCCTAAGGGAACAAAGGCTTACCATCCTGGAATCCAGTCTTCAGCAGCACCTGTAAAGACAAAGAAAGAACAGGTTAGCACTACAGTCTTCAGTGGCAGCGCATCTCTTACCTGGTCCATCGGCTGTCACCAACGCCTCGCGCTGCATTCCGGCATCTGAAAGACAAAGGCTTACCCACTCTTCGCGTGCTCCGGAGGTCTTCGCACTGCATTCCGGCATCTGAAAGACAAAAGCTTACCAGCTCTTTGCACGCTCCGGAGGCCTTCGGCGCTGCATCCCGCATCTGAAAGACAAAAGAAGGTGCGTTTAAAGACATTGGGCAACTTTATTACTCACGTGCCATTACTCCTTCCCACGCCGAATCCAGTGGGTATTCCAGCACCCTTCAGCTTCTCTAAAGCTCCGAACTTGTACCTGCAAGATAAAAGGGACAGTTAGTGCGCATCGTGAAGCAGGCTACAAGCGCTTACTTACGTGCTTCCAGGCGCTTCTATTCCTCACGCGGGTTCGATCCTCAACTCTCATCAGCCCGCCATCCGCCATCGCCGGAACCCTGCAAAATAAGAGATATCATTACAAAAGACTTTTAAGACATTTGAAGTGCCCAGAACTTACCGTTCGTGCAGTTAACGACGGACAGCAGTCCTCTGAGGTCAAGAGGCCTGCACCCTTATCCAGTGAAGAAACTGGTTACGGCACCCTGCCCCGAGGCAGATGGAGAGCTCGGCGTTCACTTACCTAAGGTGAGGGCGTTAACCTTTGGGGTTCTACAGGAGAAGAGAAAGGGAAGAGGAGAGAGGCACCCAATAACCCCAGTTCATTAATCCCATATTTTCTATCTGCAGACATCTTACTCTTCAAGTCAGACATACAGTGCACAGAGGTCCAGCCCAAAGAGCCAACCGTGTGTTACACATCACCTTTGAAGATACGGCATTCACCCAGTCAAGACCGGCGCCTCTGCGGGAATCAGGTGAGCGTTACAGAACACAAAGCCTACCGCAAAACTCCCACCCAGGCGCTATGGAAACCTCGGATACCGACCAGCTAACCCAGTTACTTGGGGAACTAAGAGCAGAAGTGCATGCAGCCCGTCAGGAAACGAATGCTCTAAGAAGGGAACTGATTATTTCCAAGGAGCGAACAGACGATCTCGCTAGACAATTGCTACAGTCACAAGCCGGACAAACTCCGTTACCCGCATCAGGGGCAAATCTTCCTTCAACATCCTCTACGAACCCAGTGCAGATCAACCTACCTGGGAATGTACCTCTGGCTCCGCCCGAACGATTTTCTGGTGACCCAAAGAGGTTTGCAGTATTTATTAATCAGTGCCGGTTGCACTTCTTATGCCGGCCAGCAGCCTTTCCAACTGATCAAGCTAAGGTAGCTTTCGTGCTTTCGTACCTTAGTGGAAATGCGGCAGACTGGTCGATCCCTCTAGTTAATCAAGATGATCCGGTTCTCCATGATTTTCAAGCTTTTCAGCTCAGTATGGAAAAACTGTTCGCAAGACATTCACAGGGGCAGGCCTTGGACAATGAGCTCCTTTCATTGCGACAGGGTAATCAAGACCTTTTGGCTTATATTGCGTCTTTCAACAGACTGATAGTGGAAACTCGATGGCCTGAGGACAAAAGGATTACGCTGTTTTATAGAGGTCTACGTGGAGAGCTCAAAGATGTGTTAGCCCAAGTAGTGAATCCCCCGCAAGACTGTTCGGACTATATTGACTTAGTCGTTCAAATTGACCACAGACTGCAGAACAGGAAGGCCGATCGTTCCAAGTTTGATGCTCGAGTATTTTCCAAACCACCAACTCCTACCAAAGGAGTAGACTCCGGGGAACCCATGCAAATAGGGGGCCTGAAAGGACCACTAACACAAAAGGAGCGGGAAAGGAGAAAACAGCTGCAATTATGCCTCTATTGCGGAAACTCGGGGCACTTTCTTCGAGACTGTCCGGTGAAACCAGCCAAGAAGGCAGTAGGAGCTGCAGTTACCAGGGTCACAAACTCTGAGCAGGGAAACGACCTCACCCGACAAGAATAGAGGTCCTCTTGCCGAGCGTTAAAACCAGTTCAGTGACCTCGCATTTCGTGATACCTATGGTCCTCATTAGCCCTGAACATCCGGATCGATTACATGCGATTGAAGCTTACGTCGACAGCGGTGCCATCGGCAATTATGTGGATCATGAAATGGTTTTGAGGATGAATCTGACTCTTTGTCCAAAGGCTGTAAAGGACGTCATTACTACGGTGGATGGTACGGAGATAGCCTCCGGACCAGTAACACATACCACCCAAGAAGTGACGCTAGTAAGTCAAGATGGACACCATGAGAAGATCGTGTTCGATGTGATCAAGGCCCCTCAGTTCCAGATTATTCTAGGAATTCCTTGGTTAGAGAAGCACAATCCTCAGATCGATTGGCGAGCAAGAACGGTTCAGTTTCCAGAATGTGTCTCTACTTGTCACCCTCGACCTGGTGTTGCACTGGCAGCAATTTCCTCGGAGGCTCCCCAGTTACCTCCTGAATACCTAGAATTCCAAGATGTTTTCCGGAAGGATCAGGCTAACTCTCTACCTCCTCATAGGTCTTATGACTGCCAGATAGACCTGATACCTGGATCTACTCCTCCTTGTAGTAGAATTTATGCCCTCACCGAGCCTGAGAATCTTCACCTCCGACAATACCTGGATCAATACCTAGCGAATGGGTTTATTCGTCCTTCCAAGTCCCCTGCTTCCTCAGCTTTGTTCTTCGTTCCAAAAAAAGAAGGGGACCTTAGAACTTGTATAGATTATCGCGCCCTGAACCAGATCACCGTTAAGAATAGATATCCGTTACCTTTGATCCCTGAACTCCTGGACCAAGTCAGAAAAGCATGCATATATACAAAGCTGGATCTTAGAGGAGCCTACCACTTGGTACGAGTAAAAGAGGGCGATGAATGGAAGACGGCCTTCCGCACCAAGTATGGGCTATTTGAATATCAGGTCAGGCCCTTCGGACTTTGCAATGCCCGGCCGCCTTTCAATATTTTATGAACGATGTCCTCAGAGAGCTCATAGATGTGTGTGTTGTTGTTTACATTGACGACATCCTCGTTTATTCTTCATCGGAAACTGAACATCGGAAACACGTGAAAATGGTCCTCGAGAGATTGCGTCAACACAAACTTTTCGCTAAGTTGGAAAAATGTGTTTTCAACGTGACTGAAGTTGAATTCTTGGGATTCATATTATCACCTAGCGGAGTGCGTATGGATTCAAAGAAGGTCGATGCAATTCTCAAATGGCCATCGCCATCCTCCGTAAAAGGTGTTCAAAGCATGTTAGGCTTCGCTAACTTTTACCGCAGGTTTATCCCCGAATTCTCTCGAATAGTCCAGCCCATCACCGCCTTGTTAAAGAAAAACAAACGTTTTGAATGGTCTACCGAGGCGGAACAAGCTTTCCAGAATTTGAAGACTAGATTTATCTCTGCACCGATCTTAAAACATCCTCGCCCAGAACTCCCCTACATCGTTGAAACTGATGCTTCGAGCCTTGCCATGGGGGCAGTTCTATCACAAAAGGACCCAGTAACCAATCAGTTGCATCCCGTGGCATTTTGGTCCCGCAAATTCTCGCCTCCTGAAATCAATTACACTATTACTGATAAGGAACTTCTAGCTATCAAGTCCGCCTTTAAGGCTTGGCGGCATTATCTTCTGGGGGCCCGACACACGGTTACTGTGATTACAGATCACCGAAACCTGCAATATTTGAAAACCGCAAAAGCTCAATCCTCTAGGCAACTCCGTTGGGCACTATTCTTTGCCGAGTTTGACTTCATAATTACCTATCGACCTGGTACAAAAAACGGTAAAGCTGATGCCCTTTCTCGGATGGGAGTGGAAGAACATTTGATCAATCCTAAACCTGTACCTATCATTCCCGAACAAAGAATTCTAGGTGTAATCGCCACACAATCCATAGAGGAAGTTAAGGATAAAGCCAGGCTAATGGTAACTCCAGCAGACATGCAGAATTGGCATCTGCAGGGAAAGGACTTTACGGTGAAGGACAACCTATTATATTTCCAAGAATGGTTATACCTGCCCAGCACAGATTTACAGAAAAAGGTAATCTCTTGTTATCACGATGCTTTAATGGAAGGACATCCCGGTATGACCAAGACCTCGGAAAAGATCAAGCGCTACTTCTGGTGGCCGTCTTGGAAAAAAGATATCAGAGACTTTATAATGTCCTGTGGAGTATGCGCCCAAAACAAGAGTCAAAAGGAAAAACCAGCCGGCCTCTTACGCCCTATTGACATCCCGCCTTGCCCTTGGCATACGCTTTCTATGGACTTCATCACCGATCTACCTCCATGCTCCGGATACAATACGATCCTAGTAATCGTGGACCTATTCTCCAAGATGGCGCATTTCATTCCACTCAAAGGCTTACCAACAGCAGCAACTCTGGCCCGAGAATTTCTCGAAAACATCGTCCGACTGCACGGTTTTCCTTCAGTTCTAATTTCGGATCGAGGTAGTCAATTTATTTCTCATTTTTGGCGAAGTTGCTGTCGGTCGGCTCAAATTGATGTGAGACTTTCGACCAGCCACCACCCTCAAACCGACGGACAAACCGAGAGGACCAATCAAACTCTGGAACAGTATTTGCGCTGCATGCTACAACAAACTGAAAAAACTTGGAAAGATATCCTTTGGATAGTCGAATATGCCTACAATAACTCTGTCCACTCGGGAACTGGGAAGACCCCGTTTTTTCTTTTATACGGTAGTCACCCTCGAACCTCGGAGTTGGATCCACTCCAAGATCTTGGAACACCAGCAGTAGACCACCTGCATTCTACAATCACCCAAGCCTTTAAGGAAGCCGTTTCACACCTTCAAAGGGCTAAAGAACAATACAAGAAAGGAGCAGACCAACATCAGAAGGAAGCCCCCCAATATCAAGTAGGAGATCAAGTCTGGTTATCCACCAAATATCTACCTCTAAAAGGACCACGCACATTCAACCCAAGATACCTTGGTCCCTATTCCATCACTACCATAGTAAATCCAGTAGCGGTCAAGTTGAACTTGCCCCCTCACATGAAGATACATCCGGTCTTCCACGTCTCTCTATTAAAACCCGTGCATCCTCAAACCCGACTAACTACATCTCCAAAACCTATTCTAGTTGATGGAGAACTCGAGTTTGAAGTCAAAAGCATCCTGGATTCCAAGATCTCCAAATCTAAACTATTTTACCTGATTGACTGGAAAGACTACGGTCCCCAAGAAAGATCCTGGGAACCTGCAGAATATGTCCACGCGCCTCGTCTAATCAAAAGATTTCATCGAACATTTCCTAAGAATCCCAAACCCCCGGAGAAGCCTGGTTTGGGAGGGGCCTTGAGGGGGGGTACTGTCAGGATCTCTGCTTCCAAAAGATCAGGACTTGCCCGACTCCCTTGGAAGCAGACCCATAACCCCGGTTCCGAGTGCCAGCCAGTCCCAATTGGGACCTTTTGGACCCTGTCCTGGCGCCAGTGTCACCAGGCTCATAAAGATGCCCAGTCCCAGCGCTGGAAGCGCCGGGCTCATAATGCTTGGGTGGACTTACCTGCAGCAGACCATGCTGCTTACTTACCTGCCAGTTGAACCCCTGATCCTCTTCTGTTTGGGACTACTTTTCCTGTTGGGTGGGGCAGGAGCCACTCCCTAGGTTCAGAACGCTGGAACTCTTCTGGAAAGCAGGAACTCTTTTCTTACCTAGGCGTGGCTGTGGAAGGAGACACCTAAGCACTACAGGAGGCTATTTAAACCACACCCGATGGATGACACTTGCTTTGTGTTATTCTGCATTCTCTGCAGCAGAACGCTCATCGTGTCTTCTGCTTCTGATCCTGGGCCTAAGGGAACAAAGGCTTACCATCCTGGAATCCAGTCTTCAGCAGCACCTGTAAAGACAAAGAAAGAACAGGTTAGCACTACGGTCTTCAGTGGCAGTGCATCTCTTACCTGGTCCATCGGCTGTCACCAGCGCCTCGCGCTGCATTCCGGCATCTGAAAGACAAAGGCTTACCTACTCTTCGCATGCTCCGGAGGTCTCCGCACTGCATTCTGGCATCTGAAAGACAAAAGCTTACCAGCTCTTCGCACGCTCCGGAGGCCTTCGGCGCTGCATCCCGCATCTGAAAGACAAAAGAAGGTGCGTTTAAAGACATTGGGTAACTTTATTACTCACGTGCCATTACTCCTTCCCACGCCGAATCCAGTGGGTATTCCAGCACCCTTCAGCTTCTCTAAAGCTCCGAACTTGTACCTGCAAGATAAAAGGGACAGTTAGTGCGCATCATGAAGCAGGCTACAAGCGTTTACTTACGTGGTTCCAGGCGCTTCTATTCCTCACGCGGGTTCGATCCTCAACTCTCATCAGCCCGCCATCCGCCATCGCCGGAACCCTGCAAAACAAGAGATATATCATTACAAAAGACTTTTAAGACATTTGAAGTGCCCAGAACTTACCGTTCGTGCAGTTAACGATGGACAGCAGTCCTCTGAGGTCAAGAGGCCTGCACCCTTATCCAGTGAAGAAACTGGTTACGGCACCCTGCCCCGAGGCAAATGGAGAGCTCGGCGTTCACTTACCTAAGGTGAGGGCGTTAACCTTTGGGGTTCTACAGGAGAAGAGAAAGGGAAGAGGAGAGAGGCACCCAATAACCCCAGTTCATTAATCCCATATTTTCTATCTGCAGACATCTTACTCTTCAAGTCAGACATACAGTGCACAGAGGTCCAGCCCAAAGAGCCAACCGTGTGTTACACATCACCTTTGAAGATACGGCATTCACCCAGTCAAGACCGGCGCCTCTGCGGGAATCAGGTGAGCATTACAGAGGTTTAACAGAACTATGAAGGGCATGATAGGTGCTTTAGAAGAACCCCTTAGAAGAAAGTGGGACCTTCTACTGCCATGCCTTCTATTTGCATATAGAGAAGTCCCTCAGGAGGGAGTAGGATTCAGTACCTTCGAACTTCTCTATGGCCATCCAGTCAGAGGTCCATTGGCCCTGATTAAGGAGGGGTTGGAGAGTGCTCCTTCCACCAAGCCAGTCAGAGTGACTGGCTTTGTGATAGGTCTCCGGAGGAGAATGTCACATATGATGGCAGAAGCAAGTGATAACTTGAAGGCTGGTCATGCTCTGGTCAAACATTGGCATAAGGCTAACATGGTTGAGTTTACACAAGACCAGCTTGTTCTTGTTATGGTCCCCACAAGGCTGTCATGACCGCAGCCTCCAAGGAGTCAGGTTTAGCCCAACTGCCTCGGAAGCTGGGTCACAACTTCATTTCCAGGCACCCATCGGCTCCCATAGGGGCCTTATGGACCTTGTCCTGGCGCCAGTGGTGCCAGGCTCATAAGGGGACCCAGTCCCGGCACAGGACGTGCCGGGCTCATGATGTAAGGAATGGTGCTTGGGTGGACCTACCTGCTGCAGACCATGCTGCTCACTCACCTGCAGGATGAAATCCTCATCCATCCATGGCTGGAACTACTTTACCTTCTGGGTGTGGCCAGCACCACTCCCTGGGACTGGATACTGGAACTATTCTGGAAGCTGGGACTTCTTACCTGGGCGAGGCTGCTGTGGAAGGAGACACCTAAGCACTCCAGTAAGCTATTTAAACCACGCCCGATCAGAGCAACGTGCTTCGCGTTATTCTGCAATAGCAGCAGGACGCTCACCGTGTCAGCTCCAGAGAATCTTCAACTTCTGCATCTGGGGAAGAGAAATCCGCAATCTTACCTTCCGAAATACCATCTTCGTCTTCAGCAGCATCTGAAAAGGGAAAAGAACACCAGGTTAGCACGAGATAAAAACCAGCGCACCACTTACCCAGTCCATCGGTGCATCTCAAGCCACGGGCTGCAGCTTTCCATTTTTCCGGCACCCTGTGGAAGCAAAGACATTGGTTAGTAAACCTCCGTGAAACTTTCCTTACCTGCGCTGCATTCTTCTCGCCTCCGCTGACGCTGCTACACGCATCTGCAAAACAAAAGGACATCATTAAGAAATACAAAACTCCATCTATACGCACGTGTTTTGGGCAGCGCTCATCTTTCTCACTCCTCGGTGCATTCCTCGACATCCATTTTTCTACCCAGCTGCTTCTGCGACCTGAAAAAGGAAAAGAGACATTAAGAAGTGCTTTTAACTTCAAATTGACATTTTCTACTTACTTGCCTGCAATACCTTCGCCATTCCATCGCTCTCCGGACCTCCATATTCAAGCAACCGCCGTTCGTGCTGCTAACAACGGCCTAGCTCCAAATCTTCATCCTCTGCAACCAAGAGGCTGGACAATTAACCAGTGAAGTAACTGGCTTCGGCGCCCCTGCACAGACGCAGGATGGAGAGCTCCGCTTTCACCTACATAAGGTGAGCACATTTAGCCTACGAACTACTTGGGAGTACCAGGAAGGGGAGGCAGCTTACCCAGTCAGGCTTATATATCCATATTAACCCCTTGCTCTCATAATTGCAGACACCTCACCCTTCAGATCAAGATCTCAGTGAGGAAAGGGCCTTTCCAGGGTGGCATTCGAGGCCTGCGCGTGACCCTAGAAGACTCCGAGAACCCCCAGCCCAGACCTGCGCCTCCGAGGGATTCAGGTGAGCGTTACAAAGGCAGAGAACCTTGCAGGACAAATGGATAGGACCCTTCAAGGTTGTGGGTAAACTTGGAGAGGTGAACTATCTGGTGGACTTAGGAAATCCTAAGGAGGCTCCCAGAGTCTTTCACACCAACCGTTTAAAGGCTTATATCTCTAGACCTGACACAGGAGCTTTGCTTCTAGCTTCAGCTCAGGAGGAGGAGGAGAATGAACTCTACCTGACCTCCTCAGAGGCTTACCTTTAGATGAGCAAGTGGAAGGAGTTAATCTCTCTTCCAGTCTCACATCTGACCAGCAGGATGAGTGCAAGTTACTTTTAAATCAGTTTGCCTCCCTGTTCTCACTTTCACCAGGCTTTTCCCCTTGGGGCCAGCATGACATACACACTGGTGACTGCGTGCCTGTCAAAAGCAGGGGGTACAAAATGTCAGACAATGTCAGATCCCACATCAGGAATGAGGTCAACAAGATGCTTGACCTCGGGGTGATAGAGCTCTCTAATAGCCCATGGTCTAGCCCAGTTGTGCTTGTACCAAAGGTAGGATCCAAGGAGTTGAGATTCTGCATGGACTATAGAGCTCTAAATGCAGTCAGTACGACTGATGCCCATCCTTTGTCTAGGACAGATGGGCTGGTGGACAAACTTGGTGCAGTCAAGTATCTCAGCACATTGATCTAAAGTCAGGCTATTGGCAAATAGCCCTGACAGACCATGCCAAGGAGAAAACTACATTCTCCACCCCAGCTGGCCTCTACCAATTCAAGGTATTGCTTTTGGATTAAAGAATGCACCTGCTGCATTTCAGAGGATGATCAATCAAATTCTGAATAGGATGAAGGACTTCTGCATGGCATACTTGGACGACATTGCAGTGTTCAGCCCTACATGGAAAGAACATGTTGAACACCTAGGTTATGCATTGCAGGCTCTTGAACAGGCCCATCTGACCATAAAGGCAAGCAAATGTCAAATTGGTCAGAGTTCAGTGGTCTACCTTGGACATGAGGTAGGAGGAGGTGAAATAAGGCCATTGCCTAGAAAAGTACAAGCTGTACAAAACTGGACCACCCCTACTACTGAAACCCAAGTGAGAGCCTTCCCAGATCTCACTGGGTGTTTTAGGAACTTCATAGAGAACTATGGGACCAAAGCTTCTCCCTTGAACGTCATCTCCTCTCCCAAATTTCCTAAAAAGGTCAGGTGGAATGAGGAGTGCAATCAAGCCTTTGAAGGTCTAAAGAAAGCCCTTTGTCAAGCTCCAGTCCTAAGAGCTCCTGACTATCACCAACCCTTAATTGTACAAACTGATGCTTCTAATGTAGGCATAGGTGCAGTCCTTAGTCAACTGGATGAGAAAGGTAGGGAACACCTCATTTGTTTCATCAGCAGCACAGCAGGAAGTTAAAGGATCCTAAGACAAGGTGGACAACAATAGAAAGATAATGCTTTGCTATTCTGTGGGCACTGAAGAGGTTTAGACCATACTTGTATGGATCTACCTTCACTATTCTGACTGACCACCAACCCTTGAGATGGCTGATGCAAATGAAAGGGGAGAACCCAAAATTACTCAGATGGTCAATCTGCCTGCCAGGATTAGATTTTTCCATTGAGCACAGAGCAGGAAGTCACCACCAAAATCCTGATGGTCTCTCTAGGATGTTTGTAACCGACTAGAGGTATGAGGTTCATTCAGGAGTGGATTAGTCTGGCGGGGGCGAGTGTTAGGGAGAATTCTCATCTATGGCTGATTTTCCACACCTAGTGAGTCCCACAGCAGCTTTGCTGGACTTCTGGAGTTTATGTTTTTTCCACTTGGTAAGAGTGAGAGCTTTTCCCCCACTCTTACCTGTGTTTTGCTATGTGTTTCTATCTGTTTTTGTGATTGTGGACTCTGAAGTACATCACTTTAGTAGCCCCCTTCATTTTGTGTCACACAGCACCTTCAGTGCCGTGGCACCAGGTTGTCTTTGAGACTTCCCTCGACTCCATTTCTGAGGCGACTACCGTCCCCCAGAAAAGGGTAAAGTTACCATTAGCTTTACTTAGTCAATCTACTACAGATCCAGTACACCCCATCTTCCATGGAGTACTGGAAAGGGTTAATTCGTATCCCTTTTTATCTGTACCTCCTAGAAAATTGTTTCGCTCTTTTAACATTTAGACTTGGTTGGTGCCAGTGGTATCTACCCTAACCTTCCTACCGCGATTATATTAGATAAACCTGGTACTGTTCTTGGCTATTATATTAGTCTCGAACATAAACCCGCTTGACAAAATCGTCTTTCTTTTGGCTCCGGTTGGGTTTATTCTCCATTTCTTTTTGTTAAAGTCCTTCTTGTGTTTTACTTTGCGCAGCAAAATAGGTTCGCTTTCTTTGTTCACTGTCTTTTGGCGGGCTTCTGCTCAGAAGCCCTCCTCAAGGCACCTAGGTGTCTAGGTGGGCTGAATGTGAGGGAGGGGTGTAGTCACCCTCTGCACAGGGTATCCTAGGAAACCCAAGTCACACTTTGTCATGATTGGCCAGGGTAGTTGTCCGGGCTGGACAACCCCTCTGCTGGGTGATTGACAGCCAGGCTGTGTGAATGTTTTTTTTTTTTGCATAAACGGCAGGTATCTTGGGCTAGAAGTCAGAGAGACGCCACTGGAACTACAAGGAACTGAAGAGAAGCGGAGGGAACGACGGCTGCTACAACTACCCCGTCCAGGTGAAGCCCTGCTGCAGTCCTGAGCTATCTGCCCTTCAACGACTTAGAGAAGATCCAGTCCGGAGTCTTCTTCCCTTGAGCTTGGTGGGGATAACCAGCTCATCTTCTATAGCCAGGGGATCCTCTTCCTTGGTCGAAATCGCTGCACGCTGTTGTAGTGGTCCGAATAGCCACCTGAAGAGCCTCTCCTGTTTTTAAGCAGCACCCCTTTTATTCCTCGTCTTTGCTGCTGGCTTCATCCCTGTGTGGTGCAGACCCCCTTCAGACGTCCTCCTTCACAACGAAGCTCCAAGAATCGTGGGTCTGCGGGAAACCAACAGGAACACCTGTCAGGGCACCAGCTGCACCATTGGAACAAGGTACCGTGTTCTGCTTGAGGATACTGGGTGAATCCCTTTTTCTTCATTTCCAAGGCCTGTCTTCTCTCCTTCTCATAACGTTTGCTTCCGAACATTGACAATATCGAAGTACTTTTGGCTACGTTGAATCATGAACTGTCTGACTGTGTGATCTTCGGCAACAGGCCCCGGTGTCTTTCGACCCTGGCTCCGGCCCTTTGACTTTTGAACTCCTGTCTCTGAGTGTTTCTTGATTCTGCTTGCCTAACCAAAATATTGCCTGTGATTATTGCCTCCAACTCCCTCTGGGTATCTCAGGTGCTAAGTGTGTTTTTGCCCCGGTAGCATTTCATGTCACTGATACACTTTTATTTAGTAGACCAAACTGTCAAAAAGTGATCGCAATCGTATTTGTGGTTACATGTTTTGTTCATAACACTGGTTCATTCAAACCCAGGGTATTTACCTTGAGACTTACTGTACAAAGTGAATTGGTTAGTTGTAGTATATTTAACATGTGGTTTTTTTTTTAAGTTTAATAGAAGTGTTGTGTTTATAATGAATGGTTTAAAAATAAATGTACTTATATTTTTGTACCTGAAACCTTGAGTCAGTGTTTGCTTGAGTCACAGTAATTGTGGTCCCTTAGTGTAATCTCTGCTACTGCTCATATACTCTTGAGATAAGCCTGGCTGCTCCGCCACTGCTGCCACTCTGACATAGACTTGTATCAAAGGTAAAACTTGTATTGTCACATGTAGTCTCAATTGTGTGTAGTGGTCCCTAAGGGCACTGCACATGATTCTGCCTAACACCCTCTGACCACAACCCATGGGGCAAAAGGGAGAAACATCAGGAAACATTTTAGACAAACCCACCGGGGGAAGGTGCCACATGTGAAGGATCTTAAAATCATGCTCCATTGCCACAGTGTACAATGATCCTGAGAAGAGAGCCCCAAAAAGTGTAGCCCAAGTAGAGTCATCTAACACCATTCTGAGCTGATCTTCCCACTGTTTCTTGAACCCCTGTCTACCTGACAGATGCAGTGAGTTTAAAACACAATACATTCTAGACAGGGACCCCTTTCTCAAGGGAGATTCAACAAACACCTTTTCGAGAGGTTTGAGGGGACGAGTGAGATGCTTCTGCCATTGGGATCTGGTTAGGAGACCCTTCACTCAGAGGTAATCAAAGACCGGTATTGATGCACCTCCCGTAGCCTCAGCGAAATCTTCATAATCAGTGAATCTATCCTGTCGGAAGAGTTGGGCGGCCCGCTCTAAGCCCGCATCCGACCACTGTTGCGTGTTCCTCAAGCCTTTATTGCCCAAGTCGAGTGGAAGGCCCCACAAAGAGGACAAAGGGGAAGGCCAGGATGAGAGGGCCTGGTTCTCTTTGTTGTTTTTCCAAAGATCCCATAACACTGACAATGTCGGATGAAATTTCACATGAGAAGGGAGGTTTTTGAACGATGACCATAAAAAGTCCCTGACTTTCTTTGGGTGCGTGTGAGTATCTTCAATATAAACCCATTAGGTACGCAGCTCATCTTTCATATGCTCCAGCATGACTCTAAGCTTTTGGGGCAGCAAAAATCGACACCAAGGTAATTGTGGAGCCCCTAATCTCCCCCTTAACCATAATAAAATGGCCCTCTGCGTCCTTCCGATGGGCACGAGCTATGAAGTGAGTCTTAGGGGATACTACCAATGCCACTCTCTTCTTCTTGACCTGACACGAAGCGTGGAACACCTCCTGTGTAGCCTTAGACTTGAGGGACATTTCCCTACCCCTAGCCCACTGCATTTCTTGGAGAAATAAGAAGTGAAGCTTCAACCAGGTGAACTCCTTAACCACTAGAGACCTCTTATTGGGGGAATTCAACCCTCGACTATTCAAAGAACCCAGAGTCATAGCCTGAAGTGAATCAGCCATCTAAGGGACGGAGAGTTCTCCTGTTCCCTCCGGGAGGGCACACATTATCCTTGACCCCCTGGAAATGCCTTCTAACAAGATACTCTTCCATACAACCAATCTTCAACGGCACAGAGTCCCAACTTGGTAGTGACCTCAAAGAACGACAGCAACCCCCCCCAAACATCCGAACCAAACCCACAAGCCAACCCAAAATCATCCCCCCAACCCCCCACCTCTCCCGAGCACCTGGATAGCTTGCGACATCGGAGACGCCGTCTAACCAGGCCAACTGTGCCTCCCTCCATCGGGATAGAGATTCAGATAAACACCTCAACTCTAAGCCCACCAACACAGCGCATACCAGAACTGATGAACCCCTCCTCTCCCCCAACCCAACACCAAGGCAGCCTGGCCATCCCCCAGAACGTAGCCACAAGGAATTGGAGACCTGGGCGAGACAACAGGATCATCCAGCACCACCCGGCCAATGCAAGTTGCCACCTCAGCACATGATGCGGCTTGCCGCAAAAAAGAGATCAGTCAGCTGAAGGGTTGAGTGAGGTCGGGTCCATCCTCCTGAATTTCCTTTCCAAGAAGTCGGAGGATTTGCAGGTCGCTGAGGCATCACCCCCAGGAACACCTCGACCTCCCTCGCAAAAGGGGTCCCCAATCAGCTCCCAGGACACCCTGCGGATGTCGTCTTCTGTGACCAATGAGTATTTGTAGCTGTTGTAGCTGTCATGCTCAAAAGAAAGTGAAAAAGGATGCCCCCATCTGTGTCTGACACCCTTGGACTGGAGCCATTTCATTAGGGCACTGCATAGTCGACAACAAGCCAAGGTAAAGGCAGAAAGATCTTGGTAAATCGCAACTTGTGCAACTTCCCAGGCTATCACACCCTTCTTCTCTGCCAACTCCAGGATTTTGATCTTTTCCGAAAAGTATTGAAATCTCACAAGGATCGAACGAGGACCTTTATTGGGCGTTCCCGTTCTGTGGGCTCTGTCTATGGTGGGCTTGTTAGTATTGGTTCCGTCAAACAGCTTGCTGACCACCCCATTGAAAATTCTTAGGATGTCTGGTGACGTTTCACCTTCCCTGTCTGAGACCCCCAGAAACTTCAAGTTTCTACAACGCTTCCTATTCTGTAAATCGTCAAGCTTCAGGGCACATTTTTACTCCCTCCTCTCCAACTCTACAAACGCATGTCTACCTGGGTCTCTAGGAGGTCAATTGAAGACTGGTTGACCTCCAGGGCCTGGACCCAATCGTCCACCGCATCCACCTTTTTATCGAGAGAGTCCAGGCACTTACTGATATCAGCCCTAAAGCCTGGGATCTCCTCCAGCAGCGCTGTCAATTTCTATTCACAGTCTGGGCATCCAGTGTTTCGGACTGTACTGGAGACGGCATGCTAACCCCTGCTATGCTGGGGGCCAGGGAGTGCCGGAACCTCTGAAGGGAGTTGGCCCAGTCCATTAAAATAGGTATATCAAGGATAGGCCCGCCCCCAAGAGCGAGAAGGAGCGGGTAAGGGAGCCTGGTCGTACCCCTCTTTCCACTCTTGACACCTCCAGGGGAAGGCGCCTCCCAGGACTACCCAACCACAAGATCGGAGAGCACACTACCAGTGGCAGGGTGCAACCCTAGGTACAGCAAACAAATCTTGTCCAGGACCCAAAGAGCAGTGAGGGCATACACCGCCGCAGGACTTCCTCAATCCAACGCAGGTGAGCAGACTTGTCCAGGACAGCTAGGACGTCGGACCCTCACAACCACAGGGGGGAGGTACCAAGGTCACCAGAGGTTGAATTTCAGCCCTGGGAAGCAAGGTGGACATGCAATAGGAGGATCCCGGGAGCGCGTGACACTGCGGAAAAGTAAGTCAAAGCAAGTTGGTGACCAGGGATCACTACCAAGAGGCTACAGTGTTCACAAAACGTGGGTGAGCTCCCCCAGGGCAAGCGTGTAGGGAGACCCCAGGTCCCAGTCAAAAACCGCCAGTAGAGGGCACACAGACACCTCACCTCAATCCAAAGTCCTCCCAGGTGGAGCATAGGTGACAGGTAATCCCCTCCAAAGATGTTTTTCCTGGGAGGAGGGCTCGCCCCCTGGCCTCACCCCCGCTGTCCTCTGGGGGCCTCCTCCTGCACCCCACGACCCTCCTCACGCTGATCGCACTTACATCGGAGTAGAAAGCAGCCGCAATGCCTCCGCAAGTTCTTGGTGACTGGAGACCGGCAGCTGAAACGAAGAGAACTGGCAGCCGACACTGGCAATCTCCCCGCACCTTGTACTCCAATGGCTGCTTCCTGCTGGGACGCTCCCGAAAAGGGGCGGGGCACTGTACACACAAGGCTCCCAACGGCGACCTTCACCTTGCTGTCGCCAGCCCCCGCCTCGAGCCTCCGTGCCCTTAGAGCCCTCTCAACAGACCACAGAGAGAGGGGCACCCGGGGACAATCTCCCCCGATCTCAGCACCGAGGGCACCCCTCCTCCTCACTCCAGAGATGGCCCACAGGGGGGCTAAGTCCACACCAGCTCATCGTTTCTACAGAGCCCTGACGTGTGCCCCACAGTCGTCGGAGTCCCTGCTTCAGCCCTTCAGAGCAGGCCCCTCTTGCAACAGTGCTACACCAGGGAAGACTTTCCCAGGCCTGCATGGCTGCAGAAGCGCGGGAGCTCCGCTTCCACAGCGGCTCCTCTAAATCTCTGGTGTCCGTCCACAGATTGAGGTTGGAAAAGTCACAAACGACTCAGCAAGCAAAGGAGCAGCGCCTGGGGTGGTGGTCCGATTCTCCTTTCTACAGGACTTGGGGGGGCCTCAGGTCCCGTTGGCCCTATCTCGAAGTGGAGACCGACAGAGATGTGTTAGTCCATCTCTGCGCCCCCTGGTGGCTCCCCTCTTCTTTGGGTTTTATAGAGGCTTTCATGTCTAAGAATGTCAGTGACTTTGAAAGGGTTTTTCTTACTTCCAGTATATGACTGCTTGTAATTATCTTCACCTATATTCACACAGACAGTTTGAGAAAATAAAAGCTCTCTTTGACAGCAAGCTATTACATATTCCAGTACCAATGAGGTTAGCTTCCTTGAGGGAGATATGAATACTGTGTCGCATCCCACAAAATCCTCCTGTTCCCCTGGGGCCCTTCTCCTCTCAGGTGATTGTTAGGGAGAATTCTCATACATGTGCTAATTCCCTTCACTTTGGACACCACCAGCAACTTTGCTGGATTTTGAGGACTTGATTTTTTACCTGGAAAGAGTGTGAGCCTTTGTTCCCACTCTGTCATGTGTTTTGATGTGTTTTACATTTGTGTTCTTTGATTATGGAGTTTTAGATAACTCCATAGGCATCATCTTTTCATATATGTTACACAGCACCCTCAGTGCAGTGACACAGGGATGTCTTTTAGACTTACCAAAGGTTTAAATACCTTCTCTGGGATAAACTACTGTTTCCCAGAGAATGTAAAGTGAAATTGGCTTTACTAGTCTTTTCCAAATTCCTAGACCCAGCACACACCATCTTACAATGAAGTGCTGGAGGACTTACATAGTATCCCCTGTGTTTAAATACTCATGTAGCAGTCAAATGCTACCCTTTTCTTTTGAAAAGGCTGGTGGCAGTGGTTTTACAACAAACTACCATGATTTTTCCCGACCGTGAACACCAGTAGCTAAAAATCACGGGAGCCACGTTTTTCAAGATGGCGCCTTAAGCCCCTTTGTTTAAACGGGTCCCTGTCTTCTTTTTTCGCCATTTCTTTTTGGAAAGGTCCTTCTACTGTTTGTCTCTGCGCGCCAACCAGGTTTGGGCCCTTTGTTTGTGCACCTTTGGTGGGCTTCAGGACTGAAGTCCGCCCTTGGCGTCTGAGTGTCTGGGGTGGGCAGGAGGGAGGGAGGTGCTGAAACTCCCTGTGCTTAGTCTCCTAGGAGACCCAAATGCACTCTGGTGTGATTGGCTGGCTGAATGTCTGGCAAGGACAGCCATTCTGCTGGGTGAATAACAGCTAGGCTGGAATTAAAGGGAGGAAATGGTTTAAAAGACGAGTTTCGTGGACTGGTAGGTAGAGTCGACCACTGGAACGGAAGGACAGAAGACGACCTGGAAGAGGACGGCTGGTGCAACCACTGGACCGTTGGTTTGCCTGGTGAAACTCTGCTGCAGGCCCAAATTGCCAAACTCCATTTGACAGAGAAGCTCCTTCAAGGACGGCTACGTCCTTTGAGTTGGTGGGACCAATCAACTCATAAGACACCTGGATACCATTCTCAAGGCTGGTTAGGTTTAACCAGGGAGATGGACACCAGTTTGTGTTCTTGAATCTACAGCTACTGGAACTGAAGTGACTCCATTTAGTTTGCTTTCTTCAATGATCCCGTGTAGTGCAGGAGTTCCCCGACACCCTCCATCTTGTCCCCACAACAGAGGCTCAGGAACAGCGAGCACTGCAGGAACTGCCAGGAACCACGACTTCTGCAACATTTGTTTTATTCATACAAAGGTACTGTGCCAACCCGATTGAGAGAACGCCACTCTCGCAGTGAAAGTTTGTGAAACTTTCCCAACTCACAGGCTTGATCAGCCTGCAACCCCACAAATGATTATTTTTCGTCTAAACTACTTGTGAGAACTTTTGCAAAGACTTTACTGTTTGACACCAGAACTGCTCTTTCCTATGCAGAACACTAGCCCATTGACTTTGGCCTGGCCTTTTGACTTGAATTGAACTATTCTGGTGATCTGAAACTATTTGCACTGCCTAGAAAGTATATGTAGTGTATTCTACTTACTTTTGTCCTTTTTGCTCACTGCTAAGTAATTGAATTGCCATCTGGCTCCTTTTTCAGGGGAGCTCAAACTATTTCAAAAGCTTAGAGTTTTGTATTGAAGTGTATTGGTATATAATATTAAGTTGTCTTCTTCTAGTGAAATGTTTTATAAATGATTGTGTAATAAATGAATAAGTGTCTACTTGAACCACTGTGATTGAAGGTGCTCAGTATAACTACTTGTATTGCTCACATTCACATTTGCGATAAGCCTGGCTGCTCAGCTCGCTACCAACAAACTGTGTGGTACAGACTTATAACAAAGGTTGGTCTTGCTTACACCTGTAGTCCTAATTGTGTGTGGTGGTACCAGAGGGTACTGCAGACAATTATGCCTAACAGTGATACTTCCGGATAATACCAACCCTATGGTCAGGATCAGAAAGTGTCTGCCTTTCCCTGGCAACCTGGGAGGAGACTTTCGTTAGGGTTTTTGTGAGGACTCTGTAGGATTCATTACACGCTGACCGTTTCAAGCAACCCGACCACAGGCTCGAGATTCGTGCCAGCAACCGACTTGATTAGCGACTCGTTCTGCTGTAAGCCATCAAACTCACAGTCACAAACTCTGAATCAACCCAGCAAAAACCATAGTGTTGCAGCCGACTCCACTGCTGCTCAAACTGTTAAGACAGCGTCTTGTGTTGAAAGCCAACTCAACCCTTTGAAAGCATGCACCATTAAACAAACTCAATGCCGACCAGCATTAAGACTGCACCGACTCAAACAGCCTTGACATTGGCTCAACCACAGGGACGGCACTAAGAACCCATACTCCATTCTGCCGAGCTTCCTAAGACACAAATACAGCACTGTTAAGAGGCCCAGTACTGCTGGACTATTTTAGGGAATGTAGTGGCTTGCCCGACTTCTTCACAGCAATACCCTTTTTCAAAAGTGACATTGGTGCAATTTCCTGAACACCCCTACTCAAGTGCCATACTATAACAGTCTGCATTTCTGTATTCCCTTTATATGGGTGGGTTCTTGCAAGTGTGTTTAGCTTGCTGATTGCCTTTTTATTGCTTAATTAAAGCATATCTATTTGTATAGAACTTTAAATGGACATTCATTTATTTTGGAGGCTTTGTACTATTGCTGTTTCCAGAGTCATCCCCTTACAGCCCAGGTAAGAGCATTGCCCATGTTACTGTAGAAAGGAAAAGGAGGTATACCCTTCTGACTCTGCCTGTTGTACCTTTAGGATTGAGATTACTACTGATTTAGCAGAAGTGTGAGGCTGAGTGGGTGGTTTAGCGACTGCTAATTCCTGTACATCTGCAGAGCAGTAGTCATTTTGTCTTATTCACTGGTAGCTGGTGTTTTGTCAACCACACTGGATCATTTCATTATACTTTCTGACAATAATAATAATCCTTTGCTAATCAAGGTGAAGTCCTATTGGCTTGTTTTTGATGTTTCTACACGATATATGACTGCATGCCCTGTTTAAGATTGGAAGCATGTATGTTTAATTTGTTTCTATTGTTGCATGTTCTAAGGCCTACCATGAATACATTGATGAGATGCTTCCTCCAGAAACTCCGTATCTCTATGGTCTGCATCCCAATGCCGAGATTGGTTTCCTCACAGTGACCTCCGAGAAACTGTTCCGTACAGTCCTGGAAATGCAGCCCAAGGATGCAGAAGGTGGAGGAGGTGTTGGAGTCTCTCGAGACGAGAAGGTATGGTATTTGTCTTTAAAACTATGTTGTTGTTTTTTTGTAGCACACAAGGGCAAAGCCTTTGTCACAGGACTATACAAGATGGTCAGGTGGGGATTTGGGCGTGAGGCTGGGCAAGAGTGAAGGATTCAGTAAATCATAGACAGCAACATAATACATCTTGCTTGCAATTCTCATAATAATTCAGGGACTAGAAGTTTCGAGATTGAGTCACCGAATTCTAGAAGCTAGACTTCAAGTTGATAAAGAATAAAACAGTTCTTCTTCCTACACATATGTGATTAGAATTCCCACTGAATACTTTTGAGTGATCCTTGTTACCTCCAACACGCTGATTCATTTAAAGCCACCCACCCCTATCATCTGGTCCGATCACTTTATCCTCTCGTTCACTTTTCGCTCACCCGACCCGCTTCCCGTACTCGAATCTGACCCTCCGAATCTAGGCAAATGCTGGAAAAAACGAATAATCATCCCGGACCTAGCCGAGGCACTCCTCCAGTCTCCACCACCTACCAACCCTCCCATCAAACAACTAACCCCTGACGCCTTTGACTCATGGCTCAACGCATCTCTGATGCGGCTCACACCCCTGTGCAAACCATCAGCCCGCCATGGCCTCTTCCCCAAATGGTTCACTGCTGAGTTGAAGATCACGAAACAACTATATAAATACCTAGAACGCAAATGGCAGAAAGACAAAACCCAGGAGAACTGGGCCACCTTGGCCCGCCACCTCTATCAGTACAAGGCTGAAATCCGGAAAGCAAAAAAAGCCCACTACAACGCTGAATCCTAAACTGCAAAAATCCAAGCAAAGAACTCCACAAAATCATCTCCGAATTCACCAACCCGGCCTGCACCACGACCGTCCCGACTCCCTCACAATCACTGTGCGACTCACTCTCCCTCCACTTTTACACCACACCTTTCGAAAGAAGAAAAACTCTAACCACCAAACTGGCTCTCCTACATCCACCAGGCAATCCTCCGCCCGTACTGACCAACCCACCAGCTGCGACCTCTACACAACCAACACTCAAATCCTTTAGCCCAATGTCACCAGAGCAATTTCAAAAACTTCTATCTGCCCGCAAACCATCTGGATCGGCGCTGGACCCTTGCCCAGCCACAACCCTCAAAGACATTTTCCCATCCACCTGCGCAGGAGAACATGCACGATCCATCATAAATGCCTCCCTTTCCTCTGGTATCTTTCCAGAAGCATTCAAAATGGTACACGTCAAACCTCTAATTAAAAAACCATCCCTCGACCCTCTCGAGCCCAAAAGCTATCACCCCATCTCAAACACCAGGTTCCTTGCCAAACTCATTGACCAAACCGCCTACTCCCAACTAAATACCTTTGTTGAACCAACAATCTCCTAGACCCCGCCCAATCAGGTTTCAGAGCCCGTCACGGAACTGAAACCACCCTAACCTCAATCGGGGATGACCTTAAAATGACGGCAGACTCCGCGGGATGCGCCGTGCTAATCCTTCTCAACCTATCTGTCGCCTTTGACACGATCAATCACTCAATCCTCCTAGACCGCATCCACTCCCTAGGAATTCGAGGAACCACTCTTAAATGGATAGCTTCATTCCTCAAAGATAGGCACCAAATAACAATACTATCCACCTATACCTCCCAAGCCCGACCAGTCGACACGGGAGTCCCACAAGGAGCATGCCTATCTGCACTCCTGTTCAATCTCTACCTGACCACTCTCCCACCGATAATCCGTTCACACAACATCCTATGCTACAACTACGCCGACGATACTCAGCTAATTCTAAAACTCCTGAACTCAAAACTCAATCTCCGACCTGACCTGGCCTCCTGCCACCTTGACATAGAACTCTGGAAGACCCAAAGCCACCTCCTATTAAACCCCTCCAAAACGTTAATCATGGTATGTGGCAATTCCGAACTTCTTCCTCACCCACTACCATGGCCATCCGCCATGGGCAACTCACCGACCGCATCCAAATCAGTGAAAAATCTTGGGTGCACCCTTGACTCTGACCTAACTCTCTCGTGCCAAGTCAACAAGGTCTCAAAGTCCTGCAACTACCACCTTAAAACCCTTAGACGCATCTTTCCATATCTCCTTTCCCAACAGACTCTCCACCGTCCAATCAATCGTTATATCAAGACTGGACTACGCAAACCCCCTATACCTCGGAATCCACGCGTACCAACTGAATAAACTCCAAAGGACACAAAACGCAGCAGCCAAATTACTACTTGCGCTTGGCCCAAGAGACCACGTCTCCCCAGCCCTTAAGATGCTGCACTGGCTTCCAGTAGCCCGAAGGGTAACTTTCAAAACCTTATGCATCTCCCATCGAGCACTGCATCAAACTGGACCTGAATATCTTCAAGAAAATCTAAAACCCTATCACCCCCCACGCACCCTAAGATCGAGCTCAGCCGGCCTCCTAGCCATACCGAAACTAACTCAGCCAGGCTAGGCAGAACATCATTATCAGCCTTGGCCCCCACGCTATGGAATTCACTCCCACCCCACATCCGCCTAACTGAGTATTTGCTGTCCTTCCGCAAACTGCTGAAAACCTGGCTCTTCCCATAAACCCAACCCGTACCATACTATCCCAAAACAGACTAACAAGAACACCATGACACCAATCCAACAAACTACCAATGCGAGAAATTAACAACTAATAATTCCGACTATAAACTAGAAGGACAAACAGAATTAAACGAATAAAGTAGATCAAAGCAGTACAATGGTTAATAAGAATAAATCATACGGAAACAGTAAAGAAAGTTAAACTGCTGAAATGGACAGATTGCATGAGGAGTGAACGAAGTGAATGGTATGGATGATATAGTTAGAATTGATGAAGCCGATAGAACAGATGAATGCGCCGAGTCGAAGAATCCATGAGTGGAAGAACAGATAGCTATATAGCGAATGAGTGTATAGAATGGATGAACATGTTGAACGGATGAGTGCGTAATATAGATGAATGTGAAGAACATATAGCGAATGAGTGTGGAAATCAAAAGAATAAGTAAATCGGATGAGTGTATAGAATGGATGAACATGTTGAACGGATGAATGTGTAGAGAGGACGGGTATGTAGAGCGGACAAGCGTGTAACACGGATGAGTGTGTAATATAAATGAATGTGAAGAACATATAGCGAATGAGTGTGGAAATCAAAAGAATAAGTAAATCGGATGAGTGTATAGAATGGATGAACATGTTGAACGGATGAATGTGTAGAGAGGACGGGTATGTAGAGCGGACAAGCGTGTAACACGGATGAGTGTGTAATATAAATGAATGTGAAGAACATATAGCGAATGAGTGTGGAAATCAAAAGAATAAGTAAATCGGATGAGTGTATAGAATGGATGAACATGTTGAACAGATGAGTGCGTAATATAGATGAATGTGAAGAACATATAGCGAAATCAAAAGAATAAGTAAATGGGATGAGTATATAGAATGGATGAACATGTTGAACGGATGAGTGTGTAGAGCAGACGGGTATGTAGAGCGGACGAGCGTGTAACACGGATGAGTGCGTAATATAGATGAATGTGAAGAACAGATGAGTGTAAACTGAATGAGTGTGTAGAATGGATGAGTATGTGGAACGGATGAGCTTGTAGAGCACGTGACAGCTCCAGGTCATATCTGCAGGTTTCCGCAGGAGAGGCAAGTAAAGCGCATGATTGTGTGGACTGCGGATGAACTCGGAAGTGCAGAGCGGATGGGTGTATGGAGCGGATGAGTGTATGGAGCGGATGTGTATGTGGAGCGGATACGTATATGGAGCAGACGAGTGTATAAAGCGGAGAATCGTATGGAACGCAGGAGTGTATGGAACGCAGGAGTGTATGGAGCGCGGGAGTGTAGGGAGCGCTGGAGTGTAGGGAGCGCAGGAGTGTATGGGGCGCAACAGTGTATGGAGAGGATGGGTGTATGGAGAGGAGGGATGTATGGAGCAGAGGGGTGTATGAAATAGAGGGGTGTATGGAGCGCACAGGTGTATGTGCCGCACGGGTGTATGGACCTCACGGGTGTATGGACCGCATGGGTGTATGGAGCGCCAGGTGTATGGAGCGCACGGGTGTATGGAGCGCATGGGTTTATGGAGTGCGTTGGAGCGGATGAGTGCGTTGGAG
Organism: Ambystoma mexicanum; assembly: GCF_040938575.1. Taxonomy (NCBI): domain Eukaryota; kingdom Metazoa; phylum Chordata; class Amphibia; order Caudata; family Ambystomatidae; genus Ambystoma; species Ambystoma mexicanum. Next base: position 1,051,088,239 of record NC_090926.1, read on the forward strand.
CGGATGAGTGCGCAGAGGGGGTGAGTGCGCAGAGGGGGTGAGTGCGCAGAGGAGGTGAGTGCACAGAAGGGGTGACTGCACAGAGGGGGTGAATGCGTAGAGTGTTGACTGCATAGAGGGGGTGAGTGGGTAACGCGGATGAGTGCGTAAACTTCAGAGGAGCGAGTAGAACGCAAGAATGCGCAAAATGGATAAATGTGCAGAACGGATGAGCAAAAACAGAATGAGTGTGTAGAACAGATGAGTATATGGAACGGATGAGTATGTATAGCCAACGAGTCTGGATAGCTGATGAATGCGGAAGTGCGGAGAGTGTGTTTATCGCCGGAGCAGATGATTGTACAGACCTGGCGAATGTATTGAGTGAATGAGTGTAGGAAGCCGATGAGGGTATGAACCGGATGAGTGTAGGGAGTGGATGAGTGTAGGGTGTAGATGACTGTAGGGAATGGATCAGTGTATGGAACCGATGTGGGTATGAACCTGATGAGTGTAGGGAATGGATGAGTGTAGGGAGTAGATGAGTGTGTGGAATGGATCAGTGTATAGAGCGGATGGGTGTACAGAGCGGACGAGTGTATGGAGCGGACAAGTGTATGGAACGGACGAGTGTATGGAGCGGACGATGGAATGGAACGCATGGGTGTATAGAGCGCATGGGTGTATAGAGCGCATGGGTGTATAGAGTGCATGGGTGTATAGAGCGTATGAATGTATGGAGTGGATGAGTGTATGGAGCAGATAAGTGTATGGAACGGATGAATGTATGGAGCGGATGAGTGTATGGAGCGGCTGTGTGTATGGAGCAGATGAGCATATGGAGCAGATGAGTGTATGGAGCGGATGGGTGTATGGAGCGGTTGGGTGTATGCAGCAGATGGGTGTATGGAACGGACGGGTGTATGTAACAGACGGGTGTATGTAACGGACGGGTGTATGTAACGGACGGGTGTATGGCACAGAAGGGTGTATGGCGCAGACGGGTGTATGGCGCAGACGGGTGTATGGCACGGACGGGTGTATGGCGCGGACGGGTGTATGGAACAGATGAATATATGAAGTGAATGAATATTCAGAGTAAATGAAGGTATAGGACAGGTGAGTGTAAAGATGAATATATAGAACAAGATATTGCTGATGGATGCGTGAAAATCACGAGTGATTAAAACAGATGAGTGCAGAGAGGATGAGTGCGTGGAACGGATAAGTGCATGGAGCGGCGGATGAATGCATAGAGAGGATGAGTGCGTAGAGTGGGTGAGTGCGAGGGGGTGAGCACGTAGAGGGGGTGAGCACATAGAGGGGGTGAGCGGGTAGAGGGGGTGAGCTCATAGAGGGGGTGTGCGTAGAGGGGGCGAGTGCGTAGAAGGGGCGAGTACGTAGAGGGACGAGTACGTAAAACAGGTGAACGCATAGCACGCGTGAGGCCATAAAGCGGATGAGTACCTGGAGCGAACAAGTGCCTAGAGCAATCGAGTACCCAGAGTGAACTGATGTGTCGCATAGAGCCGACGAGTACGTAGAACGAACGAGCACTGACCCATTCAGTACCAATGAGTGCGTAGAATGGATGAGTGCGTTGAGCTGCTGAAGGCGTAGAGCATGAAACAGTCAGGAGTGCATGCCTGAGGCAGTCAAGAATGCATGCCTGGGCCAGTCAAGAGTGCATGCGTGAGGCAGACAAGAGGGCATGCATGGGGCGGACAAGTGGACGGTCGTGAGACGGACAAGAGCGCATGCGCGGAGCAGACTAGACCGCGCAGGGGGGACCGGAGTGTATTGGACCAGACTGTGATGTACAGAATGGATAGGTGTGCACGGTACGGACTGGATCGCATAGAATTACGTGACGTAAATAGTATGGTTTAGAATGCAGAGAATGTTTGAAAGAGCATATAACTCATCATATCGCACTGCCACGCTTACTCTCTCCTTTACATCAACACTCAACTAGAACACAGAGATACTATGACACCATTCGGTATAACTGTTCTCATACCAATAACCGCTGCTCACTCCACATCATTCTAATTTGACACTGCTGGTCTCACACCCCAGCCAGGCGTTCTCCTCAGGCCTAACACAGCCGCAGCCATTCTGGATAAAACCTGCCTGAAGGAACACATTCTCCTGATCTCCCAACCACCACACCTACCGCTAAGAAGCAGCTACTACACGGACATCGCACGAGCTGCACACATACCCGGTGCTCACATGCACCTTTTGACTCTCTCTACTGATCTGAACTTCGGTTCCCAAGGGCATTCAACCTACCAGCGCCTTCAGACAATACCAATGGTATATAAGGCGCTATATAAATACAAAATAACATAACATAACATTGTGCAGCGTCATATTTGGGAAGGAATCATTTATTCTGTTTTTACACAGGGAAGGTGGTGAGGATTTGCAGTGGCAAGTCCAAGATGATATTTGTGTGTTGCGAGTATCAGAGGTTATCTCAGACCTAGGTAATGGCCCAGCCGTGAGTGCAACCATTTATATATCACCATTGTGGTGCTAAGTTATTGTTACCAAGAATGTTGAGGGGATCTCATCCATGGGAATGATTTAAAGTAAACATTATTAATGCATTTTCTTATATGACCTGATACACCTGTTATTTTGTTTGTAATCTTTTATTCAACATGTTATCAAAAACTGTAGCAAAGGATGTATGTAACCTGATGTCCCTATCACCCCCAACCCATTGCACATGCATGGAACTCTCATACACTACAATTGGTTAGTATTCTGTAACCTAGATCTTAGAGAAAAAGAAAAAGTATCATAGGCTTCTGTGGATGTGCTTGTGGTTTCAAAGATTATCCTCCTTCCAACTTGCGCTCTGGCCAGTGTGCTCTATAAATCCCAGCTCTCTCAGCCTTGCAGAGCCAGTAACGTCTTTGTTATACTTAATCACATGCTCCAGAAAAGGTTGTCAAATGCATACTTCATTGAATAAGACAGTTTCTCATTGCTTAGGGTTGACCGGATTTCTATACCATTTTAAGATCTGTGATATCCCTACTTTTTTGCATTTTTCGCAATGAGGAGCCAAGCCACAATCACTGCTAATAAACTCCTAAGTGTTCTATGAAGCAGGAGGACTCCTTCAGTCGCTTTAGACAACATGCAGTGAGTAGGATATTTTTGTAATTGTAATTGTTTATTTGTAAAGTGCTTGTAAACAAGTGAAGTGCTTCGAAGCGCTTCAAGGCGGAAAGGGAACAAGAGGATACCGTTGTCATTTTTAGGCCTTGAAGATTCCGAATGATCTAACAACAATAACTAGCATACTAGGCCAGAGGTATTTCTACTGGCATAAGTGCGTGAAAGAGAGTGGGGAGAAAAGGAGGGGGACATACAAAGACAATAACGTTGGTCATCAATCTGCCTATGCATGAGTATTTCAGGCACTTCCAAGCTAGGGAAGGGAGACAGAGGAGGACAGGACAGACAAACGTGCTAAACCTAGTACATTCAAGGTTGTGCAAGTGTGCAGTCAGGAAGTGCGGCGGGGAAGCGAGGGGGACAAGTGCGCCGAGCTCTGTAGGGGCCAAGGTTAAGTGTGGAGTGGTTGCAAGGCTGAGAACAGAAGCCCGGAGGCATGTGCAGGACTGGCGGGGGAGCCTGGGACCTGTGAGGCTCTGGAGGTGGACCAGGCTACCAGTCAGCGAACTGAGCAGGTTGGGGAAGAGAATGAAGGAGGGAAGCAGGAGAGAAGAGAAAGGAAGTTAGCAAGGGAGTGGGGAGGAGAAAGAAGATGGGAAGAGGAACGTCTTTAGGAGTTCTGGCTCAAGACGGAGATAGGCAGGTAGGCTGTTCCAGAGGGAGACACCTGCAGTGAAGAAGGATCTACTCCCAAATCTCTCTTTGGAGAAACGGCTCACCCACAGAGAGATGGAGGTTGCTGAGCGGAAGGCTCCAGAAGGAGAATATTTAGGAAGAGAGCATTGTAGATATTGTTTTGCTTTTTCTGCTCCGTGTAGGGACCTCAGACTCATGCACCCTATTACATGGACCCAGAAAAGTTCTTGGACTCAGAGAGGCAATGTATCACACTTATACCAATAGTTGGAGATAAAATGGCTCGTTATAGGCCCTTTATTCACACTATATACATGCCCACACAACTAAAACATACCATATAATAGATTATACATGAACATAAACGTTAGTATGGTTGCAGAAGACACTTTCATCTAGGCCACCATGACACTGCTTAGTCCCAGAGCAGGTAGGCAGAGAGATCACTGATGCTAACGGGGTCTGGAGAGATGCGTACTCCCTCTCACCAAGACTGCATCACCCAGAGTCCAACTCTCTTTTTACATGAGGAATACCTCTATTCTTTATGGGGAAATCCATGCCCCTTAACGGTTACCAGACTGCCCTCGGGTAGACAGCAAGCATTGGGAGCAAAGAGTGGAAAAATCCATTTAGAGATGGAAAACCCCAGTTTATCTCCCTCGTCTTCGTTCCCAGCACCCCTTATCACTACACCTGCAAAGCTCCAACTCCCTTCTTGGCTCGTCCTTCAGCAGACAATACAACTATCCTTCACAGTTAGCTCATGTGACATCATTATGTGACCTTGCAACCGTTGCATAATTCATGTTTGCTTACTGAGCCCACAAAAACGTAGGCTTTCATTGCGGTAATGGAATTGAGTGTCCAAAATGGCACCATGTTATTTATCAAATTTTCTCACACACACTACATTCCACCCCCTGGACAATCAACTACTATAACCCAGTGGATGAAAAGAAGAATTTTTAGAAACATCCCCACAAATTTGGAACACATGAAATCCAACGACAACAAATCAAAAAAACAAAAACCCAAATAAAAATAGAACGCAATGCCTCTGGAAACCAGGCAAACACCTGATCCCACCAGCCCCTGTCCTGGTCTTGAGTGACTTGAGAAATTAGGTCTTTCAACTCACCAATATGTTTTTCAATGGAATGGGAACGTTCCTCCAAGCTGAAGCAACACATCCCTTCCACAGCATTGCAACTCAAATTATGCTTCAAAAACAAATAATCAGTAGCAGTTCTGTTTTGCAGAATATCCTTTGTAAAATGATTACTATCTAACAATAGCTCCCTCAAAGCTTCATAAGTCTCATAAAGCCCTTTCACTACAAAACAGGCTAGCTTAATCATAGTTTTATATCCTCTGGCTGCTAAAACCTAAATCCCTATCAATGAAATAGCCAGTGCCAATACTTCTCCTTCAGATAACAGAGGCACATTAGAATCACAATCAGGCTGCAAAAGAAACATCATTAAGCTTAAAGCACAGGGGCCACCCGATATGCTAGCAGGAATATATGAAAATGTATAATTCCCACAGGAGAATAACCAACCCATAGGAAGTTTCAAATGATTCAGGTGACTGGCAGTTAAAACAGTAAAAATGCAAAACAGGTTATTAGATACATCAATACACACACTTGTTGGTCGAGCACATAAGCGCTTTTCAAAATCAGTTCCTCCTTGTTAATTGCTCAAATCTAGTTGTGGACATTTACCGATATAGTTTGAATCACAAGTCATTTGATAACAAACATCAGCAGGAGCAATATTGTGCCCGCGCAGAGCTTACAATACTAATACACAGAAAAAGAACTCCCCCAAGGAATCCTCATGCAACACCCCAAACAGATATCGTAGCACAGGGGCGGCCGTTTGTATATTGTTATCGACATTGTTTTGGTATCACGCTCGTACACAAGTTTCAGAGCACGACAAAGCAAGGGAGAGGAACAAGGGAGAACAAAAACAATGATCTTACTAGGCCCAGTGACATTGAGAACACGCAAGTGCATCGGAGAGGGAACGGGGAAAAGTAAATAGATCGGGGGAGAGGTGGAAAGTGCTGAACAAAGGAAAAACAGCTGCATAATGAATAAATAAATAATGAAAAGCAATAAACAGTGATAGTGCAGCCAACAAGTGGCAAGTGCTAGGTTTAAGGAAACAGACAGGGTGTGTCAGGCAAGTGCAAGGGGGGACTGCATGGTTACAGATACAGACCCCAGTGCAGGGTATTGCCAAGAGGGAGCGTGGGTGGGTGGCACGGTCAGCAGGTACCTGGGCCCGGAAGTCAGAGGGTAGGCCAGGTGCACGTTGCCAAGAGAGAGCAAATCAGCAGGGGGGAGGAGGGACGATGGTAGAAACAAAGAGGAAGGTCTTGAAGTGCTTCCGGAACCAGAGATGGTCCTCCTCAAGTTTTAGAGGGAGACCCCAGCCAAAGACAGAGATCTACCCCCAGCTAGTTTCATTGAAAAACGACTTACCCTGAGGGAGTTAGTGGTAGAAGAGCGAAGAGCTCGACAGGGGAGTGTTAGGCAGAATTATATGCAGTACCCTTTGGGAACACCACACACAATTAGGACTACAAGTGACAGTACAATTTCACCTTTGGTACAAGCCTGTACTACACAGTTACAGTGGTAGCAGTAGCAGAGCAGCCAGACTTATCTCAAAAGTAAGTGAGCAGTACAAAGAGTTACACAAAGGGACATCAATTACTATGGATCAGGCAAACGCTGACTCAAGGTTTCTAAGTAAAAGAATATATATTTATTTACTCAACAGTTGTATAACATTTCACTATTGTAGGCAAGGTAAAAATCCCAATCATAAATACACCACACCACTTCCCTTAAATTCCAGACAGGTTAAGCTCACAAAATGAAGTGGGAGCAAAGTGGCACTCCAGCAATTTAAAAGGGAGGGAAAGACAAAGTTATTAGAAATGAGGCAAAACAGGTACGTACTCAGGGCAATTTGAACAAGGGAGACTACAGTGAGGAGATCAAATAAAAAAGGCTTAGGGCCAAATTCAATAGGACAAAAGTCTTTTGCTCAAGATCACACAGTTCAGGGTAGTTCGCGGTTAAGTTTGTGGCACAGATTCCGGACGAGGTTGGTTGGTAGAAAAGTTAGTTCAAAGAGAAGAGAAGGACAAGCCCTCGGATTGGAGAAAGATTTCCAACACTTTCACTGCGGCTGACCGAAACGGACAACCGGATTTGCACAGTATCTTAAAACGGAGTGGGGGCTGTCGCTGCGGCAGACGTTCCTCGTGGTTCCTGCAGGCTCACGGTTCCTGAAGCGACTGTCGGACTGACACGAAGTAGGAAGACTGGAGGGTCCTGCGCCACCTAGGGAAGAAACCAGCAGCAGAGCAAAACAACAAATAAAAGGTGCGCTCCTTAAAACCCAAGCAAGGTCCGACCTTCCTGGCTATCTGGCTCATTCTAGCTCTGTACAGTGAATTTGACAAGAGGAGGGGGTCCTGGCTTGTAGTTTGGGTGAACCGGTTGGCCCCACCAACCCAACAGAAGAAGTTTCCTGGAGGATCTTCTCTGTCGTCGGATTCAGAGATTCGGACCTGCAGCAGGGCTTCACCGGGTGGTTAAGTCGTGCTAGGGGTCCTCTTCTTCCAGTTCCTCATTGGTTCTTACGTTCCAGTGTCGACTCTTCTCTTCCAGTCCGAGAGACCTGCTTTTTATGCAGTTTTTCCCCATTCATACAGCCTGGCTGTCAATCACACAGCAGGGTGGCTGGCCTGGCAAGGCCAGTCCCCTTAGCCAATCAGACAGGAGTGTGACTTGGGTTAACAAGGGAACCCATGGCAGGGGTCCGAGGATCCCTCCCTCACATCCTGCCTACCAAGACTATCGGGCGCCTTAAGGAGGGCTTCTGTGCAGAAGCCCACGAAAAGACAGCGAAGAAAGGAATCATCCCCGGTTTGGCACACAGAGAAAAACACGAGAAAGATTTTAACAAAAGAAATGGCGCGAACCAACATAAAATGTATTTGGTCAAGCGGGTTTATGTTCGAGGCTAATATAATAGCCTGGAACAATACCACGTTTATATAAGATAATCAAGGTAGAAATGTTAGGGTAGTTACCAGTGCCACCAGCCAAGTCTTAATGTTAAGGGAGCAAAACAAGGCTCCAAGAGGTACAGACAAAAAGGGATAGGAGTTAACCCTGTTCAATACTCCATGTAAGATGGGGTGTACTGGGTCTGTGGTTTAAAGTGACTATATAAAGTTAATGACAACTTTACCTGTTTCTGGGGAACAGTAGTCAGCCCCAGAAAAATGGATTCAGTGGGAAGTCTCAAAGACAACCCTGTGTCACTGCACTTGAGGTGCTGTGTAACACACACAAAAAGTGGTGCACATGTAGTAGGTGAGGCTCCAGTGCACAAGATCACACAAAAAGGGAAAAACACACACAGCGAAACACATGTAAGAGTGGGAAAAAAGGCCCACACTCTTACTAGGTGAAGAAAATCAATCCTAGAGATCCAGCAAAGCTGCTGGGGGACTCTTTAGGTAAGGGAAATCATTTATGAGAATTCTTCCTAACAGGGAGGTATTTACAGAGGGACAGCTGAAGGTATTTTGGATCCAGGACCCAGAAAGCCTTGTGGACAATGCAAAGGGTTTTGAATGTAATACTTGCATCCACTGGGAGCCAGTGGAGAGATTTCAGGGCTGGAGAGATACGATCCCAGGGCTTGAGGCCAAGGACAAGTCTCGCAGTCCTGCTCTAGATGAGTTGCAAAGGGCAGAGAGTAGAGGCAGGAAGAGTTACAAAGAGGATGTTACAATAGTCCAACCTAGAGAGAACCAGGGCTCTGGAGACAGTGAGGCATGTGGAAATTAGATTTACAGTTGTGTACATCGGCTAAGCAGAAATTTGAGATGTTTAACACCCACTGAGTCAGAAAAACTCATATATTCTCGGGTTGCTCAGCAATGGCCGAATAGCCATGCTGCACAAAGGACATAGAAACTGCAGAAGTGGGTAAGACATCATGCTTACGCCCACATAATTTTCTCAAGGCTCTACGATATGCTGCAATTGATGCGTCCTCCGGTGCAACGGTTGTAGCAAACCCGTTAGTCATCATCCAGATCCCTGATTCGATCTGCAGGATGGAGACATTCGCCATCTCTTCTTGCATGTGGGAGGGTCTTACCGGACCCTCCTGAAGATACTCCACACCTCTCTGCGCAGGTAACCACCACCACACTCATAAAAATCAGAATTCAAAAACAAGATATCAGTGGAGTACATCACTCACGCAAATAGCATTTGTCAGCAAGAACTTGAGTCCATTTCATCTTCCCGGGTTCCATCACAAGAACCACCAGATCCTCTCCTACTGCAGTTACATCTGCTGGGACGGGCGGACCGTTAGGATTCTCCACCCACACCTTAGCTCCCGGAACCATTGTATCCGACGAGCCAAAACCCTTATCCGCACAAGTTCTTTCTTCACCATGGACAATTTCATGGGTAGAATAATTAATTGTGCCACCCTATGGATGGGCAACACATTCTCTCCACTACTCATGAGAATTACTTTTATCTCTCTTTGATAGTCTGCATCCACAATCCCTCCTAATATCTGATTACCTTTTAGTGTTAATCCCGATCTACGGGCAATTAATCACATACGGTCAGATGGAATTTGTACTCTAATCCCTGTATCAATAACAATGATGCCTCTCGGCTCAAGTCGAATTTCTTCCCTGGCATGCAAATCGACCCTTGCAGACTCAGGAGTGGCTCGATAAGGAGCTAAATCCCCAGGAGACATTTCCCAGTACAACAAAGTGTCCATAGCTCTGTTCGGTTTGATTTATAAGGCTGGCATTAACATGTACATTTTTGCACCACATCCAACACACGCTCACGCCACACTTTCAGGGTGCCTTCACCAGTTTTGCACATCTGTTCTTTCAGTAATCCATTCATTCTCTCAATTAACCCTGAAGCCTCAGGGTGATATGGGACATGAAAGATCCACTCAATGCCTTTCCCCTGGCAATAATCTAGAACCAATTTTGCCTTAAAATGTGACTCATTGTCACTCTGAATCTGTAAGGGTACTCCATAATACACAGCGACTTGGTCCAACAATTTAATCGTATTCACTTGCGTGGCTCTATTGCATGGTAACACCATCAGGTAACCAGAATACGTGTCCATAAGGGTGCACGCATATCGGCTAATGGGAAGTGGACCGATATAATCGATCTGCCAAATCTGTCCGGGCAATTTACCCTGTTTCAATGTGCCTGAATCACAGACTCTGCTTCTGATGCTGACACACATGGCATAGTAAAATCACTGCTTTCCCGACTTCTAATTGAATGCTTTTTGCCCTATCTTGTGCCCACCTGATAGTAGCCTTATCTCTGAGATGCTCATTTTTCTGGTGAGCATATTTATCAATCCCTCCAGATTATCATCCTAAAACCTTGTGTCCATGACCGAAATCTTGGCATGTTCATCTGCAACAGAATTGAACCATTGTTCCAATGAATCTGTCGCACAATGGGCATCTACATTATACACAGTTACTGCGGTATGCATCAGCATCTCAGCAATATCTTGCCACAGTTCCTTTCCCCATACTTCTTTGCCATGAATCATCCATCCATTCTTCTGCCATGTAGGCAGCCAAACAGCAAGACCATACGCAATGGACCCTGTGTTCGTATAGATATAGCAACAACCAGGTGCCTCTTGCTTCAAAGCCTGATACACAGCATATAATTCTGCAAATTGTCTACTTTTCCCTTTTCCAGAGGTGGTTAACACTTTCTTTAATTTAGGATTATACGCCACTGCTTTCCAGTGTCGCTCAGTCCCCACATATTTGGCTGAACCACCTGTAAACCAGGCATGTTCAACTTGTTCACTTGTTAATTGTCCATACGGGATTCCCCATTTTACCGGAGACTCACCAATTTCAGTCCTCTCCATAGGTTGCATATCTACTAACAGAACCCCTGCCACTTGCTTATGTAACTTTGCAACTCCACCCTTCCCTGTCTTGGCACGATTTTCAATGTACACTTTCCATTTGATGATACTGGCCCCTTGAGCATTCCCTATCCGATGTGTCTTAGTTGAGCTCAGTACCCACTCACTGCATGATCAGAATTTCTGGTCCGATCAATACATCATGACCACTGTCAGTTCGGTATACACAAGTGCCCAATAGCAGGCTAACAGATGCTTTTCAAAGGGAGTGTATCGGTTACCAGCCTCAGGCAGCTTACAGCTCCAAAATCCTAAAGGCACCTGCTTCCTGTCCTGTTTTTGCCACAAGCTCCAGTTGGCATAATTATCCTGTACGGACACATTCAACTCCACCTCCCCTCCTTTAAGGGCCATAAATAAAGCATACTCTGTATGGTATCTTTCGCTAGCTGGAACGCTTTCGCTTGCTCTTCATCACATTCAAAATTGATTTTATTTGTGCATGTCACTCTGTAAAGGGGCACCAAAATCTGCCCAAAATGTGGTATATGCTGTCTCCAAAATCCAAACAACCCAATAAACTGCTGGGCTTCTTTCTTGTTCATCAGAGTGGAAAACTCATGGATCTTTTGCTTAGTTTTTGGCACCATTTTGCGATGCCCGTTATGCCACTGAATTCCCAGAAAAATCACAGTCCCTGCCAAACCCTGGGTTTTGCCTCATTAATTTCCCATCCTTCCTTTCATAATCCTGCCATGATCAGCTCTAGCTGCATCAGCACGCTATGCTTATCCTCTCCCTGTATTAATATGTCATCAGTGTAATGCACGATTTGCACATCTGGCTCGCACTGAATTTTGTCTAAATGTTCTGCCACCAGTCGGTAACAGATGGTCGGACTATGCATGCATCCCATTTGCAGATGTTGGAACATCTACTGCCTCCCATTACAGGAAAATGCAAACTGCTCCTGACATTCTTCGGCGATAGGTACGGTGATAAAGGCATTAGCCAAATCTTGCACCGCATACGAAGTTTGCTCAAATTTATGCACATTCTCAATCAGAGTAACTGCATCAGGGACTACAGGTATTAATGGAGGAGTGTACTTATAATTTACGGTAATCCACAGTCATCCTGTAACTTCCATCCAGCTTCTTAACAGGCCAGACCGGATTGTTCCAAGCCGTGGTTACAGTGCGCAAAACACTGGCTTCAACATATCCTTTAATCGTGTCTGAAATCTCTTTCAGTCGCCCCCCCCCCCCCGGAAATACGATATTGTTTCATAGATGCTCGTTGCACCGGGGGCATCTTCAATTTCCCTACGATAACGGTGGTACATGTCAAAGCGCTTAACCCAAACTGATAGAGTTTACCTCCCAATCCGAAAGTCTAACCCTCCAAAATGGCAAACCCAATAATATATTCAGGTATCGGAACAACTAACACTTGATAAGTATCCCTTTTTAAATTACCAATTTTCATATCGATTTTGGTCTGGACCACAGGGGTCTCTCCCCCCTGCCAAGCCTTTGATTGTAAAATGCTGTCCATTAAACCTTGAAGGATGCCCATGTATTAATGAGGACGCTGCCCCGGTATCAATTAAGGCACGGACCTCTTGTATATTTCGTGATTACCCAAAATAACTTCACATTCACATGAAGCAGTCTACCTTAATTCGGGCAGTTATCACCAGAGTTTGACCACAATCATATTTGCATTTTGAATGTTTGTATTTGGATTCCATTTCCACCATTGCACTCACCATTTTCCTCAAATCCATATATGTCTGCTGGTATTGTGGGGACGTACCTGGGGACATTTTGTCCACTTCCTCTGCGTGTGGCGCAGAAGGTATCTGATCCCTACTGTATTTATGTACCTCCTGTCATTTCACTTGCTTGTACTGACCCTTACCTTCCAGCCCTCGCTTCTCATATAACTGATACATGTCCCGTGTCTCAATCCCATCAATGTGTTCACGTGGCATCCCATCTTTTAGTAGCGCCAAAAACATATCCTTCCGGTATACATGAGTGTCTTGGCTGTCAAACCTCTTCCCGGAGGTCCGTCATTCACTTCACCCCCTTCTCTCTCGTGCTCAGGTCTTTCCTCAGCCTTTTCCAATTCCCCTAGATCTGCCAATTGCCTGATTATATCCACCACCTCATGTGTCATTCTACCGGTCATTCCCACCAACAGGGTCATAATAACATTCTTATATGCGGTTGGAGCGGTTCGAATGATGGCATTCCTAGCTGAGACCGGTAATGCTACCACTCCCATATGGTGGGGGGTTATCTAAATGAATCGCTTCTTTCATGGCATTTTCCCTCACTCTTTGTATGGCCTCTCCCAATGTGTACAAAAACATATGAATTGGACCGTATAGGGACTCACACCTCGAGATTTCCCTAATCGTAAGTTATCACACAATTAAATCTCAGGTAATTTGGTTTAACATGATTTACAAATGTATAGCTCCTGCCTATCTTGCCCTCCTACCAACTAAGCCAAGCCCTCATGAATTTTCTACCCCTAGGTTGGGCTGATGGTCCGCTTATCTAGGGTGACAAGATAGGTAGAGAGACTATCCCTGTCATGTTTCTTTCTAATTACTGAAAATTACTAAAAAGGCACATGTCAAAATACCCAAAGCATGTATTGTTGTCGTTGTTTATTATGTATAGTGTGCACCCCACGCTTAGGTGTCTGGGCACATTACAAGAATATGCATGTTCATAGTTACAGAATAGGTAGTAAAAACACAATAATTACATATAGCGTTATATGGTAGGAATAATGGTAAACACTTTGAGCAATTTAAGCAAAATACTACACATTTGAGCAAGCAGCAAGGTATATACAAACAGGATATAGAATAATGCAGAACACAGTATAATGATACTAGGGACAGAAAATTGCATTTGGTCGCAGAAAGAAGCAGGTCTAAACAGGTGTGTCTTTAGAGATCAACCAAAGTTTCATGTCTTTTCTGAAGGTGTGGATGGATTGGAATGTGCGTAGTGTGGGGGGGGAGTTCCAAAGTTGGGCAGCCATCACAGGGAAGCTGCTACCCCCAGCTCCTTTTGCTTTGTATCTTTGCACCCTTAGGCAGCCGGTGTTGGTCATCCTGGTTTGTCTGGGGGGGGGGGTTGTTTTTGACAAATGTATCTCTCAGGTTTTGAGGGGCAGCGTTATTAAGGCATTTGTAGGTAAGGGAGACAGTTTTGAGCTGGATTCTTTCTTGGATGGAAAGCCAGTTGTTACTCCGTCTATTAGTTGAGATTTGTTGCCATCTAGAGATACCCAGGACAGTTCTAAGGGCATTATTCTGAAGAATTTGGAGTTTATTGGTAATAGATTTGCTTGCCACTAGGTAAAGGGCATTGCAGTAGTCAATTTTTCATAACGCTAGCGCACACGCTAAGGTCATACCACTTTCGGTGGAGAGAAAAGGTTTGCAAGAAATGATGAGCTTGCAGATGTATGCAGATGTTGACAGTTGCACTGACCTGTCTGTGCAAGCTTAGGGAAGAGTCTAGGTAAAAGCCCAATGTTTTAACATCATTGACCACCTTTATATCGTTGCCATTGATGTTGAACGATTGTTTTAGGTTTCTCAATTTCTTCATATTAGTAAGGGAGGCTAACAAGAGTAACTCAGTCTTCTCATCATTCAGGCAGAGGCCTTGAGTTGCCATCTATGCCTGAATGATGAGATAGATTTTGTTGACAAGGGCGAGGTCTGTGTCATAGTCTCCTGATAGAGGCAGGAGGATCTGGGTGTCATCTGCGTAGTTAGTGTAGGTGACATCCAAATGGTCCAGTTAATCAAACAATGGTTTTCTGAACATGTTGTACATGGTGGGTGTGTACAGGAGGGCGCACAGTCCTCTGACGGGCCCAAAAGTCAGAGCACACCCTCTAGTACCTGTAAAACAAGATAGCTGCACCTTGAGGAGGTTGGGGTGCAGGATTCACATACTCCAACACAATTCAATAAGGACAGCTCAAAGATATGGCAAAGAGACTGTTAAGTTCATAAAGGTTTATTTCATTTCCCTGCTGAAACAGAGCAGCCCTATCTGCTGCGGTCAAGTTCCCTGCCTCAAAAGAACGCCCTCTCAGAATTACACAGAGCTCATTTTGATAGCCAAATATGAGGGGGCAATCTGCCCCCACCGCTCCTGCACAGTCTTAGACAACCTCATTGTTAGCATTAGCTCATTGGGCAATTAATTTTAATTGGACTAAACCTTCAAAATGAAATACGCTCTAGCATGCATTCCTGACTCTTCTTTCGGTGCACTGTTCAATTATAATTTTTGTACAGCTGGATTCTTCAGATAAGAGTTTCGACCAGGCCCAATTAAATGTCTGGTTTCTGCCCATTAGCCAAGTTTCTGAAGGCATGGTGTCCTCAAACGTCTCAACTTTAAAATGATCTCATCATTACACACTTTGAGCACTACTCAGTTTCTTCTTGTTTTAGCCACATTTTGGTTACATGCATTTTTATTAAAGGCTTTTTTGCTAGAACGCTTTTCTATCTGTGTACAGAATATCTTATTGTCCATTCAGTGCCTCGCCACCCTTTTACATCATGTTAATGCCATTTTCAACTTTATAAACACAATGCCTTTGAATACTAGTATGTTGTAACATTATGACTATCAATTTCACATAAGTGCAACAACACATAAGTCCCTTCGAATGTCTCTACTTAGGTTTAAGTGGGGGGGGGGGTGCCTCCACTTCATTCTGCTGTTGATTCAATATATATTTAATTCGAGTCCTCCATTACACTCCCCCATATTGAAAGTTCAGTTGTTTGTAAAACAAGAACTTTAAACATATTCGATGTCTATTTCTCCTTAATATTTATCTAAACGCATCTTAACACGATCTTATAATTTGTCATTCTTAGAACAAACGTGTGTGTCATCTCCTTCCATGTAAGCCCTATTTCCTGTAATGGTGTGCCTTTAATCTAACTGTATGCCTTGGACGATTCACAGCCATTGTGAGACTCGAGTGGTTTGGTCAAGCTTTGAGGTAACCTATTCGCCCCTTGTCTCTTTGTATGCCACATCTTGTCTGCAACTCCCACCCCAACAAAGCACAAACTCTCCCTGATCATCTTCTCCTGCCCATGCATATGTTTCCACTTTGTCCTTCCCTCTTTTCCACACCCTTTCTTTTTCTGTATCTTCCGTTTTAGTTGTCATGAGTTTGGCGTTAGTAGACCGTCTGTGTCCTGTCGCCTTTTCATTTCCATTGTGCTGTTTTCACAGTCGGTCTCCCAGGTTCTTTTGATGCTTAGACCAGAAGTCCATTGTTTTTCTTTTCACATGACGTTCACTTTTTCCAGAGTGTTCATTGTTCAATAGGTCTACAAGAGGGTCGGTTCAGCATGGGGATGCAGGGTTGGGGGAGTCTTTTTTGCAGACGCAATTCAGCCTCAAGCTTTCACTGGGTTCCTTTACAACATTCCTCTCTCCTCACGCGGTTCAACGTCAATTTCCCAAGGCATACAGGTCCCTCGACATATACCTGTAATATAAAATGGAATGAGTTTTGTAAAATAAACAGATCTCTGCTATTTAATACATTTCCCACCAACCCATTTCCTTAAAACCTCTTTTCGCATTGATACCACATACCTTATTTCCTAGAACTTGAGACATTCCCTCTTATTTGACACCTGTGCCTCCTAGACAAGCTACAAAACATTTTCTTTTAAACATTTCCCTTTTTGGGTCATTTTCACATCATAACTAAAATACCCCCCATTCCTAGCTCTGTGTCAGCTGCTTAGAAAATGATTTTTGTTTTCAATACCACTCAATACATCACGTCCATCATGGGACACATTTTCCTCTTCCGGGTGCCACATGCAACCCTAAGAAGACAAAACAATTAAAGAAAGATGTCTTCTCCTTTCCTGGTCTTCTAGGCACATCTGTAGTAGATGACAGAAATGTCCTTGGGGATCCCCGTCGTCTGTAGAAAGTCAAAATAAAGGCAAAAGTAATTCGGGCATTTGCAAGGGGTCAGGTTTTCTTCCCGACTTTAAACCCCTTCCTCCTTTTCTGCTAGCAAAGAATACTCTCTGGGTCATTCTCCCCTATTCGTTGGTGCACATAAACAACTATTTCCCGACCACCCCACGGGGATGTATACTTCCATGTTTTCTTTTGTTTTTTTTAAACAATTTTATTAATTTTATTAAAAAAATAACAACTCAAACCAAACTTACTGTATTCCAGCCCACTGTATCTCCCCTTCCCTCCCCCCTCCCCAGCCTACTCCTCTTCATTTCCAGTCTCTACCTCTTGCGGTGGGGATTCTTCTTCGACAGAACTCATTGGGTCTCTATCATTTGGTCCATCATATGTATTCTTCCATGTTAGTAGTAAATTCTTGCTGGTTAGCTGCACATACTTCTTAAGCTTAGCAGCCATTCTTCCTATTCTTTTTTTTTCTAGTTGGACCATGGTCTATGTTTGTGCTTTGTGTTCACGTAGGGCGATAAAACAGAGGCGTTTCGCTGCACACCATCCCTGTCTAACTTGATCTAGACTACCCCTGTCTTCTAACACTATGGCACCAATTCCTACTACGTGCCTCCACCTTTATTGTTCCCATTAATGTTTGCCTATTATTTTTTTTTAAAACTTTGTTTTATTAACATTTTCATAATATAACAAGAGGGCACAAAAGATTTTCAAAAAATGTGCAAGAGATTGGCCCAGTAACCCCCACCTTCACCCCACCAAATGGACCCACCCCCCCATCTACTTAGTCCCAGTATAATGTTCTTTTTGGGGAGAGGCGTTGAAAGCTCTGTATGTCTGGAGCTCGAGAAAGAGCATGAACGTTGACTATGTGTATGGCTGAATATCGTCCGCCATCCCCCAGGCCGTGGGCGCCATTCACTCCTTATACCCCCCTGAGGATCAGTGCACTTCCAAGCCCCAGGTCTGCTGTACCCTGTACCAATTTGCTTGGAATGAGCCCAAGTCATTGCTCATCATTGCCGTCAATTTGTCCATCAGGAACATATTTTTAACCTTTTTTAGCCAGTCCTCCTTCGAAGGGGTCTCCGGGCTCTTCCATTTCTGGGCCAGGGCAACCCTTCCCACCCTCAACATTGTTTCCCACATTCTTGGGTATCGGGGTGTGTCCGTGTCCTCCAGGGGAGGCCCAGCAGCATTGTCAGAGGGTTCTGGGGGAGTAGTTCCCCGGAAACTTCGGCGATCCAGCCCCTCACCTTCTCCCAATATGCCTGAGCTTTCGGGTAGTGCCACCACATGTGTCCTTTCGTACCGACCTGGTCACATCCCCTTGGGCATGCGGGGGACACTTCCGTGAACATTTTTGACAACTTCGCAGGGTCTCTATGCCACCCCTGTAAGATCTTGAAGTTGTGTTCCATGTCCGCTGTGAATAAGTTCCCATGGAAAGCTATTTTAAATATCCTTGACCAGGCGTCCTCCGAGATCTCTTCCCCCGCCAAGTCATTCCAAAAAGTGCGGAACCCCCTCCTTTCCCCCAGGTTAACAGTGTTCAGTAGTCTATACATCCCTGATACCGCACCCTTCCTGGAGGATGCGGTGTCCAGGAGTTTCTCGAAGGGGGTCAGCTGTCTTTTCAAGTTCTCTCCCCAGGCCTTGTCACATAGGATTCCCTTCAAGCGGATATATTCGAATATGGAGAGGGACCCTTGCCCGAGGGCATCTCTCAGATCCTCATATGGTCGCAATTCCCCTTCCTTAAACATTTGCCCTGCCCACTCCATCCCCAGATCGGACCAGGACTTGCGGAACCCCCTGCTTCGCAGTTTGAGGGGGTGACCCCAGAGCGATGACATCAGTGACGGCCACAATGTTAGGTGTGCCGTCTGGGGGCTTTCCCTCCAGATTGTCCAGAGAACCCCCAAAGTTGGTGAGATTTAAGTTTGTTCGGGATGAACTTGCTAGGGGCCCACAGGAGGTCCCGAACCTTGAGTGGGTGAGCGTCCATATCCTCCAAATAAGACCAGTACGTGCCCATCCCCTCTTTCATATGTTCCAGGAGGACGCGCAGCTGGGCGGCCCGGAAGTAAAGTTGAAAGTCTGCAACCCGAACCCTCCCTCCTCCCTCGGTAAGGTCAAGACCTTCTTTGCGGTCCTCTGGGTCTTGCCCTGCCATATGAACTCAGGCACCGCGCTCTGGAGGATCCTGAAGGTCTGGTCGGGGACAACAGCTGGGAGGGTGGTGAAGAGGTATAGTAAATGTGGGAGAATGTTCATCTTCACTGCCGTCATGCGGCCGTACCAGCCGTACCAGGACAAAATCATTGACCCCATCTCCTTAGATCTGCGGTAACTCTTGACACAACGGGGTCGTAGTTGGCGGGGGCGAGGTTGGATAAGTGCCGGGTGAGGAGGTCTCCCAGGTATCGGATGGAGGTCTTCCCCACCATTATCCCCTCCAAGAGGGTCCAGGCCCGGGTCGCAAGCTCTCATGGGGAGCAAGATTGATTTGGACGCATTAATCTTGAGACCTGAGAGGCGCCCGAACGCGGCCATCAGGGACAGGAGGGGGGGGAGAGCGAGGATCTCGGGTCAACCAGATAAGCCAGAATATCGTCTGCGAACAAGGAGAGCTTAAATTCCACTTTGCCCCTTCTAGTCCCCTTAATGTCTGGGTGTGCTCTGACTGCTATGGCGAGGGGTTCCATGGAGAGGACAGAAATTAAAGGGGAGAGTGGGCATCCCTGCCTTGTCCCCCGCGAGAGGGGGAAGGACTCCGACAACCTACCATTCACTTGAACTCTGACCTTTGGGGCCCTGTATAGAGCCGCCACCCAATCCCTGATGTGCGACCCAAAGCCCATTTTCTGGAGGGTAAGTTCCATGAATCTCCACTCCACCCTGTCGAACGCCTTTTCAGAATCTAGGGACAGGACGCTCGCATCTAAATCCGACACCTGGGCATAGTGCAACAAGTGTATAGTTTTCTGGATATTATCTGAGCCCTGTCTTCCCCTAATGAACCCCACCTGGTCTCCGTGGACCAGCTTCGCCAGGATCCCCTCCATTCGCCCCCCAATCACCTTGGCCAGGATCTTTACATCGATATTCAGCAGGGAGATAGGGCGGTAGGAGGAGCATTCCTTGGGGTCCCTGCCGTCCTTGGGGAGCATCACAATAATTGCCTCCATCATGGAGTCTGGGAGGGACCCCCCTCCAGCACCGCTTTAAACACCTTAACCAAATGGGGGGAAAGGATCGAGCAAAACCTTTTATAGAAGTAGACCGAGTAACCGTCCTCGCCCGGGGAAGTGCCCACTTTCATCCCACTAATCACGCGCTCCACCTCATCCTCGGTCACCGGGCCCTCAACCCCTCCGCCATCTCCCTGGTCAAGGCCGGGATCTGGATTGAGTTCAGGAATCCCTCAATCTCCGTCTCACCCCCATTATATTCAGACTAGTATAGCTTCTCATAGTATCGGTGGAAGGCCTCACCAATGTGGGGTGTATCGTAACCTACCTCTCCCACCTCGCTCTTTACCGCTTTCACTAATCTGCTTCTCTGCACCTCCCTCAGTTTCCAAGCCAGAATCCTGTCCGCCCTGTCCCCTTTCTCGTAATACTTTTGTTTGACCAGTAGGAGACTCCTCTCTGTCTTGTGAAGGAGGAGATCTTTCAACTGGAGTCTATAATCGTCCAGGGCGGCCACCTGGCCACGGTCTAGGGGAACTGTGGGGAGACCCCCTGGTTGGAGTAGGGCGATTTTCTCCCTAAGATGCCTTTCCTGGGCCTCCCTTTCCCTTTTTTTCTGGGCTCCCATTTTAATCAAGACTCCCCGTAGGGTCGCCTTGAAGGCGTCCCATAGGGTATGTGAACCTACTTCCCTGTTGTCATTGAGTTCGAAAAATTCCGTGATGGCCTCGAGGACCTCCTGAGCTACGACCTCATCCTTTAACAGGGAGTCGTTGCACTTCCACCTCCCCCTGCGTTCGCTTAGCCCTCCCCTTGCTATGGTGACTCGGACCAGATCGTGATCAGACCAGGGGACGGGGTCAATCCTATGGCCAGAAATGAATGGGTGCAGGGTCTCGTCCACCAAAATGTAGTCTATCCTGGAGAATGATGTATGGATGGCTGAGTAATATGTGAAAGAGGGGGTGTCTGTTCTGGGGACAGGGATCGTGTCCATCAGACCCAATTCTAAGTTGACTCTTCAGAAATTACGAGCCATGGTCTCATCTGCTGCCCTGGAGGACTGCGGACCTGCACGTTTCCTGTCCAGGGAATGGTCCAAGACCATGTTGAAGTCCCCACCACCACCACCGTGCCATGGACGAAGTACTTGAGTTTGTCCCTTACATCCTCCCAAAATTGGCTTTGGCCTTCGTTTGGGCCGTAAACGACAGCCAGGTTTAGTGGGGCCCCCTGCAGGGATCCCTGCACCAACAGGTAACGGCCCCCTGGGTCTTTCAACGTGGCTTCATTCTCGAAGCCCATATTCTTCGCTACTAAGATGGCGACCCCTCTCTTTTTGCATTTGTGGGATGCACTGTAGACCTCCCCGATTTCCCCCTCCCCGCAATTTGGGCTTCTTCCCCCGCGGCCAGTGTGTCTCTTGCACGAAGAGAAAATCTAGGTGGACCCTTCTAGATTCCCTACAGACCAGGGGGTATTTAAGCCACGTATGTTAAGTGAACCCACACCCAGGGCGGGTAGACTGTCAGCCATGATCTAGAATTGCCTCTCTCTCAGTCAACGTCTTCCCAGTGCTCTTCCTTGCGTGCTCCCTTAGTTCAGCTCTATGTTCACCTTCTCCCCCCTCCCCATCCCCCCGGGTGGGCCTAGGACAAAACCCCAACTGCCCCCTTCCCTGAACCATAACTGAACTGCCCCAACTTCCGTGTTCCCCCTCCCCCCGCCCCGGCGTCTAGCCAAATAGTTCTGCCATCGCTGGCTTTTGGACGAACCACCAGCCTGCCCACCTCGGCCAGGCAATCTGCGTAAGAAGCACATTGTCATGATGCCTACCCCCGGAGCACCAGGCCAAGCACCCCCGGGAGCAGGCATCACGCCCCCGGGTAAAAGCCCAGCGGCCCTTTATAGGGGCTCTTTGGACTCTGTCCTGGCGCCGTTGGCGCCAGGCTCCTGTTGGACATCAGTCCTGGTGCCATAGGCGCCAGGCTCATAAAGGGAAGTGTTTGGTGCACTTACCTGAAGCAGACCATGCTGCACACTCACCTGATGCAGATCATGCTGCATGAAGAACCAAGCCAAATGAGGCTTAGGAGGGACTACTTTTCTGAAGGAACTATTTTGTTACTTGGGTGGGGCTGTGGAAGAATACTCACCTGGAACTTCTTCCAAGGCTATTTAAGCCACACCCGGACAGCCACACGTGCTTCGCGTTGTTCTGCATCCCAGCAGCTGAACGCTCACCGTGTCTGCTCCTGCACCTGGACTCCAGCCACGCCCGCCTCAAACCTGGAACACCTGTAAGGGAATAAGAGAAGAGAAAGGTGAAAACCAAGAACTATTTCAACCTTCTTACCTGCATCCGGAATCTTCACGCCAGCATTCCTAAAGGAAGACTTCCATTTAAAAGCACTGCGTTGCTCGCTGCAGCGCCGCGCTTCACTCACCTGTTCCCGAGACGCCGCCCGGCTCCATCGCGGCTCTCAGTGCCGGTTGCCACATCCCTGCACCGCACCTAAGGGAGAGAAGAAGAGACAAAGGTGAGCAAGGGAACACAAGAGGAAAGCCAGATTTTCAGCCATATTACTTACCGGCTATTCTTGGTGAGCCATTCCACATCTCGGGTCGGCGCCACATCTCTGGCAGGTACCGCACCCGGCACCTATGGGGAAAGGACAAAAGACATTACTGGGGAATTATAAAGACATTTAGAGGGGTCGCCCTCATCACTGACTCACCTGATTTACCCCAGCAATTTAACCCCTCAACGCATCGCCTTTGTTCTGCACCTGAAATAAAGGACAGAGAAAGACAACATAAAAGGAGGCTCACACTTGAACTTTTGCATCTTCATACTTACGGCGTATCGCTCAGTAAAGTCAAGTGGATTTGCCAACGCCATTCTGAAAACCAGTGAAGTAACTGGACGAACGCGCGCCGCTGCACCAGAAGCAGGATGGAGAGTTCATCCTTCATAAGGTGAGCTTAAACCGGGGGTTTTGGAGGAAGTCAGAGGAGAACGAAGGGGGAAACGGGGGGAGCAAGCACATTATTCAGCAGACAGTTAATCCCCTTTCTAATCTGCAGAAGGATATTCCTACGGGCCAGACAAGCAAGATTTGGGGGTCCAGTTCAATCGGTGGTCCGAATTCTGCGCATCACGCTTGAAGAGGCCACAGCAAACCAGACCAGACCAGCGCCTCCGTGGGAGCCAGGTGAGCGTTACACACATCAACTTGGGCCCCGAAGTCTCCCACAGCTGTGTCCCCTCTATGGACCCCACCTACTTGCTGAACGTGGGGACGTTGTTAGTAGTGAATTCTCTGAGTCTGCGCCCCTCAGACCGGGGCACACCAGGACATCCCTGTTCTCAGTCCCCGAGGCATTGCGTTCTCCGTCCTTTGATGGGGAGGGGGTGTTCATTTTCCTGAAATTCCTCACACCAGTGCGCCTTCTCCTCTCACCGGACGGGCCAGGGCCATTGGGTCTGCCATGTTCCGGCCCCGAAGGACCCCTCCGGGGGTTCGTGTCCACTGTGTACTCTTGTATAGCCCCCCTTATGTCTTCTTCCGTGATCAGGGTCGATCGTTGGCCCATGTATTCAAAAGTCAGGCAGAAAGGGTAGCCCCATCTGTAGCGCACACCCTTCTCCTTAAGCACCTGTGTGAGGGGGCAGCTCATTCTACGCCTGGCCAGCGTGTAGGCAGAGAGGTCCTGATATATGGAGACCTGGGCGTTGTTATAGGTGATTTCCCTGGCCTTTTTGGCCTCCTCCAGAACTTTCGTCTTCTCCGAGTAGGAGTGGAACCGGACCAAAATCGACCAGTGGGCCCCCGCCCTGCCCCCCGCCCTGTGCACCCTGTCGAATGTGAGCTCGGTTGTCATCTCCTCCGCGAACAGGAGGGTGATGATATCACGCACCGCTCGGGTGACGTCCCTCTCCGTTTCCCCCTCCATTTCAGGCACTCCAAAGATTCTGAGGTTGTTCCTCCTCTCCCTGTTTTCGAAATCGTCCATCTGCCGGGCCCTTTCCTCGTCCCTCTTCTCCAGGGCATCCAGCCTCATGCATATTTGTACGTCTTGAGCTGCTGTTGACGATTGGTAGGTCTCGACCTGTAAAAGTCTGTCCTCGACCTTATCCAACCGTTGGTCCATTTTCTCAAATTTCTGGGTGATGTCGGAGCGCATGTCCCTGATTTCCTGCAAGATCGAGGCGAAGCCCCTTTCCATTGCCGCCGAGGAGGGGGCTGCGTCCGCCGATTGAGCCATAGTCCTTTTGCGGCTCATGCCTTTGTCACCACTTGCGACCTCCTGGAAGCGGTATCCCTGCAAGGCTTCCCACCAGCTCATGTGGCGCCTTCCTATGCCCCGCCGTCCAGACCCCCACGGCCCCAGCAGGGGGTGGAGGATCCCCTCTGGGCCAGTCCTCTGTTTTCTTCCCGGGGTGTTCCGACTGGGCACGTGCTAGGGAGGGGGGAAGCAAGGCAGGGTCACCCCTCGCTTGAGTTATACGCTCCTCAGATCCCCCAGCGGGGATGTTAAAGTCTGTGGTGGGAGCCTCACACCCTGTCCGAGCTCCTCTTGGAAGGCAGGGGCCTCTTCTAGCCTCCCTGTGGAGGGGTGATGACGACCAAGGGGCCCCTATGTCCAGACCAAAAGGGCATTTCCCGCAGAGCGGGGGGGACGGCACCATGGCCCACGCTCCAGGCCTGTATGTTCTTGTCTCGAGGGGGGGGCAACTCTGGGTGGGCACATGCCCCACTGACAGCGGGCGGGGGCCTCGCACCCAGGTCGCCCCCGCGTCCGGTTGCGCTGCCTCTGTGTCCTGAGGGGTGGAGGACTGGAGCTCCCAACTGAATCTCCACAATGTTTGCCCTCGTGCTCCAGTGGCCCCTCTCCGCTTGAGCAGGGTACAGGGAGGCCCTCACCCTGTCGCCCGCTCACCTGTGGGGTGCAACTCCTGGGCCCTCCGTGACTCTGCTGCTACAGTCTCCAGCGGATCGCGGATGCCCGAGTTGAGGATTCCTGAGGAGGGGGCCCGCTCCGCTCCCTCCACTCAGTCCCGGGGGGGCGCCGGGACCCTGGTGGCGCCGTCTCAGTCCCCCGGGTATCGGGCGTGCTCTCGCCTCCGTCCGCACGGGAGATCCCGGCGTGTTGTGCTCCGGCTCGGGGTGTGGGGGGATGGGCAGAGGGAGCTGTCCCACGCTCTGCGGCCACTTCACCGGTGTCGCTGGGGCCCGGACCCCGACCGGGTCGCTCCCCGCGCCCAGAGGGGGGGCCAGTCGCAGGGGGAGGGAGGGCTGACCGGGCAGTGAGTCCGTGCGTGCCCGGGGAGGGAGCGCTTCTCCCACGGCTCCGAAGCTGCTCAGGCCCTGCTACGTCTCCCGCCCGGGAGCCACGGGTCTCGATCTCCAGCTCCCCGGGGGGCTCAGGCCCCGCTCTTTCATTCGTTGGGGGCTCGGTGGGGCACAGCCTCGATCCACTGAGTTGGGCCTGCTGGGGGATATCAGGGGGTGGGCTCAATCCCCTCGGATCTCCAGGCTTCGGCGGGAGCTGTGCACTCAGGCAGCCATTGCCTGTGCGCCCCCTGGTGGCCTCCAAATGTTTGCCTATTCTAATGCTTGTATATCTCTATCATATCAATCCTTTTGACATTATGAACACAAAAAATATTACTCACCTTCAATTGTACTTATGTTTTCTGTGGTTGTCTGGAATGGCCATATTGACCTCTATCTCTCTACTCTTTTCACACTTGATTATACCTATCTTGGGAAAAACAGCTAACTTTTGAAGACCTTGTGTCTCTTACTACCTTTTTCCTGTTACTCACCTGGATCCTCTTACCTTTAGTGTTGATCAATTGTGTGTCCACGCCCTTTTGCCGTGAACTAGTACTCCCCTTTTTCTTTTTCTCCCTAGTTTAAGGCCATGTACATAATTTCTGGTGCTTTCACGCAGGGAATCAATAGCTTGTCTGTAAAAAAATCAAAATTGTTACTGGCATCACAAGTTGTTTTGCTTTACTTCATCATATTTACTTGGCTTGTGCGAGTTTCCTTCATTTAATTGACCCAATTTTATCAGCCGTACTCCTTTTCTTGGTCTTCATGGTCGTCATGGTCTACTGATGTTTTTTATTGCCCAACGCTCCTTTTTACTGTTAGCCAGGAATGAGTGTATCCCTTATCCTTTTATTCATTTGCCCAATTATTCCCATTTCTCAATTTTCCCTTTGTTTGTTTTTTATTCAAGATAACCACTCATTTTCAGTATTTCTCGATTTATTTATTTATTCCTGTGGCCAATCCTTTTGCGCTTACTCGCCTCTTCTCTGACTTTATCTTCTTCCTTTTCTCTTTATCCCTACTTTCGTTATTCCTTTGAACTTCCTCATCCCTTCCTTCACATACCTTTTGCTTTTCTTCTAACCTTTGCAGTTTCTGTCTGTCACGTTCATAGGCTGCTCTCTGGTTTGCGATCGAGCTGCTTTTCTTGCTCTTCGCGATAAAGTTGTTTCCGCCTTAGCCCATCTTTCCTTCTTATCCTTCCATCCCTTAACTCCTTAACTCCTTCTCTTTCTTCTTTCCTCTGTGCCTCATCTAACTTCTCTTTAGGCCTCTCATCATCACTTCCTTTCCCATCGAGTTTCAGTGAGATTTGTCCTCCCATCCATTTGTCCTTTGTAAATGCTATCTCATCAGTTCTGTCCTCGCTAATTTCCTCTTCTTTCTCTCTCTGCCCTTGTTGAGAGATGCACTTGTCTGTGCCTGATCCCCTCCTTTATTAACGCATCATCGCCTCTCCCCTTGTCCCTAGGGGCTAGGGATGTGAGATTCTTGTCCTTATCCTTCCATTGATTTTTGTTACTACTGTATGTAGGCGACTCATAAGCAGGGTTGCTATACCCTGCAGCTGCTTTTAGCTCTCTTTAACGTGTAGAGTCTCTCGGCTTACTTCCCTCGGTTCCTGTATCAGACGGGGCAGGCGTCGCTGCAGGTGTCTCACCCTCCTCATTGCATGATTCTAGCGTCCAAGCTGCTGTAGGCTCTTCCTCCTGTCTTGTTCTTATATTTCTCACAATTTGAGAACAGCATAGCGTTTTCTAACTTTTTGCTTGTATATGCGGCATGCAAGTAAGTTGTCATGCGTTGTAAGATGGTTTTAGATGAAGACTCAATTTGTGGCCGCGGCATAAACATCTTGTGGACGGTACCTTTAACCCACTCCTCTAATTGGATCAATGTTTTCCGGGCTTAACTCTGTTTCTAATGATATCCTTATGTGAGTCCAAAACTCCCATTACAATGAGCGAGCATCAAATGCAGCAAGCTCCAATCCAGTCCCTTCCCGCCAAATTATTTATGCCGCCAGTTTACTCAAAAAAATCAACCTATGTGTGATTCCTTCTCAACTGTAGAATCGCATTAACCTTTTACTTGATTTCAACCAACAAGGAGACACAATTCCTTACATTTGACATACAAAAGAACATGTATAAACAGACACTTGACAGACTAGACAAACACCATCTGGATACACATATACCTGCCTCCTAATCAATACCCCGACATGGGGTGTAAACAAACCCCATTTGTGCCGTCTTTAATCGTCACCGTAGCCTAGTCGTCCCCTATTATGTGGGCTCTGGGTTCACGTTTCTTCTGACCACTCTTTAAAGCACAGGAACAAGGCGAATCCTTACATTTTTTTCTCAGGTGCCCCCCTGGTAATCCTTAAATTTTTATCTCACGTCCCTCTCCCCCCATCCCCCCAGAATCCTTACGTTTTTCTCTCGGGTGCCCCCCCCCCCCGGAATTCTTAAGTTTTTCTCTTGGGTGCCCTGGGCTCCCCCCCCCAGAATTCTTACGTTTTTCTCTCGGGTGCCCCCCCTCCCAGAATTCTTACTTGAACCTCTACTGTCCTTCATGATTCTTATTTCATTCTGCTTGCTCTTTTATCAACTGCCATATTTCCCTATTTTATGGCTGCCTTCATTTTCCTGGAGGTCATCCGTTTCACCTCGTGTTTGCAAATGTTCATAATTCGCAGCCTGCGCCTGAATTTCTAAAATCCTTCATCTCCCTTTTTATTTTCTTTATTTCTTCACCAGGTTATGCAGCTGGCTACATTCATCACGCTGCACACATACTAAAATCTTTTACTTCTGACTCACCCAATCTCATTTGCCTTCTGCCGCTTTCATGCCTTCAAAATTGCTTGTGTTTAACTAAGGCATGCCCTAAATAATCATGCTTTCCTTGGTAACCTCAACACTGTCATCATGCTGTCACGCTTTGCCATTCAAGCCTTTCTTCATTCATCTAATTCCTAAAGTACCAGAATCTCAACCGTCCGTCTCAAAACCGAAAGTTTTTTTTTTTTTTCATTTAACAAAATGCTCTCCACTCTGGCTGACAAGGTCTCAAAATTGTAACCTACCACCCCTGGTATGACTCCATGCAGACTGTCCTACCAGTCACGGTGGAGCTCCTAGAAAAAGCCTTTAGGAGCACCCAAAACCCCCCTTCACTACATGTGTGCTATCCCCAAAATTCCCCAAAAGCAGGTCACAGATGATCCAGTAACCTCCTTTAAATTCAGGGGGCATTCTTAGTCAAAAATGATAGAACACATGAATGGCAATGGACTATTCAGCTACAGTGCAGTGCCTGCTCCTGCCTGCATGTTGATTTAAAACCCTATGGAAAATCACTTGCTCCTCATCTCGTGAAGTTTATAACTACCTATTTTTATTCTAACACTACTTCTGTAGCTGTAAAATAACCCTTGCTCATGCCATGCCAGGTTACATGCTACACTCTGTTGCACTTTATCGTTAGAGTGCCATTCCAGAGACTTCATTTGGGGAATGCCAGGGGTCGTGGCTGCACCCCAGGAGGCATCCCTTGTTGCCCCGCAGTCCCCTTTGCTACCCTAAAAATTAAAAAATATGTTTAAAACCTTTCCTATAATGGTATCATCAGAGGTCAAGGGTCATGAGATGTCACTTCCGCTACCTCTATCATTCTGGTGGAGTGACATCCCTGTGTCATTACTTCCCTTTCACTATCTCATTTGCTAATGCCTCCGGCCCTTTCCTTTCCCTGCCATACTTACACCACCTGCTCATTCATTTCTCGTCATAATCAGTGTTAAATTGTATTTCCACACTGCCATTCTTGCAGGCATCTTACAAAATCTTTACAAGCTCTAAAAGCGTGGAGTGCTGCTGTGCACAACACTCAGTATTCTTTGAAAGAATACACATGACTTTGTGCCAGATGAGTTGCTCACTGGCTATCCATGGATCAACGTCTACTTTTTTAAAGTCACACTGTAAGTCTTACACAGCGCTGGTATATTTAACTGATGCTGCTGCTAGGGTCAGTTCAGCCCTGTGGCAGCTGGTGACTTTGGAAGTTGGTGAGTCGTACACATCTTGGTGGGAATTTGGGAGCAAGCTAGGCCACCTCACACCACTCAGTGTGCCGGTGGCTTCTCCCTCTGCAAGACATTTTGGGAAAAATGGCTTCCAGGATGTGCAATTTACTGTCCAAGCCCACAGAAATATGACATCACAAATCCTGGCCTTATTATGAGTCTAAACAGCATGGAATCCACTGAAATGTCGGCAATGGTTTTTTCCCAGCTCACAGACGTCTGGACTGGACTAATGGGAAGGCATTAACAAATAATGCATACAAATTCAATTTTCTAAAATAAAGCACCTATCAACACCACCAAAGGCAGTTAAAAAAAACTGGGAGCACTGTGCCTCTGCCATAGAACGCACATACACAATAGACTTAACTAAAAGTCCACATATCAGAAATACAAAGCAATATCTGAGCCAAGGTGTCTGCAAACAAAGGGTATGAAAGCCACGTGTCCAAACAGCACACCATTGAGTGACATTTATGAGGCTGGTGGCATTCACAGATATGCACAGACACAGACTCTGCCCTTTTCAGGATCTCTGCTAGCAGAAAGGGGTTGAGGGTGAGGAGACAGCTACATTAGACTATGACCACCATTCTCTAGCTCCTTCAGAGCCACGCATGCTATAGAAAGCAACATTCATACACTGACTGCCATATTCCATTTGCCTAAGTTGCTGGCAGTCCCGCATGTATGTGCCACTGGGACTGCTGGTGCACTGACCCAGCCAATATCTTCTGTGATGCTCGGCCAGGACCAGGTTGCCTACCTGCACCAGGCTGCTTGCCACCCCACAATATAAATAAATGGAAATGGAGGTAAGACCTGTTTCATTGTCATCACTGGTTTCCTATTGAGTGCGCAGGATGGTCATATACAGCCTTGAATTCCCCTCCCCATGCAAGGATTAAAATCCCCATTTAATAATTCAGTTATGCGCGCTCACCCTGCAACCTTAGTGTTAAAAATCACCACTACTGATAGAATACTGTTTCCATACAGCACTTAACAATACATAACACAAACACATTCATCGCTGCAGGGCCTACCTAGGTGAGAAGCTTTTCCGACATGTACTGCGAGAAGCAAGCATGTCTTAAATCCTGCGCTACTCCCCAGTGCTCTTGCTCATGGACTCCTTGTTACCCACTGCTGTCCCCATTAACCAAAAGGGCCAATTCCACAGAGATAAGCTCCCTCGTCTTGTCCCCAAATCATGGAATGCCTTTCTAGTGAACTTGGCGCAGAACCACCCCTTCTCATTTCTCGCAAAATTCTCAACCCTGCTTTGGTTACCTTCCTCTGTCAGTTCCCCCTTTTGCCAAATTAACCACTATGCTGTGTTTTACTTAAAGTACTCTATCCAGTGTGAGCTTAACATGAGCTCATTCATAGTAGCTACAATATATCTATTTGTCCTATAACCATAGGTGATGCATGCTTCATCCCGCAGCCCCTAGTGTATGCCTTTTACTGTAAGCTGCAAGCCCCTTCCTTTTGATAACACCACAATGCCTATGGGCTTCTGCATGCTCCATGCTACTAGGAATCGCTCATTCCTTGCCACACGACAGTAGACCCCAGAGATATTTTATTGCAGGGCTCATGGGGTGGCTGCCCAGGGCCCCCCACGATACTGCCTGGTCTAAAGCAAGATTCCAGTTTACATTAGGCTTAAATAGGACATGCCAGGAACATTTGATTGCATGCTGCTGCGGCTCCAACCCCATTGCCTGTCGATTTTGACAAGTACATTCTGCCTTGTTCAATTAAAACATGCAGTGCCTTTCGTTTTCATTGCGGAATACATAGTTTGGGTAACACGACCTTAGTAGCGTTACTTCCCCTCTGTGGCAATGTTGCTGATCATGTGCATTAGTCAAAGTCGAAATCCATATTCATCCACAGAGATTCAGAAGTTGTCTCAGTGTGTTAAGCACTTATCGTAGGGATATGTGTTCATGTGAAGGATCAGAAGGGCACATCCCAGTGAGGCTGGCTGAATCTGAAGTTCACAAATATACCTGCACAATTACTTGGGTTTGCAGCACAAGCAGCGCGATTAGCAGCACTGTTCCTGCACCAGATAGGGGTTAAAATTAATTTGCTCAGCTGGGCATTCTTAAAACCTAAGCCGTCCCTTAACAAATGTGCATAGAATATCTGTCCAACCGGCAAACAAGCATGCAAATTCGAGACTGTGCAGCAAAAGTGTTCATGCTTGTATCCTGGCTATGCCAGCAGACAGCACAGTGATCCTGGTCAAATCATATAGGATCCCTTGCATTACTGTGCTGTTTTCTGCAAGGTTTTACCTACTTGCATGCGGGAACTTCCCTTGATAATTGAGAACTGACGCTAAAATTCATTCCTATGTTGTGCAGCCCCCGTCTGTAATATTTTGGGTTTTAGAATTGTCAGGTTTGGAAATACGGGTTGTGTACTCTTGCAAGTCAGTTTTATAACATTAGATTGTTTTAGTTCATGTTAAGAGCTGGAAGAGAAAGTGCTCAACTGCTTGGAATTGCAATATTGGCACAAATCCCAGCTTCACCCCTTAAACGCTGTGTGATCATGGGCATCTCATTTAATCTTTTATACATTTGACATGCTTGTCTTAAATGATGCACGGCGGCATAGTATGTCTCACAGAGAGTAAGGCCTCTAGGCAATACTGAATGTTCCCACACAGATGCCTCTCATAAGCCGGGTGCGACGCGCACAGGCTATCAGAAAACTAATGCATTTCTTTGCAGAAACGCATTGGCACCACACAAAGTTGTATTTTTCTGCCCATGTCTGTTCATACTTATCAGAATGCATCACTCTTGTTGGCCCTACGGACCCTTTTTTTGTCAGTCCCATATATATATATCTATATATATATATATCTGTCTTTAGCATTCACAGCTGGGCTATTTTACCATGGAACTCACTCATTTTGCATGTAAAGCACCTTATTTAAAAAAAAAATACATGCAATGTATAAGACAAATTCAAGCATTTCCTAGATCACTGAAATAGCTTAACAATTACATCGGCTGTTAGCCTGTCTCTTTTTCCATACAGCTTTGCAAGGCAGGGTCATTTGCCGGGCAGTGTTTTATCTCAAAACTGTCTTTGCACATTCTTTTCTTGACAAATCACTGCTCACTTTGTGGGCCATAAAGCAAGCATGTTTTTATTTTTCTTGTCGTGCTCTTAACGCACAAGAAAATCACTTCCCTAAATCACTACAACTCAGCCATTTTAATGCGAAAATCTATCGTTCTTCAGATGATTTATCAGTTATCTTGCCTGCTACGAGGAAATTACAAATTTAACTCCATAGCTGCTGGTTTGAAACAAAATATGCTTGCTTAAAGTGTACCAGCTTTTTACACTTTTGACAGGCTTGTCTAACTCTTTTTGGGCGGCAATCACCACGAATTTGTGTGCTTTAAACTATAATATCTGAACACCTATTTTAATCCAATTCTTTGCAATTTCAACACCTTGGCTTGACGCCAATTTTTATTCAGCTTAAAATATCATTTTTATACTAGTAGTTCCAATGCTTTTACTGCGCATGCAGACAGTTATGCCATGCATACTTCATGAAGTGTATATATTGCAAAACGATAAAAAATATATGTACTGCCACAACATACAAATTTAGACACATACATAGTGTGACATGTAACAAGTCAGACACAAACCCCGACCACCTGCATGCATGTCCCTCATTAATATTTTACTCTTGTTATTGATTTTTAAATGCAGTTAATGGTTTTGGTTTGTTCCCAAATCTGGACTGCCATTCTTTTTCCCCGTGTCCCTGTCTCTATTGGCTAGGGCAGTGTCATGATCTCTGCTTCCAAAAGATCAGGACTTAACCGACTCCCTTGGAAGCAGACCCATAACCCCGGTTACGAGTGCCAGCCAGTCCCAATGGGGACCTTTTGGACCCTGTCCTGGCGCCAGTGGCACCAGGCTCATAAAGATGCCCAGTCCCAGCGCTGGAAGCGCCGGGCTCATAATGCTTGGGTGGACTTACCTGCAGAAGACCATGCTGCTTACTTACCTGCCAGTTGAACCCCTGATCCTCTTCTGTTTGGGACTACTTTTCCTGTTGGGTGGGGCAGGAGCCACTCCCTAGGTTCAGAACACTGGAACTCTTCTGGAAAGCAGGAACTCTTTTCTTACCTAGGCGTGGCTGTGGAAGGAGACACCTAAGCACTACAGGAGGCTATTTAAACCACACCCGATGGATGAATCTTGCTTTGCGTTATTCTGCATTCTCTGCAGCGGAACGCTCATCGTGTCTTCTGCTTCTGATCCTGGGCCTAAGGGAACAAAGGCTTACCATCCTGGAATCCAGTCTTCAGCAGCACCTGTAAAGACAAAGAAAGAACAGGTTAGCACTACGGTCTTCAGTGGCAGCGCATCTCTTACCTGGTCCATCGGCTGTCACCAACGCCTCGCGCTGCATTCCGGTATCTGAAAGACAAAGGCTTACCTACTCTTCGCATGCTCCGGAGGTCTTCGCACTGCATTCCGGCATCTGAAAGACAAAAGCTTACCAGCTCTTCGCACGCTCCGGAGGCCTTCGGCGCTGCATCCCGCATCTGAAAGACAAAAGAAGGTGCGTTTAAAGACATTGAGCAACTTATTTACTCACGTGCCATTACTCCTTCCCACGCCGAATCCAGTGGGTATTCCAGCACCCTTCAGCTTCTCTAAAGCTCCGAACTTGTACCTGCAAGATAAAAGGGACAGTTAGTGCGCATCGTGAAGCAGGCTACAAGCGCTTACTTACGTGCTTCCAGGCGCTTCTATTCCTCACGCGGGTTCGATCCTCAACTCTCATCAGCCCGCCATCCGCCATCGCCGGAACCCTGCAAAACTGAAAGAGATATCATTACAAAAGACTTTTAAGACATTTGAAGTGCCCAGAACTTACCGTTCGTGCAGTTAACGACGGACAGCAGTCCTCTGAGGTCAAGAGGTCTGCACCCTTATCCAGTGAAGAAACTGGTTACGGCACCCTGCCCCGAGGCAGATGGAGAGCTCGGCGTTCACTTACCTAAGGTGAGGGTGTTAACCTTTGGGGTTCTACAGGAGAAGAGAAAGGGAAGAGGAGAGAGGCACCCAATAACCCCAGTTCATATTTTCTATCTGCAGACATCTTACTCTTCGAGTCAGACATACAGTGCACAGAGGTCCAGCCCAAAGAGCCAACCGTGTGTTACACATCACCTTTGAAGATACGGCATTCACCCAGTCAAGACCGGCGCCTCTGCGGGAATCAGGTGAGCGTTACAGGCAGTTTTCACTCACCGTTTTTGTTCTCCCGACCCTCTCAATCACAGCCTTCTTCAGGTTTTCATCTGTTCTGCCTCCCGTAGAGATGAGAGGGGATGAAACCGGGTCCCTTCAGGCTCCGACTGCAGTACTACCATTGTCTGCGGGGAGCTTCACAGTCTACTCAGCCCATAATGGCGAAGGACTCGTGATATTGCCGAAGACCTAGAGTTACTTTGTGTCAACGGCCATTAGGTGACTTGTTTTAATCAATAATTGATGGTCAGAAACCGTCCTCTGCTGCCATGTGTACAGGAGGGTGCACAGTCTTCTGACGGGCCCATAGGTCAGAGCATACCCTCTAGTACCTGTAAAACAAGATAGCTGCATCTTGAGGAGGTTGGGGTGCAGGACTTACATACTCCAACACAATTCAATAAGGACAGCTCAAAGATGTGGCAAAAAGAATGTTAACTTCATGAAGGTTCATTCATTCCCTGCTGACACAGAGCAGCCCTGTCTGCTGTGGTCACGTTCCCTGCCTTGAAAGAACCCCCACTCAACATTACACAGAGCTAATTTTTATAGCCAAATATGAGGGGGCAATCTGCCCCCACCGCTCCTGCACAGTCTTAGACAACCTCATTGTTAGCAATAGCTCATTGGGCAATTCATTTTAATTGGACTAAACCTTCAAAATGAAATATGCTCTAACATGCATTACTGACTCTTCTTTCGGTGCACTGTTCAATTATAATTTTTGTACAGCTGGATTCTTCAGATAATGGTTTCGACCAGGCCCAATTAAATGTCTTGTTTCTACCCATTAGTCAAGTTTCTGAAGGCATGGTGTCCTCGAACGTCTCAACTTTAAAATGATCTCATCATTACACAATTTGAGCACTACTCAGTTTCTTCTCATTTTAGCCACATTTTGGTTGCATGCATTTTTATTAAAGGCATTTTTGCCAGAACGATTTTTTATTTTTATCTGTGTACGGAATATCTTATTGTCCATTCAGTGCCTCGCCACTCTTTTACATCATGGTAATGCCATTTTCGACTTTATAAATACAATGCCTTTGAATACTAGTATGTTGTACCATTATGACTATCAATTTCACATAAGTGCAACACCACATAGGTCCCTTCGAATTTCTTTACTTAGGTTTAAGTGGGGGGGCCTCTACTTCATTCATCTGTTGATTAAATATATATTTCATTTAAGTCCTCCATTACAGGTGACACACATGAACCTTGTGGAACACCACATGTGATGGGGATGGGGTCAGCTGCTACAGAGGTAGAGAAGACTCTCATGGATCTATTGTTGAGGAAAGATTGGATCCATGTGGTTGCTTTTGTTGAAAGTGAGCCGCAGTGGATAAATGCGATCAACCAGATCAACGGCGGCTGATAGGTCCAACAGGAGCAAGAGAGCAGATTTCCCTTTATCCTTCATGTCATTAATCTGGATTTTCAGATCGATCAGGGCAGTTTCTGTCCCATGTTGGGGCCTGAATCCAGATTGTCAGAGTCCAAGTAACTTGTGGGTCTCGAGGTACGTTTGAATTTGGTTGTAGGCAGCCTTGTTAATGGTTTTAAGGGGAAAAGGTACTGTGGTGATAGGGTGGAAATTGGCGGGGATGCTGGGGTGAAGTGTGTTTATTTATTAGAGGGAGTACCCATGAGTTCTTTAGTTGGGACCAGGCCCTTGCGAAATGAGGCATTGAGGAAGGTGGTTATGAAGGAGGCCAATTCTTTGGCTGTTTCTTTGATAACAGAAGCTGGAGATGAGTCACCTTGGCAGCTTGAGGGTTTGAGTGAGGTAATAATGTTGATTACTTCTTGGGTGGATACTGGGGTGTATTTGAATCGCTGTAGTGGTTTCGGCAGGATGGGGTGGGTTTGAGCGTGGCCTGCTGTAGAATCAGGGTCTGCTTTTTAGCTGATATTTTCTTTTGCAACAGAGTGATTTTATTCGTTAAGGCTTCTTGAGTTTTGGTGCACCAGGTTTTGTCCTTGATACAGTTATCGGTTGAGGGGATGGGAGATTCAAGTTCTCTTAAGATAGTAAATAGTTCTCTAGAGCTAGAACTAGCCTTTTCTATCCTGTTGTTATAGGTTTCTCTTTTAGCTATCAGAATTTCTTCTTTACATCTGGCTGATGTTTTGAACACGATAGCTTTGTTGTCTGGGGAGGGGTTATTTCTCCATGATGTTTCACATTTTCTTTTTTCGTTCCTTAGGGCTTTCAGTTCCGGAGTGAACCATGAGTTGAGGTATGCTTTGGTTTTTCTTTTGCACATTTTTAATGGGCAATGCTGTATAGCGCCGTGGTCAATGTTTGGTTGTAAAGGTCCACCAAGTCTGAAGGGTTGGCAGAGGCAAAGGGGGTCATCACTATAGGTTGGAGGAGAGGCATAAGTTTATCTGCAGTAATGTTCTTTTTATTCCTGGTAGGCATGGATGGGGCAGTGAGATGGTCCATGTTAGAAGGGGGGCAATCTAGAAGGTAAAATGACAGGAGGAAGTGGTCGGCCCAAGGTTGAGGCTCAATGGAAGTGATGGTAGTGCTACAATTGAGGTCTGCTATCCAGTCGAGGATTCTCTCTTTGTCATGGGTGGGGAGGAGGACTCTTTGAGTAAGCTCAACTAAGGAGTTGGCAATGGAGGTAGCGTAGGTCAGTCGGGTCATTAGAACCTAGATTAAGGTTGCCTAATAAGAGGATTTGTAAGGAGGGTTTCATGTTGGTGGACAGGAGCTCGTTGATGTCTTCCTCAAAAGTGCCCAATGGTCCATGAGGTCTATAGATTAGATGCATTGTTATGGTTATGGAGTTAGTGAGGGGGAGTTTTACAGTCAACAGTTTGCAAGAATCGGTAGGAGTGTGTGAGACAACTCTGAGTCTCAGTGTGGTTTTGGCTATGAAAGCCACCCCACTGCTTCTGATGGTGCCTCTGTCTGCTCTGAGGACTATATAAATATTTGGGGTCGCTAGAAGGAGGGATGGTCCAGTTGCTTTGTGAAACCAGGTCTTGGTTATTGCAAGGAAGCCCAGGTTTTTTTCTAGGATTTGATCAGCAATATTCACTGCATGAGCGACTAGGGACGTAGCATTTATCGTAGCTCCTAGGATAGCGCTAGTGTTGTTGTTGTGGGCGGAGGGTGATGGTGTGGCCGTAGCCCGTCTGGTCTTATTTGAGTGTTTAGGTTTTGTTTTTGGTGCGCGTGGAGGAGAGTTATTATTGATCAATGAGACAGGGGGTTTCTTATAGGATTTTCATCTGTTGCCAAGCCTTGCATTTCTGCTCGCTTAAGGGCATGGATGATTGTGCATCAGTGAGATGTGGGTTGTGGTAGGAGGACTAGAGGTCTTAGTAGGCTGGGGTATGTCAGGTAGCGGGCCCTGAGTCACGAATGGGAGATAGTTTGTAGCAATAGCTGTTGACAGTGCAAGGGTTTTAAACATAGGTGTGATATGCAACGGTTTCATATGTGGCAGGAAAGAAGTAGGCTTGATCCTCGTAGGCAGGTTCAGGGGTGACAAAAAGTATGTAGGTGTGATGCGATGTTCAGGGTTAGAGAATTCAGCCATGGGTATGTGTCTCGAGGGCATGAGGGAGTGTAGATTATATCTATTAGGTAGCGGTGAAGGTAGGGGGATGCTACTTCTAATGAAAGAGATCAGGGTGAGGAGGCTCACCAGTGCTAGGTTTTTGATGGGGGCATACATAATCGTAGATGGTCACAAAGTGAGCAGGTATTGTAGTGCAGCGATAGGCGTCTAAGAGGTGGGAACTGGCAGGGTGACTCAGTAAGGGTTACTAAGGTTCTAGCTATGTAATATCAAAGAGGAGTCCTAGTGATGCAGTTTAGCAGTAAGCATATATTGGGGTTATTGGTGCCCTTGTTAAAGTGCTCAGAGATTGTTCTTATAGGCAAGAACAGGGGCAGCATTCAACAGTATACATTTTGGAGACATTTGAAAGTATGCATTTTGGCAATAGATAGATAGCCGACATGGGCTACTACGCGACAGTGACACTTAAGATTGGCCAATAAACAATGAAAGTGAGCAGTGTGAGGTGCCATAGGCAGCATTCTCATATATATACGTTATGATGTCATTTAACAGTATACATTTTGGTAGCGTTTAAGGTGTGCATTTAGACATTTAGACATTCTGTTCTGCTTTACAAATGAAATAATTTCAATTTTATTTGTTTTCTTTGAAACAGCAGATGTTAAATTGTTACCAAACTCTGACTATTTTTCAAAATCACAGTAACAAAGGACCGAGATACCTCGGTAATCAACCCCACACACTATATTAGAGTCCTAATCATTTCAAACTATTTATGGTAGTTTTTGTAGAGTGCATTTACATCCTTTCTGTTACTAAGGAAAGGACAAATGGTGACCTTTTACCATGATAATGGTGCATCTTTTTTTGTCAAATGTCAAGTCTGGCCTAACGGTTTCAGTGGTCTGAATTTAGTTTCGCCACTTTCTTCAGGGCTGATTTCATAGCACAGTGTAGTGTGCTTTTCCACAATTGCTTACAGCATAGACTCTTTTGTCATTAAAATACCCCACCTGGAGATAGAAAAAGCAGGGTACGGGTTAAAAAATGGGAAGAGACACATATTTTATGTTTAGTGTAAGGTTCTGTGTCTTATATTTTTCTTATAGTGTTCAGACAAGCAAAATTTCAATCGGGTGCAATGGTCGTTACCCTCATTTTATCAGTGCCAAAAGATTCGGTCCATGTGGATGGGGCAACTGTACATTTATTTTTTAGGACACCTTGTTTCGAGCATTCCACAATACATACAGAGTGCAAAAACAAATAAGACTCTATGGGTTGTTGGCAGGGGAACCCTTATTGTAATTTTTATTATTTAAATGAGACCTTTCTAGTGCTTCAGTTATATTGGTCGTGTTATTTAATCACAGCTTCTTGTATCTCTACCAGGTTATGGTACCAGGAGCCGTGATATAGGTGGCAAAATAAAATAGAATATAATGAAATGTGGCATAGAACAAGCCTCGTTTTTGACTCTGCGGGAAGTTTTGTATTTGTTTCTTACTTCGCGGTGTCAGGTTGTGCGGTTTCTCTTTCCTCGTCTCGAGCGGTCTCTGCGTGAGCTGCAGTCCGAGTTTGAGCGTTTATATTTGTTAATGAGCCTGCGTGCGTGTTCAATAGGGCAGGGATGTCATTGGGCCTCCTGTGGAAACCTCGGGCGGCATTGTGGAGTGTCCTTCTTATACCTACAAAACTCCTCAGTATCATCCCTTTCTAGGTCAAGCAAGGTTTTGATAGAATAAGGACCAGTAGCATTTGTTCTCAATTATCTTTTGTCAATTATGAAAAACTGGAGAAAGTTATGGCAATGATACCTAAAAGGGGATTTGTTATTAATTACAGGACCAATGGTTGAAATTGTAAACAAGTAAAAAAGGTAGGATAGCGCATCTATAAAGACGTGTCTATAGCGACGAAATTCCTAGTTTTGTTTGATGTGTCTCTGCTTACTATCCTTGAGTGTTCATTCAAGGTACCACAGATGTTTATGGTTAATATCACTCTTATGCACAGCATTACAAGGGACATGGAACAGTTTCAGACTGGCCACAATATTGTTCATAAAGTGGAAAGTGTTTGCCAGCTCGTAGGTTCATTAGACCTATAGTATCTGATTTTAAGCGGAAAATCCATAGTTGCTCCGTTCTGAAGAGCAAGTTATGGAGATTACCTCCCCTTTTGGAGATTGTCACTTTGTCAATTATAGTCCAGCTGAAATCAGTCACACCATGTTGTTTTTGCACAAAGTGTTCTACCATCGGTGCAGTTAGTTTCATCGTGCGGATGCATGAGTAATGTTCTGCTAATCTGGTTTTCATGGGGCGTGTGGTCATGCCCACATAATTCATCAGGCATGGCCAGGTGATAAAATAAATAACATTATTTCTGTTACAATCCGTAAAAGTTTTTTGAGTCCATGGCTGGTAATACCACCCAATATCGATAGTTCTAGTTCTTGCTGTGCTGGTACATGTGTTACAGCCCCCACATGGGGCATGGCCTGTCGGGGCCATCTGGTCCCAAAGTCTATTATAATTCGGTGCCTTTGGCTCATTTTACGTATGGATCAATGCATCACGTACATTTTTCCTCCTTTTTATGGTGAATCCTGTTTTTTCCAAATTCATCCCACCCACATTGAGAATCGGCCATTATTTTAACACTTCTTTTCAGAGTTTGTTCACAATTGGTGAAAAGCTAAATACTGCAGTGATATTATTATTTTGTTCTGTTCGTCTCCCAGGCTGTTCAAGTGGGATGGTTTTGGCTCTTTTGCGTGCCTGTTTAACTGTGTGTCTTGGCTAACAACGGCAGAGCAATTTTTTTGCCAAGTCATCTGATTGTTTTTCATAATCTGCCAGACTGGAGCAGCAATATCTTAAGAACTGCCCAAAAGGAAGGTTGTCCCTGAGACTCGCAGGATGGTAGCTATTGAATTTCAGCAAAGATTTTCGATCGGTTGGTTTGTTATACACTAGGGTCGCGATTTCACCATTCCTTATTTCCAACTTGAGTTCCAGGAAGTGGATGGAGGTTTGACTATGTCTCTCTGTAAAGGTCAGAAAATTGCTTTGTTCATTTAGCCAAGTCATAAAATCTTCCTTATTCCCCTTACATATCATGATAACATCATCAATATATCTAGACCATTGCTCGATTCGGGCGGCCCAGGGGTTGGTTTTACAGTAGATTGTCTTTTCCACAAATTCAGCCACATAGAGGTTGGCTAGACTTGGCGCAAAAGTTGCACCCTTTGCGGTGCCTGATGTTTGTTCAAGAAATGTATTCTCATACAAATAATAATTTTTTGTTAAGGCTACTTCCGCTGGTTGCATAATTAGGGTACTCCTACGTCCCGTATCCTTTCCTCCTCATTATGGGACATTCCTCCGTCCTGTGGGATGGGACAGGAGCACTTTATAAAAAGCATCAACATTTTTCTAAAATGTGTTCTTCTCTTTTGACGTGGGTTACAGCACGTGGCCGTAACCCCGCCCTCCTTAGCTCTGCCCAGCGCATCCCCCATCAGTCCTTTTCTACGCATGTTCGGGACTGGACACATTTGCATCTTAGGAAGATTTTTTCCTTCCAGTGTCCTTTTCTCCCGCTCCAGTTTAGCGGTCGCGTAGTAGTCCGTCTATGCCATTTCGGTTAGATTTTCCTAATTGTTCTTCCTGCGAACAACGTTTCACTAGGGCAGATCCCCATCCTCTTTATTTAGAGTGTTTGGGTCCGGATCACCAATGGGACTCGTGCTTCTATTGCGATTCCCTTCAGTCTGGGCTCTTCAACGTCGCCTGGAGCGGTGGGAGGAGGTGTTCCAGCGTGTTCCTCCTCCACATTTTCAGAGTTTCATCGACGGTAAGCTCTTTAGTTTTTAGGGCAGCCCGACCAGGGGACTCCTTCCTGGGGGTCTTCCTGGTCTGTGAGGGGCTTTAAAAGCTCTGTCACCGGGGTTTCCCCTGAGGTGCCTTCTAGGCCTAAGAAAAGTACCAGAGTTTTCTGCGAGGGCCTCCGTAAGGGGTCTACTCACACCGGATTGCAATCCAAGGCCCCTCCTTTGGGGGCTATTCAAAGGCCCAGTTCTACTGAGGCGGTGGGTACCGGAGCTTGCTTCGAGGTCTCTGTGTCTGGAGCTTCACATACAGACACCGGAGCACATCCCGAGGCCTGTATTGAGGTTTAATGTACTGTTACCGGACTGAGGTCCGAGGTTCCTCTATTGGAGGTCAAAGTGACCAACAGAACTGAGAGGCCTGTTAACGTCTTGTCGGTGAGGTGGGTTCCTCATCAATCCCGCTCTAGTGGGGATACCAGTTCTGTTGAGGGGGCACAGAGTGAGGCAGCTGACCGTAATTCCTCTGTTACCGGCATTGCTGAGGTTCCTCTTTCAGAGGCTAATTTGGCTATTAGTATGTCTCAGAAAGATCCTAGGCCACACAGTACCAGCTCTGCCGAGGTTCCTTGTGTCAAGGCTAAACTCAAGACCCCTGACCGGTCTGTGGAGATCCCTGCCTCACTCACACATGTGACACAGTTCTCCTTAGACGTTGACAAAATGGCGCCCAATCCCGCGCGAACTACGACGGCCATTTTGGACTCTTGCTGGGTATATCTTTTCACATGAACATCATTTTTCTGGTGCACCGTTTCGTCTAGTTTATGACTGGAATGCTCGGATGCCATTACAACACTCTGTCTCTGTCCCTGCGGCGTCTGCACCTTTGATCTACGTCAACCCGGCTGGTGAGGGCCCCTCTAAGCAACCCTCTCCTTTGCAGCCCTGGAGCTATTCCGCTCATGAGAGGCTTCCTCCTGCCACAGTGTCTAAGCCTTCAGCAGAGGATGCCTTCTTTGGAAAATTTCAGAAGCTAATGCATTCCGACCCCATGAAGGAATATTTCAGAGGTCTTTTTAAGGAAATCTGCCCTCCTGGGCCCGGTTCCGTTCCGATGGTTCCCATCACAGCACTGGTTGATCCGGCAGCTGTCCCACCTCTAGCAGTTGGCCCACCTCCAGCCCTTCTGCCTCTGCTGCCCAATTGACAAGTCTTCGGCAGAGTCAGACGTGACTCAGGTCGATCTGGACGTATTGACTGACACGCCTGGGGATCAGGATGGCGATGACCAGCCCCGCTCTGTTAGGGCATTCCATGACCGGGTACTGGGCATGATGACTCTTCTGGATGTTCCAGTACCTGAGGCACCCCATCCGCAGGAAGGAGTGCTTTCGGGGGCATTCACCTTGTCTCCTCAAGAGCGCACCGGTTCCTTCTTTCAGAAGGATTTTTTGGCCGAGGTCCGCAAAGTCTGAGATAAGCCACACTCTGGGCTGCATTTTAACAAAAAGATTGACGCTTGTTATAGGCTTCATACTTTGGAGGAGGTAGCCTTAGAATCTTGCCCGCTTCCTTCCTCCACAGTGGTGGCGCCCGCTACGCTTCAATCCAGACCGGCTTCATCGTCATCTACAGCGGCGGCTCAGGTTCCGGCCAAAGAGGACAAGCTGCTTGACTCTTTGGGAAGGAAGATCTTTGCTAATTCGACTCTGCAGTTACGCCAGGCGAACGTGGAGCT
The DNA here is from genome assembly GCF_040938575.1 of Ambystoma mexicanum. Lineage (NCBI taxonomy): Eukaryota > Metazoa > Chordata > Amphibia > Caudata > Ambystomatidae > Ambystoma > Ambystoma mexicanum. Next base: position 1,051,132,159 of record NC_090926.1, read on the forward strand.
CATTTTAGCGGGGGCTAATGTGGAAAGGTCTGCTTGAGGCTGCAGCGCACCATGTCAACACATCGGCTTGGGGCCTCATGCTTGGCGTGGATACGTCTCATCAGGGTTGGCTTCACGCCACAAAGTTTTCCAACGAGGTACAGGATAAAGTTCTGGACCTGCCCTTTGACGGCAAAGAACTGTTCTATTCGTCAACGGATGTAGAGCTGACTAAAACAAAGGACAGCACTCAGACGGCCAAATCTTTGTCCGTTCTGGTAAAGCCACCTTTTAGGGCTTAGAGAATGCCTTTGCAGCCTCGGTCTTCCTGTGGTTTTCGGGGGTTTCTAGATCGGAAAACAGTCGATCCTCCAGCGGGAAATTCTCACCGGCGTCAGCAGCGAGGCCATTTTTTACTCTTGGTCCTCTGCCTCCTCCTCAGGATATGGGGGTCCTGCCTCTGAGAAACCCACTAAATGAGGGCTGTTGGCCCTCGCACAAGAACTTGGTGGGAAGGTGAATTGCGTCTCACTGGGAGGCCTGGCAGACCGTCACTGAGGTATCTCGGGCGGGCTTCTCCTTGCCCCTTCACCCTATCCCACCTTTCAATCCTCCTTTCCAGCAGTCAGGGACGCCCTCCCTGAGAGCCGAAGTCCAGATGCTTCTGGATCTCAAGGCGGTGGAACCCGTTCCCCTTGGGGAGCGAGGGGAGGGCTTCCACTCCCGTCTGTTTACAGTGCCCAAACCCAACCAGGCTGGCCTGCGCACCATCCTAGACCTTTCCCAGTTCAATCTTTCTCTTCCCAAAGAGAAATTCAAGATGATCACCCCCAGCCAGATAAAGTCCTCCCTTCAGAAGGGCGACTGGCTCAGTGTAGTGGACCTTCAGGATGCATATATGCATATCCTCATTTGGAGCCCGCATTGGAAATACCTGCGGTTTTCCATGGGGGAGGAGCATTTCCTGTTTCGTGTGCTCCCTTTTGGTCACAGCTCGGCACCGGGTGTCTTTGCGAAGATGATGTCGGTCATCACAGCTTATCTTCGGCTTCAGGGTATCCATGTGTATCCGTATTTGGAAGACTGGTTGTTGCGCAGTTCCTGTCCACTGAAAGCCTCAAGCAACCTTCAGTCTCTCCTCCAGCTCCTGTTCCACTTTGGGCTGTCGGTGAACTGGCAGAAATCCTCCATGACGGTCTCTCAGGACTTGATTTTCCTGGGTTTTCGTTGGAACACGATCGATTGCAAGGTATACCTGACTGAGGACAGAATGGCGGATCTGTTCGCCACGTGTCAGGTGTGTCAGGTGTTTATGCAGTCGGAGAGCATGTCACCTGGTGGTTTCAGAAGCTTCTGGGCCTCATGGCTTCGTGCATGCTTGCTCTTCCTCTTGCTCATTCTCAAGATGAGGCGGAAACAGATGGCTGTTCGTAGCTCATGGCTTCAGGCAGTGGATCCAGATTCCAAAATGATACTGGTTCCATCGTTCATGAGGGCGGACATCTTGTGGTGGTCGTCTCTCCTCAATCTGTCGGTGGGCGCTCCTTTCCAGGACCATTGCCCACAATTGACTGTCACAACGGACTCTTCCCTTCTGGGTGGGGGGGCGATGCTGGATCATCTTCAAGTTTCAGATCTCTGGTCACCAAAGGACAGACAGCTTCATATAAATTATCTGGAGCGTCTGGCTATATTCCTGGTGCTGAAAGCGGTCAAACCAAGTATTGTCAACAGGGTGGTCCGTTCCGCACGGACAATGCAGTGTCCATTTTCTATATCAGCAAGCAGGGGGTACCAGGTCTCCTCCTCTTGTGGACCTTGCCATTCAGATCTGGGAATGGGCCATTCAGCATGGTATCTGGCTGGTAGCGGTTCACATCCCGGGCCAGCTGAATGTCACGGCGGATGCCCCCAGCTGACGAGTAGTTGTCAGCTACGAGTGGGAACTGAAACAGAGATCCTCTCGGACATTTTTCACTGTTGGCCCACTCCATAAGTGGACCTCTTTGCGACATCTAAAAACAAGAAGCTTCCTCTGTAGCTTTCAGTAACGGGCTTGGAGCCGCCTCACTCGGGGATGCTCTAGAAATCCCATTGCACAATATGAAGACCTACGCCTTTCTGCCTCTTCCTCTGATCCATCGGTTGCTTTGCAAGCTGTGGAACACAGTAAATTGCTGCCTGCTGTTCAAAGCCCCTTGGTGGCCAGCCAGGTTCTGGTTTTCGGAGCATCAGCATCTATCAGTGTGCCCGCCGCTCAAGCTTCCACAGGTTCCCGACCTGCGTCACCAAAGCGACCAACAACTGTGGCACCCCTCCCCACAATCGTTCAACTTGGCGGCTTGGTGCCTGAGTTCAGATCTTTAAAGCATTTCAACTTGTCCGTGGATAACATGTACATTTTTCAAGCGGCCAGCAAGCCCTCAACAAGATCTCAGTATAAAAGTAAATGGCTATGCTTCTGTCACTGGTGTTTGGTGAGGCAGATAGACCCCAGGGAAGCTACTATCGACACAATCCTGTCTTTTGTCTCACATTTGGCAGAGTCTGGCATCCATGTCTTGTCCTGCAGGACATATTTATCGGCTGTTGCTGCTTATTTGTCCACTGTCCAGTGTTCCTTTTTGCTGTCTAATCCAGTCAGGCGGGCCTTATGCATCTTTATCCTCCTATTTGCAATCTACATCCAGGGCAGGATTTGAATATGGTCCGTATGGCCTTCTGTCGTAAGCCTTTTGAAATCGCCCTTTCATCGCGGGACGATTTTTCGCTGGTTTTTTTACCGTGAATTTTTTAACAAAACAAACCCATCTAAATTTTTTGGGGGGGTTAGAAAATGATATATATGGGATGTGCTTGTTTGGGGAAAAGATAAAAAATGAAAGGGAACGATAATAATAAGAAAAATTCTATGGGTTTTTTCGTTAAAACATTTGCGGTAAAAAACCCAGAGAAAAAACATCCCACAATGAAATGACATGGAACCTCCTGGAAAGTGTCCTTCTTGATTGCTTTGACTTCGGCAAGGCATGTAAGTGAGCTTCAGGCCTTGTCGGTTGAGCATCCATTCCTTACTTTTGATAAAGATAAGGTTGTCCTGCGAATGAATACCGCCTAAGGTGGTCTCTGAAATTCATCTGAATCAGTCGATTTCATTGTCTGTATTCTTCCCAGACCTGGCCTCATAGGCCGTAAGGGTTCTGCACTGCCTGGACATTAGAAGAGACCTTAAATTCTATCTGGACAGAACATCTGAGCGCAGCTTTTTGTGACCTTCGGAAGTCCGCAAGGAAAGCCGGCCTCGAAAGCGATCATCTCCTGGTGGATCGCTGCCTGTATTTCTGAGGCATATACCATTCAGGGTCTTCGGGCCCCAAAGGGAATTCATGCTCATCTTGTGCGGGGCAAGGCGACTGCCGTTGACTTCCAAAAATATGTTCCCTGGGAGACAATCGCAAAAGCGGCTACGTGGGCCCCTGAGCTCCAGGGCTGATGCTCAGTTTGGTCAAGCTATGCTTAAGAACCTGTTTCAGTAAGGAGTTTCCATCCACCCGTAATTCCTGTGAGGAGTGCTTGGGAATCTCCCATAAGTATGGAGGAAAGGGGACTATGGACTAGGAGTAAGGTAGTCACTACAGTGAGTAACTTTATTACTACGGGTCTTTCTATTGGAGGGTCTTTGTTACTGAGGATCTTCTCTACCACCTGCAATGTGGCTATTTGCGATATCCTTGTATATAAGGACTCTATATCTAGAGTAACCAAAGGTTGTGACTCTGGATCAAATAGTCGATTCTTGAGTAAGTGCACCACTGCAGTAGTATCTTTGAGATAAGACCTCATTTTACATACCAGCGGCTTGAGGAAGAAGTCAACGAATTCGAACAAAGGTTCCAAAATTGAATCTATACCTGAGACAATGGGTCTCCCTGGAAGAGGTGTTCTTCCATTATGGACCTTTGGTAAGACATAGAATGTTGGTCTTCTCAGTGTTTTGGCATTCAAGAAATCATATTCTTTGGTACTGATATGCCCTTCTGCTATTGCTTCCTCCAGAATCAGAATTACGAGTTGACAAATATTTTCTGTGGGATCTCTGCCCAACTGTCTATAACTCGTTGGGTCTTCCAGGAGGACCAGGACCATTTGTTTGTAGTCTTCAATGTCCATAATCACTGTGTTTCCCACTTTATCTGCTAGTTTGATCACAATTTGGCCATTCTTGGATTTCCATCAGTAATGCCGTCCCTGCCCTATGGAACACGCGCGCAGGCTCATTAACAAAAAAACAGTTGAGCTTGGATGCAGCTTACGCATCAGACCGCTCGAGACGAGGAAAGAAAAACCGCCCAGCCCGACAACGCAGGATAAGAAGCAAATGCTAAACTTCCTGCGCAGTCAAAAACGACGCTTGTTCTATGCTGCATTTTATTCTATTCTATTTTATTTTGCCTATATCAGGGCTCCTGGAACCAAAACCTGCTAGAGATACAAGAAGCCTTGTTTCCATAACACGACCAATATAACTGAAGCGCTAGAAATATCTTATCATTTAAATAATAAATATTAAGATGATGGCCCCTCCGCCAACAACCCACAGAGTCATTTTGTTTTTGCACTCTGTAGGTATTTTAGAACATTCGAAACAAGACGTCCAAAAAAAGAAATGTACCGTTGCCCCGTCCACATGGACCAAATAATTTGGGAGTGATAAAATGAGGGTAAGAACCTTTGCACCCGATTGAAATTTTGCTTTCTGAACACTATAAGAAAAATATAAGACACAGGGCCTCATCACAAGTTGGGCAGTAACGGCGGTGGTATTACCGCCAGTGCTATTAGCCCTACCGCCAAACCCTGCGGCGCTATTAGCGCCGGATCACGGGTTTGGCGGTAATGAAATTCCCCATTCCCCACTGAGCCTATTCGGGAATGCCCCATTCTCCATTGGGCTCAATGGGGAATGTTCGCGCTCTTACCGCCGGCGGATTCCCCACCGGCGGTAATAGCGCAAATTTTCAGCGGATTTCCCTCCATCTCAGAGTTGGGGAGAAATCCGCCAAAGCACTGATTTGGCGGACCCTTAAATCCGGCGGTAATAGCGCGACCGCCAGATTTAAGGGTTACCGCCAAACTCGTGATGAGGCCCACAGAGCCTTACGCTAAACATAAATATGTGTCTCTTCCCATTTTTTACCATGTACCCCGCTTTTTCCATCTCCAGGTGGTGTACTTTAATGACAAGAGTCTATGCTGTTAGCAATTGTGAAAAAGCACACTACACAGTGCTGTGAAATCGGCCCTATAGAAAGTGGTGAAACTAAATTCAGACCACTGTAACCGGTAGACCAGACTCGACCTTTGACAAAAAGAGATGCACCATTAGCATGGTAAAAGTTGGCCAATTTATCCGTTCCTTAGTAACAGAAAGGTTGGCAATGTACTCCACAAACACTACCACAAAAAGTTTGAAATGATTAGGACTCTAACATAGTGTGTGGGGTTGGCTACCGAGGTATCTCAGTCCTTTGTTACTGTGAAAAATAGTCAGAGTTTGGTAACAATTTTAGAAGATTTCTTAAACATCTGCTTTTTCAAAGAAAACAAATAAAATTGAAATTATTTCATTTGAAAAGCAGAAGACACATGTTCTGGGTATTTTCACATGTGCCTTTTTAGTAAGTTTTAGTGAATGGAAAGATAAGCGATAGGGCAAGTCTTTCTACGTATCCCCTCACCCTAGATAAGCGGACCATCAGCGCAACCTAGGTGTAGAAAATACATGAGAGTTTAGCTCTCTCAAGGTGTACAACTTGTTCTCCTCGTTAGGCCAGTCTGATGCAATCGGGTACTTGTAGTTACACGCATGGGCCACTAGCTGTAATAAAGACATTTGCACCTCGCACCCGTCGTCCTCACGAGGAGGACCTACATGTAGCATCTCCCGAATATGTGTTTCCTGCGACAATGGCAGAAAACCTAGCAGCGTCCGTGGCATCTATCCGGAGACCTGCCGCCCCTCTGTCAAATAATCTAACCATCCAAGTTAGCAAAGACTCGCCAACCCTTTCTTTCAATCGGCTAAGGATTTCCCCAACCTCTTGCTGGGAATAATCCTCTAGAGTTGTCAAATCCACCAACCCCCCACCTGGATTATTGGGATTATGACCAGCTCTCCTGTGCCTTACTGGTTTAGCTGTCACCTCCTTCCGACCAGACTCTGGCCTAGACGATACCTCCTGCTCTGAACCACTCTCTGTACTTTCTCCACGGAGGAAGCAACCACGATCCTGGGATTAATCAATGACAGTGGATTCACTAAGGACACCACAGGAAATTGAGATCCTACCAAAAGGATCAAGCAACTGGAGTACCTCATCAGTACCTCATCAGAAAGATGATAAATCGTAAACTACATGCTATCCCACTAGGAAGATATTACAAAAACCAGAGAATACCCAGAGGCCTCAGGATTCAACTCCGACCTACACTTTGCAAAGAAAGCAACAGATGCTCATTAGACCTAATACTACTGACTATACCAGAACTTACTGTTAACCTACAAACAATTGACACAGAAATAAAAGAAAATCAGAAAGAATTGTGAACAACACTTAAATTAAAGAAAGAGGAAATAGAGGAAATACTCCTAGACAACAATACCAAGCTGGCGGATTACAAATTGGAGTTGGAAAACAAACAAAATCTGAACATTTAAAAGGGATATTTAAAAATATGGTCCACCATTGAGGAAACCAAGGTACATTAACTCAAGTAATACATCCAGTTCAGAATCGGAGGCAACAGGTGAACCCAGGTCTGAAAAAGAAACACAACCAACAGGACCATCTGGGCCAACACCTGCCAGAGCCAGTACGTCAGGGGTCTCTTTTTTAGAAAGAGGGTTAAGAGAACAAAGATGGGGAAGTGGGGAAGAGAAAGAGGATACGGAGGACCATTGATGCACCTACAACAGAGGAAGACTTAGTTATTAATTTATCTTCTTGAATATTAACAACTGCAGAGAAGGAAACACTCCAAAAGGGTCTAAGCTTTGTACCGACATATGACAGCTCACTGTTTGATACCAAAGTCGAATTGTTCAAATTGATTAAAAAAATGAAGTTGAAGGTCTTCTTTGAGGAAATTGATGAACAACCCTAACATGGCACGGAACACGCACACAAAGGGCCTCATCACGAGTTTGGTGGTAACCCTTAAATGTGAAGGTAGCGCTGTTACCGCCAGATTTAAGGGTCCGCAAAATCAGGGCTTCGGCTGATTTCCCCCCAGCTCTTAGCTGGAGGGAAATCTGCTGAAATTTCGTACTCATACCTCCGGTGGGAAATCCGCCGGCGTTAAGAGTGCGAAATTTCCCCATTGAGCCTAATGGGGAATGGGGCATTCCTGAATGGGCTCAATGGGGAATGGGGATTTCCAATTCCGCCAAACCCGTGATCCGGCGCTAATAGCGCCGGTGGGTTTGGCGGTAGGGCAGATAACACCAGCGTTATTAGCGCCGGCGTTACCGCCCAACTCGTGATGAGGCCCAAAGTATTTAAAGTCAAAAGTAACTTTATAACTCCCACAAGCATACCAGCGGTCGAAATGTTTGAAAAACAGGTACTTAAAGACCTTGAAAAGATTAACTTTTCAAACACCAAACGGAAAAATGTACATCCACATGAACTATCATTGCTCAAGAACTTGTATGGTGACGAATCAATAACGATTAGACCAGCAGACGAAGGCGGTGCATTGGTCATTTTGAACTCAGATGACTATGACAAAGAGTGCAGAAGATAACTCGCTGATACTAACACATATACAGCACTTATTAATGGTCCCACAACATCAATTATGAAAGATCTAGAAGAAGTATTGGAAGAGGCTGAGGAGAACGGATGGGTCAATCACCACACCCATAAATTCCTTTACAATCCCAACCCACGTATACCAAACTTCTACACGCTCCAAAAGGTTCATAAAGATTTAGAGAATCCGCCAGGTAGGCCAATTTTGGCCGGGATTAACAGCATATTACAACAGATAGGAAAGTATGTGGATTACTTCCTACAATTGATTTAACAAATATCTACATACATCAAGGCTATGACTCATTTTCTACAACGTCTAAGTGCAATACCGTATACTCCAACTCAAATACTGTTCACAATTGTTGTTAAATCATATATACGTCTATTCCACACGATTTGGGAATTCAAGCCGTTGAATGGTTACTATTGAACACTGGAGAGATTGAGGCAGTGAAAGAATTCATAATCATACTACTACATTTCATAGAAAAAAATTCATACTTCAAGCATAACAAACAATTCTACTTGCAAATCACCGGAACATCTATGGGTGCCACTATGGCACCATCTTATGCAAATACCTTTATGTACAAATTTGAAATAGACCATGTCCTTAACAACCCCACATGGAAACCACATTTGGCAACCTGGATATGCTACATTGATGATATTTATGCTATATGGACGGATACTGAAGAGCGATTGGAGGAATTTTTCAGATACCTCAACACCATCGATCAGAGGATTCAATTCACACATGAATACTCAGTGACAAACATACATTTCCTCAATGTGAACATTCAATTAACAGAAAATGGTTAGAAAACTAATACATACAGCAAAGAAACAGATTGCAACAACCTACTACATAGGTTGAGTTTTCATCAACCAAGCCTAATACAAAATCTACCATATAGCCAGATGCTCAGAGTGAAATGCATCTTCAGTGACTCCACAGATTACACCACTGAACTAGAGAAAATGGGGGAAAAATTCATTAGAAAGGGGTACAAAGAGGAAGAAATTACGACGGCTTAGTTGAAAGTAGATCTCCAAAATCGAGAAGAGTTGTTGACAGCACCCAGAAAATGAAGACCTGAGCCTCCTTTGGTAGTTGTATGTATCTAGATATTCTGCACAGAGTAATTGCATTAAAACAACAATCAAGAAGCATTAGCAAGTGTTGACATGTGCCCTAAGATCGAACACCTGTTCGGAGACTTACCTACCTTTGCCTTGTACAGACACGACTGCCAAGCAGAAGAGTGCAAGGCAAATGCAAAGGAACATTTCGTTGTTTACAATGTAGCAATTGCAGTTATGTGCAGAAAGGCCATAACATTAATCACCCTCACTCTGGTGATAAAGTAACATTCAGAAATTTTGCAACATGCGATACTTCGAACATAATATATGGAATTAAGCATCCATGTGGACTATATTATTTAGGTTAATCAAGAAGAAAAGCTAAACTTTGCTGGAATGAGCACCGGTCGTGCATAAGCAATAAAAATACAAACTCTGCGGTAGAAAGAGATTGGGTAAGCAAGAGACACAATCTGGCACAAATCCGGTTTTTCATATTGGAAGTGGTCCATAAGAATGAGCCCCATGAAAATCTACAGAAACGTATGGACAGGAGAGAATGTTTTTGGATTGGACGTTTGGAGACCCTTGCACCTAAAGGACTAAACGAAAAAATTAACTAGACATGTTATCTGTAAAGATTACTGTATATCTCCTTTTTGATTATTGGTTACTCCATGTATGAACAATAATATGATCTTAATGTGTTTATTTGTCTAACTACCACCTGTTTACATAAGGAAGTATTACCATGACACAGTACTTATACAAACATACCATAGGCCACCTTAGTTAGGGTCAGGGACTTTCTACAACACAGTAATTTTGGCACTAAGGTTTGTTTATTTTCATAAACTTAGATCCTTCTTCATAACATGGGAATACACCCCTCCTCTTTTTCATTTTTTTCACTGTACAGATTAGCACAACTATGATGGTTGCGCACATTTATGTTTTCTGCTACCATAGCGCATTAACAGTGTGACACACGTTTACGGCATGCATTTTTAATGCCTATATGATAATCCCTATATTCATGTTACATGGTATTCATTTAGGCTGGAACGGGCAATGGGAGATGGTCTCAGTCATCCATGGATTGTTGCCTCTGTCGTTCCCCAAACTAGAAGAAACCATCTGCTGACCCAAACGTCCTGGCAAATCTTTGCCCAGTTTCCCTCGTACCCCATTATTCACATCTCGTTCAGTGGGTGGTCTTAAACCAGATCACTAGGTACCTTGAGGATAATGAAAAAAAGAAAAATTGCAATCCAAAACTTTCACCAAATTCAAAGTTTATTATAGAGTTCCCATAAGTATAATCAATTTTTTTTCATTGGAGATCTTTAGTCCTCATTTTATTTGTTCCTCAACATGTGTTTTCCCAGTTATATTGATGTTATGTTTGGACAAGGAGCCGGCATTGCCTTTGGAGCAGGTGGCAGGCCAGTTTGTGAGAGGATGTACAAGAAGCTCACCATTTTCTCTCGGCCACCCTACACTCGTGTTGAAGGGTAGCTAGGTCGGAGTCGTACCAAGAGTTACATTTGGCTTTAGGCTTTAAGCAGATCACATGCACCAACATGTGTTTACTCCCTCCATCCCCCCAACTCCTCTGGTCCCCCTGTGATGTTCCCTTGTGCCCCCCTCTCTTCTCGCACACAGGTGGTGCCTATTTTGCTTGATTCTTCTCCCCCGCTCTCCCTCCCTCCACCCCTCCAGTCTACTTCTGCAGGAGTCTGTCCTGGTACATTCTGGTTTCACCATCACCGTCATGTGGCCTATGCTGAATTTGACTTTTAAGGACTTCTTTGATTCACAGTGCGTCACCCTTTCCCAACTCTCATGCTGGACTTCCTTTGCATCTTGTACTCATGGTGGCCCTGAATCATGCTGTTCCCATCTTCATCTTGTATCCTGGCATGCAACATTGTGTTACTACTGACATCTGCAATTGTATTCGCTCTCCCCTCTTGCTTCTCCACTCTTTTTGACTGCTTACTCTCTGTTCTCTCCTCCTCTCCCTTCTCCCTTTTCCCATTTCTGCCCCTTACTTTCTTGTATGAACCTACCCTATCAGTATTGTCCCTGGACCTAGTACGATAGCAGCCTTGTCTGTCTCTTCCCCCCTCACCTTATTTGATCCCCCTGCCCCCAGCACTATCTGAAATGTTGTCAGGCCTAGCACGATAGTCACTTGTTTTGTTCCTCCCCTCCCTTTCTGCACCCCTCTCCCTCCTCTTTTGTTTTTCTCCGGCTCTACCAGAAATGTTGTCAGGCCTAGTACGGTAGTCGCCTGTCTATTTCCATTTCCTTCCCACTCTGCCCCTTCCTTTCTTATCTATGTCTTAGCTCTTGCACTATCTGAAATGTCGTCAGGCCGACATTTCAGCTAGATAGTTAATTTCACATCTTTACTGTTCATGGCCTGTAAGAATGTCATTGTATTTCCTTTGTTCCCTCCCTCGCCTTGAAGCGCTTTGAAACACATTGTGTAGAGGCGCTATATAAATAGACTATCGTATCATATACTCAGATAATGGGAACACACAAGTAAAATGACCTAATGCAACCGTTTGTCAGTGTCACGCTCACCTGATTCCCACGGAGGCGCAGGTCTGGCTTCGAGTGCTGATGCTTCTTCAATGGTGAAGCGCAGAACTCTGAAGATGGACTCACTGGCTCGCAGGAATATTCCCCTGTGCGTGAAAAGGGAGTATTACCTACTGACGGAATAATGCTGAAGCCTCCCACTCCCTTCCAACCCTCCACGATACCCTTCCTCGATTCCCCGTGAGGTCTCACCTTAGGGTCAGGAAGGATGAGTTCTCCAACCTGCTTCTGATGCAGGGGCGCGTTGAAACCCAGTTACTTCACTGGATTGAGGTTTGATGGGAGTTCAAATAAGCTTGACTATTCAGGTAAGGCACTGTAAGAGTTCTGTAGCAAGTTCAATGTCTTTGTCTTTTTTCCCCATAGGGGCCGGGGTCCGGAATGCCAGGAAGCGGCAGGACCCGAAATGAAATGGGAATTACCCAACAGGTAAGTCTTAGAAGGAAACTGAGCTTTTCCTATTCCCTCCCTTCTCTCACCTTGTGTTCTTGTCTTTTTCTCTCTAGGCTCTGGGAAGTGGCTGCGGATCTGGATGATCGCTGCTGAAGATGGAGGTGCCCAGGAAAGGTGAGTGAAATGCAGCGCTGCAGCGATCGAAGCGAAATGCTTTTAAAATGATGTCTTCCCTTTCAGGATTGTCGGTGTGATGTCTCCGTGATGCTGCTTTAGCAGGTAAGGTCTTCTTTCTCTCCAATTCTCTCTTAGCAGGTGACTCAGGATGCTGACAGGCGTGGCTGAAGTCCAGAAGCAGGAGCTGACACGGTGAGCGTCCAGCTGGAGGAGCAGAACAACGCGAAACGTGAGTTGCTGATCGGGTGTGGTTTAAATAGCTTTGGAAGAAGTTCCAGGTATGTATCCTTCCACCGATCAGGTATGTATCCTTCCCCGACCACACCCAGGGAAAGTAGTCCCACAGGTAAAGTAGTTCCATTCAGGCCTCAAGAGGGCCTGGATGTAGCAGCATGGTCTGCATCAGGTAAGTGCACATTAAACCACTTGAACACATGTCTAGCTTTATGAGCCTGGCGCCTAAGGCGCCAGGACAGGGGTCCAACATGAGCCTGGCGCCTAAGGCGCCAGGACTGTGTCCAAAGGGCCCCAGCTTGGGCCTGCTGGCACTTCCCTGGGGGAAATGATGCCTGCCTCTGGGGTTGCTGGGTCGGACCTGGCTCCTTGGAGGTAGGCATCATGACAGTCAGATAAAACATTTTATTAATTGGAACACAAAATTTGTCATATATGGAATACGGTGCACCAGCACTGTGATATATATTGGAAGCACCATCTGCCCACTCAAAACTAGAATATCTGAATACCTTAGATCCATTAAAAACATGGATTTGAAATACTCTTTTGCCTTCCATTTCCAGACGGAACACAGCCAGGACTCATTTGAAAATATTAAGTACTTTGGTTTGGAAAAAATCAATATGCCTCCCAGAGGCAGACATAGAGAAATGCTCCTCAGAGGTAGAGAAGCATATTGGATCAATATAATGGACTCTTGTTATTCAGGCCTGAATTTTGATACAGAAATTAGCCATTTTTTGTGAAAACAGTACCTTTTCTTATAATTCTAACTTAATGTCATAGTTGTAATGTGTTAAATCAATTTGAATCTGCCTCATGCACGGAAAATGAAACCATTATAAATACAATCATATTCGTACACGCGCGAAACACTTTGTTTATAACCATTTGACAATTGTTTTTAACACAATTCATTGGTTGATCACACATAAATTAAAAAAATGAAACTATTAAGCACACAGTCCATCCGTGCATGTGAGATTCACTAAGTTCAAAATGAATTCATTCTTTTAATCACTCACATAGATTTGGATATCAGGCAAAAAGTATATTGCATTCTAGAATACAGCAGCAATCGCTAGCGCAAATTATTGATCACGCCCGTGTGCACTTAATTATATGCGAAGATGGCAACATTATGAAACTAAGCATGATGATGCAGTCACACTAATCAAACGCAATCACAGCGTCATGCAACTTTAAAAGGCGGCCATTTTAGTTCTGTTGTGGGCCTAATGCTGCAAGGACAATTGTATCCAGGAAACCACCTATTCGAAAAAGTTTAAATCCTAAGCCTTGAAGATAGCTAGAGCAATACTAAACATTATTCACATCAACTCGAAATAGATATGAAAATTGTGTATTTTAATTTGCAGGAAATTATTTCAAATCAAAGGAAAGGCCAGCAGATTTTTTAATGCCTTCTTCCCAAATTGTTTTGTGCATCCAAAAATTCAAGGATTCATTTTCAGTGGAACATTCAATAATATAATTGCAACAATGATGAATTGTATCATATAATGTTTTACTGAAAAATATTCAGCGAACAGGAAAAGTTGTTAGAAAAATTGAAATTGATTTTTTATTTTCTTATTTTAGTTTTGCTAATATCTTCCTGATGAACCACTCCACTGAATATAACTGGGGAAACAAGTGTTGAGGAACAAATAATATGAGGAATAAATAAAGATCTCCATCGAAATCTTTTTTGATTACACTTATTGTTAGGCAGAAACCTGTGCAGTTCCCTTAGGGAACACTGCAAAAGATTTAGGACTACAGGTGTTAGCAGTAAACCCACTTGGTAGCAGTCTGTACCACCCAGATTTACCTGGTAGCTGTGGCTGAGCATTCAGACTTCCCTCAAGAAGAGTTAGGCAGTATGCAGAGGATACACAATAGGCACTCAGACACAATAATACAAGCAAACACTGACCAGAGCTTTGGTATCAAAGTATATCATTATTTATTTAAAAACACACTGTTTGAAACACTCCAGCACTCTTATTGTAAAACACTCTAAACACAGTTACTATTATAATATATACAACCCTTATTCTTTATCAGATAAGTCTTAGTTAACACCACTTATTTTCATACAGAGGCGAGTGCTTAACTATAGATGGCACTCCAATAAGTTTATGAAAAAGGGAGGGAAAAAGACAGAATATGGAAAGGTACACCACTCTAAGATTTAAGAACACTATTAGCAAGGCAGAAGAGCAAACAGTCACTTGTGAGCCAAAGTCCATAGGCTGGGCCCACTCTTAGAGAGAGCAGAACAGAAATGCGCCCAAGGTCACACAGTTACACTAGGCTTAGAAAGTCTTGCAGAGAGTTCGAAAAGAGTTTAGGGAGGCTTAGAAAAGTTTAGCCAGGGTGTCCCAGGCTAACCCAGGTTTGAAAGTCGGGGGCTAAATCTACCCCGTACAGTCGGTGGCAAGGGAAGCCAGGCGGAACACGGTACCTTAAGTGGGAAGGATCCTCCAGCGGTGGCAGTTGTTCCTGGCAGTGATTGCAAGTCTCGGCGTCGTCCAGGGGAAGAGAAGATCTCGACTTGGAGGAAAGCTGAAGGTCGTTGCACTGCCAGGGAAGAAACCAGCCGCAGAGTTTTCCGGTTAAGGGTAGTACCCTTTATTTCGCAGTCGTGGTAAAACGTGGTATTCAGGTTGCCGGGGTGCTGGGCACAGGCAAGGCGGCCACGAGATGCGTCGGGAAGGCGAAAAGACTGTGAAACTGGTTATCCCCACCAGTCAAAGGAAGAAGACTCTCTGGCGGGAGATCTCCTCTGTCGTTGGGAAAAGTGGTGAGACAGTCCAGCAGGGCTCCACCGGTGGTGTCGTCTTGGCAGGTCGGCTCAGCTTCTCCCTCGTCGGATTCTTAGGACCTGTGGCGACTTTTGAAGTTCCAGTCCCCAAAGCCCTGCTTTTAGGCAGAAAACCCCCATTCACTCAGCCTAGCTGTCACTCAAACATTCTAAGTGGTGAGCCGGCCGGCTCACCACTTGGGCCAATCAGGACGGAGTGCGACTTGAGTTGCCTAGGCAACTCAGTCCAGTGTGCCTAAATCCCCCTCCACCCCTCCTAAGTACCCCAGACAGAGTGGCACCACTTTGGAGGGCTTCTGTGGAGAAGCCCGCCAAAAAGTGGAACAAAGGGCTCGACTTGGGTTGGAGTCACAGAAGAGAACACAAACGCCATTTTAGAACCGAGTTTCGGCAAAAAATACCAACCGGAGAATTAATATTAATTAAATAAACCGGCGGTATGTTCGAGGCTATCGTAATGAAATAAATAAAGATAGTAGCCTCGAACAATGGGAAACTCCCATAGAAAAATATTTGCGGTTGAATATAAAAAGTAGTATCCACTGCCACCAGCCAAAACTCGATCAGGGGGGACAGAGACGTGCCCCCTCGACTAATAGACCCCAGGGCAATTGAATTGCCCCAGCCAGTACGTCCACAATATGATTGTTTGTACTGGTTCTGTTCAGAATTTAAGACTAGTAAAGTCAATGGTGACTTTACATGCCCTGGGAGACAGTAGTCAGTCCCAGGGTATGGAGTCTATACTGTGGAGTCACTATGACACCCCTTTGTTACTGCACTGAGGGTGCTGTATAACACACATCACAAAAACACATGAAGCCCTATGGAGTAAAAGTGCCCAAGAGTGAGGGTAAAAGAGTCTCACTCTTGGCAGGAGAAAAAGTGAAATCCCAAAAATCCAGCAAAGCTGCTGGGGGACTCACTAGGTTAGGAAATTCAGCCTAAACAGAGAACTCTCCCTAACACTTATGGAACTCTATAATAAACTTTTAATTTGGCGACATTTTTGTATTCCAATTTTTCTTTTTTTCATTATCCTCAAGGTACCTAGTGATCAGTTTGAAGACGACCCACTGAACGAGATTTGAATAATGGGGTATGAAGGAAACTGGGCAACGATTTGCCAGGACGTTTGGGTCAGCAGATGGTTTCTTCCAGTTTGGGGAATGACAGAGAGAGGTTAAAGTGCTCAGGGAGATGAAAGCACTTGGTATAAAAGCCTACACCTCTTTATATTGGGCAGCCTCAATATTAACAAAATACATTTCTTGCAGCCTCACCATTAAGACAAATCAAACCGATTACCAAAACGTATTCATTAACAGAGGACTCGCCATCGGTTACATTTGAGGCTGTAAACTTTCACTTAACATTGAGGATAATGGTCTTGGAGATCCACTTCATTCTGCTTTCCATAGCAAACACTCTACCGAAACTGCATGCATGCATGCCTCCAACTTTACCTCTGATGTTCACCAATCCGAACTCTCTTCTATACTCATTCACCACTCGTTTCTCCTCCACGCGGTCCAAAACTTCTGCTTTTGCATATCTGCTGTAGCCTGGATTGCTTCCTACCTTGAGGATTGCTCCTTTAAAACCTCCTGGAATGTTCAAACCTCTGACTCAGCCACTCTTTCTGTCAGCATTCTACAACAAACGGTCCCTGTAAATCACCTCTTAACCCTCTATACCGCTGCCCTAGGTTGACTTTTCTTGTCCTTTGGCATTTATTACCACCTGTTTACTGACGACACTCAATTCTTTTTCTCCTGTTCCCTCCCTCATCCCAGCCATTTTGGAGCTGATTATTATCTCAAGTAATGTTACACGTAATGTTAGGATTGTGGTTAATGTATCATAAATTACTACATGGTTGTGGAATGGAAAAGACTCAGCCAAAAAACTAGATATAAAATCATTTAGTTTGTCCATCAAAGTCACTGTAACGTTTAGACCAATTAATTCTCCAATTGTTAGTAGCAACCTTTAACTGGGTAGCAGAGTGATATTCATTAGGAACAAATAACCCTGTTAATTCTAAATAGAAGGACAAAAGGATCATGGATACTCTTGAGGTGTGGTATAATCTCTAAACCATCTACCTATATAAATAAACCAAGATAGCTGGAACATGATTGAAAATGGAATATAGGGTTTGCTGAATTAACTCCCAGGCAATAGCCATTATATGCACAGCACCTGCCTCATTTATAACATTTGCTAGAAGTAAGGCATACTCATGTCACAGTGTAGGATGAGTAATTGAAGTACATGGTTGACCCCAAATGTCTTCTACCAGTATATTTATGTCAATCAGTGATTCAAATTGTTTATTAAATTCCCCTGCTATCATTATGTGATCTTCACTTTTAAACCTTGAGTTGTCACTCTGAAATCAAAGCAAATTGCTAAAGGTGTTGATGGCATCTGATAAAGGATAATCAACACTAAATGGGAACCATCTGAATATTCTTGAGCTCTGTAATATTTTTCTTCTAACCCTGCTGAAACCAATATAACAGCACCTCTGCAACTGGGTGAGGCATTGCACCCTGGATTGCTGATTTGCAGTATAAAGCTAATCCCTGGACATGCGTAGAATCAGAGCACCACGTTTCCTGTAAGTACATGATTTTAGGTTGCTTAATAAAAGCCTGTCAATCATGATTACCCAATTTACTTGATAATCCAGTACTGGCACAATCCAGGAGAATATTTTAATCGCTTCTCACTCAATATAATTAGAGGGCTTAAGGAAGATAACTCATGGGGAGTTTAAAGGGTTAATCAAAACTAAGTCAGCTACCTTCCATTTCCACTCAAAAGCAGAAGAATGCTTGATATTCGCTACCAAATTTAATATGTTTGATTCTCTTTTTTATAACAGAGAGATATCCCCTCACTTATCTAAGACAGTCTGTACATTTGTTAGGAAGATATCTCCCTTCTTACATACCCCTTTTGCCAGCTAAGGGATTCCAAACATAAAAACAGGTCTTGAAGGTATATCATTGGAGAAAAAGCTCCTCCGAGTTACATTGCTGAATGCAGTAGTTTGTCTAGCCGAATTCAACTCAAGTAGGGAAATCTATTGGGCTGTGAGAATTCCACCACTCAAGGCCTCTAAATTACAGTGCATACAAATAATCATTGAATAAACTGGTGAAGGGTTTGCAAAATTCTAGAATATTCTTGAATATTAGTGGTGACAAATAATTCTACATTTATTGTTCAGAACTCAATACCCAGCTTGTGACTGAGGCACTTCTGAAAGCTCACAGGGCTGCCATAGACTGTCCCAACCCTCTGCCACAGCTTACAATGGAGAGGCAAACATGGCTCATTCAGCTGCAGTCAATATAGTCTCTTTAAATGGCTCTTCTTACAACCAAGGCATAGGGAATTTCAAAGACAGTGCAGCCATTGAGTTGTTTGAAAACCACAATTGTCATGCAGGAGGTTCTCACTTTAGAATGGAGTTTTGACTTCCCTCATGTGATAACTATAATTAACCTTGGTGAGTGGGTTGTCCAGAAAAATCATAGAATTCATCATAAATTGATAGGATACAGTCGAGTGGTCTCAGGTGACTCCAAATAAAGATTCAGGAACAATTGAAGAACACTTGCTGGCGCACGAGTATCCAGGTATCCAAGAGTTATTAAATGGACAACAATCAATATCATGCTAGCAGGAGTTAATAAGCCTGCCGTAAATTGCAAATCTTATCCTATCATAACCAAGCCATATCACACTTGGAAACATTAAAACAAATAACACAAGGTGAAGGGTTCGAAAACATAGACAGGGCAAAGCAGTAAAAAACCTGTAGCACGAAAAGCAGCAATTGTACTTACCATTGTGGTGTTCTTGTTATTTCTTACAAACTTTTTCGAAACCTGTATACTCTAGACTCCATACACCATTTTGGTTCAAAGATAAGGGGTGGTTAAGTGCATCTTAAAATCATAAATCATATCAGAAACAATGTTCTCCAGGTGTCCCCCCCACGTCTCTCTGCTCCTAGTATGTGGTGCATGATGCGGCATCCTAAAAACAGCAACGTAGCAACGCTCCAGAGGCTTAAAGAACACAGCATGCTTTGCGCTTAAAGTACAGATGCTTTGGCTAATATGCTGCATATCAATTTTCTTTCGGATTTTACTTGGCTCAGATAATGTCCCCTACTGGGTCCTAAATCCCATGCCCTCCGGAATAAAGTACAGACGCTGCTGCACGTGAATTTAGACTTGTTGCACAGCAATTCTCTTTCAGATTCTCCATGATTCAGACAGCCTCCCCTGCTGGGTCCTAGAGCACACACCCTCTGTGCTCGAAGTGAAGGTGTCACTGCAGACACAAGCTGATTAGCTGTGCCGGTTTAATACTGTGCCAGTGGAGCAAGGCAGTGGGTCTTTCTGCCTATCTGGGTACCAGCTTTCACATTTTCACCAGTGACAAGAGTATAAGGTTGATGGGCATCATACAGAGAACATCAGATCATGAACCTCCTCTGAAAGATGCCAATCCGATTACCTCAACCTCTCAATATCCAGGCATGAAGGCTGAGACACCTGGTGTTGGGGTGAATAATCACATGATTGGATCATTATATCTTTTCCCCAAGGGATCTTCAGGGGGGCATAGCAGCAAAGCCGGCATGACTGGGTAGCACACACTCTGTGCCCAGCCGGTGCATGCAAAATCATCATTGTCTCGGTTCACTTCAACTGCTCAGCACCACAGAAATTAGCAAAAAGGGTGGAACCCATACACCAGTTGAACTCAAGCTCCCGAAGTATACTCAAATGCATCACTCAGATAATTCCTGTATGAAAACGCCCTGGAACAGAAGGTTTCAAATTTACTGTTTGAGAAGGTGGTGAACATGTAGACTTGAGGTTTACCCCACTTGGAGAACATCTCCTCCACAACCCTGTTCAGCTCCCACTCATAAGACACTTCAGAGAGTTGATTCAATGCATCCGCCTGGGTGTTGGCCTGCTGCTGGCGAGGTGAGAAGCTGTCACTAACATTTTGTTCTGGATCACCCAAATCCACTGGAGCCCAGCCTCCCTGCACAGTTTGAGTGACCGCACACAGCCCATCTTGTTGATGTAATGCGTGGCATTTACATTGTCCATGAGGATCTGGACAGCCAAATCCTTGGTGGATGGAAATATTGCATAGCTAGATGCACTGCCCAGTGTCTCAGTGTGTTTTGAGGACCTTTCTGGGCCTACCCACATACCGCTCAATACAAGATCCTGCAGATGAGCTCCTCATCCCTTCAAAGACACATCTGTACCAATGGTGTGATTAGGCCACAGTTGTTGGAATGGGGCCCCAACTGAAGGAGGTTGCTCATTGATGCCTACAAAAGCAAGCCTTAGGAGACCTGTGGGGGTACCTGGTTGGTGACCACTGGCTCTTCAGGGGCCACCATAGGAACCACATCTGCAGTCTTACTTCCATAAAGATGCTGGACACGATGGGTCCTAGCAACCAGATGAAAATCACTGCTGGAAGTCACGTTTTGGCTGTGGGAGAGCTGCTGTAGTCAGATTTCTCATCACTCTCTGTGGGGTTGGAAAGATCTTGCCTCGCTACGTATCCACAACTGCCGAAATAAACTGCAAGCGTTTTGAAGGAGGTCAGACAGGACTGCTTTAAGTTGATGGAGAAACCTAAGTTTTGAAGGAGATTACACGTCCTTAAGTCCCACAAGTCCTCCTAATCTGAACTAGCCTACAGGGTCCAGTCATTGAGGGAAGGGAAAGCATGCACCTTGTACCTGCTTAGATTTGATACAGCCATCCAGTGGCTATGAATTGGAGGTGAACTTCCATTGATGGCTACTGGGTGGCACTGTGGCAAGCGTGACTTGGCTCAAATAACATATTGTTCTCCCAAGTCGACGACTGCAACCTTGGGCCCAGCACAGTTTGGTTTTACGATCTATCTTCTTCTGTGATGCCCTGTCAGAGGGTTCTTGTCTTGTGAGTCATTGACGGCACCACAGCAGCAAGCGTTTCCTCCTGCTTTGGCTATCAGCGTGGGAGAGCCCTGTTTGCCATTGGCACCTGTCACATCACATGCCAGCTGGACTTCCCGGTCTTATGATTTCCCTTTCAGAGGCTTTGTGGGTCTGAGTTGAAAAGTGCTTGGGCAGATCCCCCTTCATCGTCCCTCCAGGTCTTGCTGACTTTCTCCTCTATTTGAAGTGCCGGTCCGGAGTAACTGTTTCCTTGTGCGTTCGCCCTTGCTCAAAGTGTGCTCTTCTGCTCCTCCATTTATCCCTGTGGGGAAGGGAAAGGGCCATCAGGTGTGCATAGTTACTGTCAATTGCCTGACTCTGCCTGACGCTTGTGTTGGGACATGTCAGGTAAACGGCTCTGGTGTTAGTCCGTTGTCTGTCACACTGTAGGAAAGTATGTTGGAAAGGGGGGGCAGAGCTTCTAAGTATTTGACATGGTAGGATGGGCAAAAGGGGTTAGAAGGAAAGGGGTACCGCATCTCGCCCATCAGTGTCCCACTTCCACTCCCCAAAGTCCCCCCATCCAGGTCATTCTCCCCCACCGGTTGACCCACAGGAACTGGATCCAACAGCAATTGCCATGTTCTGGCCACTTGGATTACACATTTCCGGGGACTAGTGGGTGAGACACCTTCAGGTTTCTCACAGAAGTAATACTAAAGCAAAGTATGTATAAAAACAGTAAAGCACCTAGGCAGAAACTTCCACTTCTATAGCTAGCTGAATGTATGACCTATTGGTGAACTTAGCATATTATGATGTTAGGGTGTGGGGAGAAAAAGGGAACCCTCAACGCAAGCAACACACAATATTGAGTCATATTCAGAAATCACATGCCAATGTATGTACTGCTGCTCAAATATTCCTTACAACCGCTAGTATTCAGTAATATTAGTTTACCGACAGGTAACATGTTATGCATGTAAACCATATACTTAAGTATGTCCCTTGAGGAACAAAGGGTTTAGCGCTTTTAATCCATGCTACAGAGGAATACTCTTAGATTACCATTATCAGATCTGCAGGGTCTTATAACACTCCTAGAAATGGATAGTTACAATGTAACCACATTTGGACACATCCTATTCAATTGCAGAATTCTAGTCTTTGGTGCAAGAATACTGAGGCATTTGGGTGACTCACGAAAGATGTCCAAGTATGTACCACTTTTACTCACTTCTGAAGGTTTTTAAATGTTCTCCATAGGAATTATCAGAACAAATCCAATAGACAGAGCTGTGGTTATAAAATAGTCTGGTAAATCCTTGTTCTGTGTCACAGGTGGAGACAAAGGAGTAACCAACCCCAAGGGGCATGTGAAGACCCCTCACTTTGAAGCGCTTCAATTTCAGGTTTGACACCCAGTTGACCACAGAAAGAAGAACACAGAGAAGGCTTTGGGCCAATTTAGTCCGTGGACAACCACAATAGAAGTGGGCCTGCAGCACCCCACCTCTCCAGGAATCTATTTAGGAGAGCTGTGGTTATAGGATACAGTCAAGTAATTCCTTGTTCTATTCTACAGGTGTGCTCAAAGGAGCAACCAACCCGAGAGGGTGCCAGAGAGAGACCCCATGAAGAGTTTCAGTCCAGGTTTCAAGACCCAGATGACCACAGTAGAAAGAAAGCAGAGCAAGTTTCAGACTAATGCACGTCAATAGCGAACCATTGTAAATGTCACGGGATTCCTGCAGAAGGCTACGAATAATAACTGAGGGCAGAAGGAATGGAATGGAATGAAATGTGTACAATGCGAACTATGGCCTGAAGCTATCTAGGCGCTAGGAGGAGAGAGTACCAGAAAGATCATGCGGCGAAGGCCACACAAAACCACAAAACTCAGAATAAATGTGTCTTTAGCACCTTGGGAAAACTAAGGAGGTCCTAAATCTCCCAATGCTGACGTGGAAGAGCATTCCATGAGAAGGGGCAAGGACAGAAAAAGACTGCCCTCCTGCCCTAACCAACGTGCCCTCTAATTATTTTCTTCTATGTGCATAACTGGTTGGCATTATTTTCTATATGCGCAATTGACTAATGAGGTAAGCCACTTTGTGAGCATGCATATTTAGTGAACTACCATTGCAGAAGAGAGTTTTGAAAGTAATGTCTTCTTCCCAGCCACTGCTATTCTTTACCAATCTTAAGACATTTTTTCCAAACACATAGGCTTAAATAAAATATGTCAGATGTGATTATACAGAAAACTCAACACCCAGTCCAAGACTTTAACATCTGCCAAAGTACCTTGCAAACGTACTTCTATGCAGAGAAATGATTATGTTTTATGACACTGGAAAATCACTCATTTCACGTGAATTCCAAAACACAAATATCTTGTGTCTTAACTGATGTGGCTGTCAATAAATTCAGAAAGAATACATTTGCCAATGGATGAATGGCAATTAAAAGCAATGTGTCAAAAAACATGCTGATTGGAGTTCAAGTGCCACTTTAATGAAGTAATTCAAGGGGCAGGAGAACATGTTCCTAATAATGTGTAAGGATGATAATTGCATCAAAATAATTGCACCTCAGAATATGATGATCAAAAATGATTGTGCCTCTGCCTACTATCCACATTACATTGTTTTGTTGGTATTGATAACACCAGTCTTACAGCTAAGCGACACATGCACCAACCATTTTTACCTTCTAAACAAATGTGCCCAACAAAAATGAGGAACAATGAGAGAGCCAGAGGGAGTAGAAGCCTGTTACCTGCTCTCCTTACTTACCTTCCCCCCGTAACTGGAACAATAAAGCAAGCTTATCTTTTGTACATATCTGGCTCTGGAGTGGGTCCTGCTTACTACCTGTTAATCCCTGCCACCCATGATACTACACATATCATTGCTTCAACCCACAAAGCTCCACTGATATTTTATTGAATTAGTGACCTCAAGGAAGTCAAGTAATATTAATGCCCGATGTCAAGAGGAATTTTAAGTGGAAGGAACATCTTTTAATGTACAGAAAGAATCCCTTTTGGCAAAGCTAATTACTTTTTTACTCCCTCAAAAAGCATTTGACTCCAGGTAGGGAGAAAAATCTGATTAGAGCCCTGCTTCTACCCCTGACATACGAGTGAAATTACAGGCCACATAATAAAGTCATTAGTTTTGCCCACACTTCTGCACCACAGCCTAGATCATGTAAACAAGAGCCTTACTGAGGTTTATTATAGAGCCCTGTTGAAGGTAATCACATATATATGCCTTTTGAGTTGAAAGCATCAATTCATCAGAGATACAACTGATTGAGTGCCTTCTTCTATAACTATGGATCCCTCTTCTGTAATACTTTGTTATCAGTTAAATAAGATGCAGGGAGATGCTAGAAATGATACACACAGAACACATGGTTATATTGAAAAGCCCTCAGCAGCTGAAAATGGAAAGAAAAAGAAGGTGCTGTTGTCTAGACGATATTAAGTGAAAAACATATTTTTACACTGAGCAGTCTTTCTAAATCGAGCTGTCATGCCCCTGCTGCACACGAATGCATGCAGGGGCTGGCATGCATGGCGAGACCAAGAGGACCTGGTGCAGGTGTGTCAGGTCAGGTGAGTGTTTGTCTGTATGTGTGTGTGTCTGTGTATGTATGTGTGGGGATTAAGTGTGTGTTATGCTGGGAAGGGGGTGCTGGGTGGTGAAATGGGGGTGTTTGTGGGGTTAAAACCCCTGATTAGCAAGCCAACTACCCGGAGAGGGTGGAGGTGGAGAAGGGATCAACTTGCAGGGGCAGTATGTGATATTTTGGCATTTTAAAGCCAACACAAAAAGGGCCAGAAAAAAATCAGTCTTTTTGTGTTGGGTCTTTCAAATGTGGAAATATCACATAGAACCATCTAGAATGATACTAGAATGTCCTATTTTTTAGCAAATAAGCAACACATTTCCTTCAGTGTACTGCCGAAATGTCTGCCTTGGTTTTTTAAATGTGCTGCGTTGTCTATTACACGCAAGGAGTGAGGACCTCTGCTGTTCTACCCATACCCTTCCACGGCCCCTGTACTAGCCTCCAATACTAGTTGAGGGAGAACTGTAAAAAGTGATGGATTGTAGCAGTAAACATCCACTGGAAAATGTGTAGACCCACAATACTTTTCAAGTAAGGCATATTTAATGCCTCATCATATTATGTGCATTTTTGCATTTTTAAGAATGTCATAACTCATATGCCCTTAGGGACCACTGCACACAATTAAGACTACAAGTGGTAATACAATTTCACCTTTGGTACAAGCCTGTACTACACAGAAAGAGTGGTAGCAATGGCTGAGGAGCCAGACTTATATCAAGAGCAAATGAGCAGTAGTAGAGATTACACAAAGGACTACAATTACTGTGACTCAAGCAAACACTGACTCAAGGTTTCTGGTTAAAAAATATAAGTACATTTATTTTTAAACAATCTGTTCACAAAACCCTTCACTTCTATTAAAATAAAACCACACTTCAAATATACTACACACAACCAATTCCCCTGGTGCAGAACAATTCAAGGCAAGTACCTTGCAGTAACACAAGAGAATTGGGGATACAAATCATAGGCAATACTTTTGTCAAGGCTGATGGAATCAGAGGACACTTTCCAACAGGTAGATAAAAGTCAATAGGCCTACGCCAGTGTAACAGGGGGGGGCCTGTTGTCAAGGATCACACGGTTAGATAGTTCACAATTCGAGATTGCCAGGAGTACTTAGATATTGTCACAAAGGGAAGCAAAAAAGTTATAAGAGGGAAGGGAGAAAATGGCAAGCCTTTGGTGAGGAAGAAGGGTTCACCCCAATTCCTCGAAGTCGAACACAGTACCTTATTTGTTGAAGAAAGCTGGTGCCACAGCAGTTGTTCCTGGTAGTTCTTGCAGACTCACATTTCCTGGAGCTTCAGTCGTGGGGAAAAGAAGGAGGATGTCTGGAGCGATCTGCACTACCCAGGGATGAAGCCAGCAGCAGCGAAGCAACAGTGAATAAAAGGTGTGCTCTTTTAAAACAGGAGAGGGTCTTCAGATGGCTATCCGGACCACTACAGCTGTGTGCAGCGATTTTGACCAAGAAGAGGATGCCCTGGCTGTTGAAGATGAGCTGGTTGATCCCGCCAGGCTCAAGGGAAGAAGACTCTGGACTGGATCTTCTCTGTTGTTGAAGGGTAGGTAGCTCAGGACTGCAGCGGGGCTTCACCAGGACTCAGGAGTTGCAGCAGCCGTCTTCTTCTCCACTTCTCTTCGGTTCTTGCAGGTCCAGTGACAACCAGAAAAATGGAGTCAGTGGGAAGTCTCAAAAGACAACCCTGTGTCACTGCACTGAAGGTGCTGTACACAAAAAGTGGAGCTCATAGAGTGGGATGGCTCCAGAGCCCAAGATCATACAAAAAGTAGAAATACACTTGGCAAAACACAGGTAAGAGTGGAAAAAAAGGCTCACACTCTTACCAGGTGGAAAAAATAAACCCCAGAAATCCAGCAAAGCTGCTGAGAGACTCACTAGGTGAGGGAAATGAGCCATAAATGAGAATTCTCCCTAACACTCTGCATGTATACAATTCTTTTGTAAGGCATACAAGAATGTTTTCCACATACCCCACCCTTATATCATTGTGTAGGATTACACAAGTGCTCATTAAAACCGTTTTTGTATAGGACTGAGTTACCATATAATGTGTGAAGATCTGTGCCCAAGAAACTCTGAACACTTGGAAAAGATGCAGATTGTGTGAAAAGCATTCTCCTGCCTGAATATCCAGTGCCCTGATACTATGGACGAGTAATTCCAGGCCTAGTCCAAACCCATTATCCCTTTTAGGCAAAGTAAATGATATTGCAATGTTTCTCTCCACTTATGGGGTTATGATAGCAATGCTAAAATTAGGAGATGCTGAGCATCACATTCGTCTTCTCAAAATCCTTAAAGGGCAAATTCATATTTGAGTGTTATAATGCGTTAACTTGGAAGGGGGCTGCTTCAAAGCACTTGTGTGACATATGTTCAAAGAAGAGGAAGTATGGGATAAGGTTACACATCCGAGTAGCTTGCTTACTTACAGTCAGTATCTGATATTTGAGCTGGTAGTTTGATTTATATATTGTGCGTGACGCTTTTGGTAAGGCTCAATGAGTAACAGACATTCTGGCTTGTGAACGTTATTCATATTACAACAAACATAAAATAAGTGGATGTAGCTGCACTTCTGCTAACCTTTCACAGAACCAAAAGAGGAAGCATCAAGGTTGTCTGTTAGTATCTTAATGTGTTCTGGGGCAGAAGTAAGAGTCATAAGGTGAAAGTGTTGTAGTCAAGTTTAGGAGCCAGTTTTTCATATTCGTTTTCAACCTCTTGTGTGTGTATTTTGCTGTTAGGGATTTTAGGTGTTTACGGTCACCCTTGCAAATGCAAATTAGCAGAATATCAAGACTAGTTGCTTATTTTTAGAGAAAGAACATTTCAGGTAGTTGCTATGGCTTGTGCCTTATTAAATCTTTTTGAATAGGTGAGAATTGTGTGTTGTGTGTGTGCGCTGCTAAAATTCTTCTGAGCGGGCACCCAGGAGGAAGCTGGGCAAGCGCTCCTGCACACAGCTTAGAGGGAACATTGGCCCTAACCCTGCGGTATCTAGCAACCACCAGCAAATTAAGGGAGGCGGAGCATAGCTGACTGACAGGAATGTATCTAGGCGCATCCGGAAGTGAATTGGAAATGATCCGACTGTTGGACTTCCACGCTGCCCGTATCACGTCTGAGTCTGAGGGTCGTCTGCAAGAGGAAGCCTTACTGTTGTGGAAACACTGCTTTACCTACTGGCATCACCAAAGTAATTATTGTACTCTGGGCTGTTCAGCAGGACTTGTGCTGGGACTTGTGCATTGTGCAGTGCACTTTCATGCTCCACGCTGATTTTCTTCTTTCTTTTTCTCTTTCTGCTATAGCGCCACCCAATGTCCCGCCCACCATCTCCCAGAATCACTTCATATTCCCAGTGCATGCGCATCTCGCACGCGCATCCGGAAGTGAATTAGAAGTGATGTGACTGTTGGACTCTTTGGCGGTGTGGTGGGCAGGTGGGGCAAAAGGGAATTGTGTTTATTTTCCTTACAATTCTTTTACACAAGCGGCTATTTACTTAAAAAGTACTTTGATTTTTTGGTTGTATCGCTTGCTTATTTTGAGCAGCGATTTATGGTCACTCACAGTTTTGTTACTTGTATTATTTGTTAGACTGACATCATCTTCGCACTTATCTAAACAACTACCTACGGGTATTGGTTTTTCTTAAAATTCGGTGTCTATTCCCTAGCATAACTTTCGAAGTTTACATACTTTGGGAGTTTACGAAGCAGGAAATGTCTACACGAAAGGCAAATTAATTCTTGCATTAATATGACTGCTCCTATACAGTTCCACGCTTTTTATGAGGGGGAGGGTGATGATTTAAGTGATCACCTTCTATCTGACCCGTCCATGCACAGTGAGCATGTCATGGACTTGGATACTGTACCCCATAGTTTGCAATCAATGGCTGTGGAACCCAGTTTTAGTTCGATCCTGCACGCTGCTGCACAACTCGCTATATCTGATGATAAAGATTCTTTTCTGGTTGGGCAGTCTGGGGTCAATACACCTATGGCGTGTATTGCTGGTGTAACATCCAATCCAGGTATTCCATAGGGAACGAAAAATCTTCATCTCAAACGAATGTACCTTATGAGAATTGTATCTCCAATGTTTCTATTCTCTCCCCTATTGTGCAGGCTGAATGGAGTAAGCGCTTTAGGGAGTTTTGTCTGCACAACACTCGGGGATCATCATTGATCATCATACTGCACCTCACGAGACGTCCAATGTCTTAAATTCTCATCTTCCGTCGCCCAACCTCCCCGCCTCCTACGCCCTTATCCAAAGTTGACATTGATAACAAAGCATTTGACAATTCGGTATCTCCTTTTTTATACATGACAACAGCAACCTTGCTGACCCTGCCAACCATCAAACCCCAGGCCTCACCAACCACCCTGATTGTCTTGACTATCCAGTAATTACTCGGATTTTAAATCTCCTCGACAAAGGGCATGAAAGGACACATGTGGAGTTGGAGAACATTAAACATATTATTGATGATTCGGCTGTTAAAACAAGTAAACTGGAAGGTTTTATGCTTGCAGATGCGAACTTCCAAGTGAAATAATTGATGACCTTAGACCCACTAATTGGAAAAGCCCAAATACCTTATCAAACATCCTTAACTACGCAATCTACACAAACATCGGGGGTTTATCAATTTGAGAACAGTATAACAAGATCTTTTGCGCAGGGGAGGTCTGAGCTATGTGTTGAACTGAATTTGGTTTCTGATTCATTGCTCGATGCCGTAAAACTTAATTCACTAAAGTTAGACGATGTATTTAGATTTCTTGTTACAGAAAGAAATCTTTATTATGAGCAATGAAGGGACATTGAAACAAATGTTATTGCCCAATCAAAACACTATCTAGGAACCAAACGTAGACCCAAATAGCCCCTTGCGGCTTATTGAGGTTATTGAAGAGCTTGACAAACGAAAAATCTCTACAGTGACCGCATACGATTGTGCTTCCTCGAGTAATGTTGTAGAGACTGACACCAGACTTTACTCTTGTAAGCTTAAGTGCTCTCATGCACAAGCTTTGAAACAGAACAATACTGTGAAGGCATCCAATAAACTTCAAACAAAGGAACAAACAAAAAAATCTAAAAATGTACCTGATTTAAAACATTGGGATAAAATGCTCCATTCTGATCAAATAACTCTTTCTGTAGATGAGGATGTAATTATAGAATTGAAGCAATTAAATGATGAATCAAAAAGCTACTAAATATGGACAAAAAAGTAGAAGCACTGAAAACAAAAACATCAAAAATAAATAGTACCAATGCTCGAGCCAGTAATATCAATAAGGTCATGTTTACCCCACTTGCCACTTCTGCCAGTGGGGTCATATTCCACAAAGGTTGCATCATTAACGCTAGCGACATCGATTCCTTCATTAGAACATGCACTTCCAAGGGTATCACCCACCCAAAGCCATATGCTGCAATTTTATCCTATCACATGAATAAAGAAAACTGATATATTTTATTTGATAAAATATATTATTTATATCGTGCTCGTACACAAGTGTTTCAGAGTGCGACTAGGCATGGGAGGGGAACAGGGGAGAACACAAAACAACAGCGATCTTACTATGCCAAGTGACACTGAGAACACGAAAGTGCATGGGAAAGGGAAAAGGGTAAAAGTGCATGGAGGGGAAGAGTGGAAGGTACAGAGCAGAGGAGAGCAGATAAATTAATAATAAATAAAATACATAGAAAGAGGAGACAATAAACAGTGGTAGTGCAGCCAGCAAGTGGCAAGTGCTGTGTTTAAGGCAGCAGACCGGGTAAGTCTGATAAGTGCAGAAAAAGAAGAAATGTGGGGGGCTGTATGGGTATAGATATAGTCCACCAGTGCAAGGGTTGGCCAGGAGGCAGTGCAGGAGGGCGGCAGGGTGAGCAGGTACCTGGGCTCAGGGGAAAGAAGGTGGCCAGGTGCACAGTGCCAAGAGAGAGCCGGTCAGCAGGGAAGAGGGGGAGAGAAGGCAGAAGCAAAGAGGAAGGTCTTGAGGTGCTTCCGGAACCAGAGATGGTTCTCCTGAGGTTTTAGAGTGGCAGGGAGGCTGTTCCAGAGGGAGGCCCCAGCCGAAGATAGAGATCTACCCCCAGCTCGTTTCTTTGAAAAAGATGGACCCGGAGGGAGTTAGATGTAGAGGAGCGAAGAGCTCGAGAGGGGAGGTATTTGCAGAGGGATAGCTGAAGGTATTTTGGATCCAGGCCCTAGAAAGCCTTGTGGACAATGCAGAGGGTTTTGAATTTAATTCTTGCATCCCTGGGAGCCAATGGAGAGATTTCAGAGCTGGAGAGATACGATCCCAGAGCTTGAGGCCAAGGACAAGTCTTGCAGTCCTGTTTTGGAAAAGTTGCAGAGGGCAGAGGGCAGAGCGTAGAGGTAGGTAGATTTAGAAAGAGGCTGTTACAATAGTCCAACCTAGACAGAACCAGAGCTTGGGAGACAGTGAGCTTCTGAGGTAAGGAGACAAAAGGCATAGTACCTCTAAGGAGGTGCAGTAGGAAGTTTGACTTTTTATAGACCTCAGAGATATGGGCAGAGAAGGAAAGTGTGGAGTCAACGATGACCCTGAGGTTCTTAGCCTCGCAGGTAAGGGTCTGAGGGGGCCAAGGGAAGCCGGCCAGAGAGTGAGGGAAAAGGATGGAGATGGTGTGCCAATGAGGAGGCTCTCAATCTTGCTGGCATTCAGACAAAGACAAAGATCATTGGCGGCATACCAATCTTGAATGGCAGTTAGGCAGTCAGAGATGAGCGAGGGAGAGGAGGTGGCCGAGGGCAGCCGGAAAATTAGTTAAGTGTCATCAGCATAGCACTGGAAATTTGAACAGAAAATGGCAATGCAGTGGGCAAGAATTGCCAGGTATTGGTTGAAAAGCCAGGGTGAGAGGTTAGACCCCTGGCGAAACCCACAGATAGAGAGGAAGTTAGATGATAGGAAGGACCCCAGTTGGACCTGAAATTGGGCGATAGTTAGCCAGACAGGAAGGATCAGCTGTGGGTTTCTTAAGAAGAGGATGCACAAGGGAGTGCTTCACAGGGGAGGGGAAGGATCCCAGGGCAAATGAGTTGTTGCAAAAATCACCAAGGGCCAGAGCAAGGGTGTCAATGATGGTTTTAGAGGAGCAGGGATGAACCTGTTCTGACAAGGCTTTCATAGATCGGACTTGTCTAGCGACCTCATCAGAGGAGCAAATTGGAAAAGAAGAGACGGACGGTGGGGGGTGTTTAAAGGGGGGTCTGCAAGCACAGACTGAGAGGGAATAGGAGGGGCAGGGGAGGAGAGGGTGGAGAGGATGTTCTGGGTTTTTGAGATAAAGTGCAAGGCAAGGGCATTGCAGAGAGCCTGGGAGGCAAGAGGAGGGGTAGAGACTGCCGCAGGGTTGGCAAGCTCCTTGCAGATTTTAAAGAGTTCGGCCGAGTTGTTAGATGCCACAGAGACACAGGCTTGAATGTGGGCTCTCTTTTTAGTGCGGATAGAGAGTCGGTATTGCCTTTGGAGCAGGCGACAGGCCAGTTTGTCAGAGGATGAGCAAGATGGCCCTTCTTTATCATCTATACATTCTAAGAAAATGTCTAGCCCATCTTTAACCTAGCAAAAGGTCTAATGTCAACGATTAGCTTTCATCTTTTGAAATGTCGGGTTCATCTTTTTATTGGGATTGGGCAGATATCTGCTCAAAACTGAAAGAAATGCTTGTGTTTTTGAACAGCACATAAATGTAATGACCTGATCTGTATTAGGATTTTCTTTCTAACGTTTATGTCTCTTTAGTACTTGGTAAGGTTTAGTGCGAATGTTTTATCTTTTTTTTTTGGAATGTTGTGTCTATACTCTCTCTGCTGATTTTGGTGCTTAAAAAGTATTTTGTTTAAATCTAAATATTTTATGTTTCAAATGGATTGTGTTCTCCCACGTATTCCTCATCTTATGATTTTATGATAATTGTATCCCAGCTTCAGCTGCTTCAGAATTTTCTTTTCACCAGAGGGCGCTGTGTTCGAGACCGCGGAGTCAAAGTCCATCGAGGGCCACCGTCGGGCATCAACGTCATCCGCTGTATAAAGTGCTCGAGCAGCACCCGTTACTTCAGTTCCGTTTTTCCTACGCAACTGCTTCGTGTTACGAATGGAGCACCAAGAATTTCTTTGACAATGTCCTCTTCTTCAACTCCCTCCACACACAGGTTTAATAAAATGTCTGAAGTGTGGCAGGAAGATGTCTAAACCAACACCCATTGGAATTGTCTCTGGTGCCTCAGCCCAGACCATTGGGTGGATGAGTGCGGGTCCTGTCAGGCCATGTCAATTAAGGCTCTTAGGGAATGCAGAGGTAAACTGGCGGTGGGGGAGGAGAAATATAAGTCTTCGAAAAGACAAAAGGATTTGGATGAATCTGGTAGAAATTCTTGTCACGAGTCGGAGGCCGGGATTGGAGAGTTGCTCGAGGAAATCTTCCTAGTTTTCGACAAAAAAGCGATGTCATGGGTCTTCTTCATCCTCGTCCTCTTCTGAGAGGAGAGTAACTTACCCTTCAAAGCACAATTCCCCAGAAAAATGGGAGGCCTTCAGGGCTTCGATGCTGAAAATATTCGAAGAAAGCTGCCCATACCACCTCAAAGTTTCCGTGTGGTGATCATGCCTCTGCTCACTCTAAAAGTGACAGAGGAAAATCAAGACCTAAACACGGAAGGGTTGAAAAAGAGTCGAGTGTGTCTTCAAGGGAAAGTTCCCAGATGCCTCGCACTAAGTCTAAGCCTTCGGTGCATAAATCGGGGGTAGTGGAATCGACGTCGAAGTTGAAGCCAAGACTCGACTCCACACCGTCGATGACCATAGCGTCGAGACCACTGACAAAGATGACGTTGACACCTTTGACTGTATCAAAGCCTCCTTCGACAGCATCGAAGCCTCCTTCGACAGCATCGAAGCCTCCTTCAACACCGTTGAAGCCAGCGTGTACCTTATCAACGCCTTCGACGCCTTTATCAAGGCCTTCTTTGATACCAGACCCAAGTCGACGTCATTGTCCACGCCTAGGCAAATTCCATTTTCTTTGCCTGAAAAGACTTTCCACCCTCAACCTAGACAGGAATTATTTAGATCCATGTCATCTATATATGAAGAATATTCCTCTGAAGAGGATGTCACTCTGGCTGGTGTTAAATTTGGAGCCAGATAGGTTCCTGAAGAACTTTTGGACCCACAGTCTAAAATAACAGACCTTTATAACTGTCTCCAAAATGCAAGTGGCTTAGACACTTCACCTGAAGTAGATTTTGAAAGGCCAGATCCTACAGATCATGCTGATCCCAGTTATAGGAAGCTTATGGGAAGGGTCATTGATGTTATGGGTTGGAGAGCAGCTTTCCCGGTTTTTGACCAGGATTACATAACTGACATCCTGAGTGAAGGTCCTTTAAAAGATCCTGTTCTCCACTTCCACAAAGCACTGCAAAAAAGGGTAATGACAAATTGGAATACTCCTGATTTGATTGCAGCACTAAATAAGAAATTGCTACCAAAATATAGACCAGCTTTATCAGATCCAGAATATTTTTCCAAACATCCATCTCCTGAAAGTCTAGTGGTGCAAGTTACAACCTCCAATAGGCAATCAGCTTACCCATCAATACCACCAGATAGGGACGATAAAAAAGTTGATGCTTGGGCCCGAAAAGCTTTTACTTCGGGCAGCATGGCCCTGAAGTCGACTAATGTCACTTGTGCATAAGCAAGATTTACTTATACTCTATGGGACTGCATGTCATCAGTGGCTGAACGCATCCTGGAAGGTGAGGAACGGGATGGTATCCTGGCTATAGTGAAGGATGGTAAAGAAGCTATGGAGGAATGCCTTCAGCCAGGATTGGACACTGCGGATAGTATAAGCAGGTCCATGCCATCTAGCATGATCCTGCATAGAATTGCATGGCTAAGGAAATCTGGTTTTACACCTGATATGCAGACTAGGTTTCTTAACATGCCTTTTGACGGCTTGAGGTTGTTTGGCAGCAAGGCGGACGAAAGCTTGGAGAAGCTGCAGACCTCGAAAGCGGCAGCAAAATCACTAAGCGCCACTATAAGGCAACCTCAACAACACTCTTCCTGAAGGGTTGCCCCCTTTCGCTTCTATTCCTCTTTTGGAAATGGGAGGGGGAAGGCCAGTCAGAGAGGCCAATAGAGAAAATCCTTGTGTGGTGGAAAAGAGAGAGGTGCTAGATCAGCCACAGCAGCGGCTACTACCTCCTCAGCCACTGCTGCAGCCGATGCAAAGCCCCTTTTAGGTCCTAACCCACAAACCCCGGTGGGAGACAGAATCACTCGGTATCTGGATGAATGGTGGGGCATTACGTGAGATGCCTGGGCACTAGAGATAGTGACACATGGTTACTGCCTTCCTTTTCATCGAAGACCTCAAGATCATCCACCGGGAGCCAACTCTGTAAAAATTTCAGACACACTCCTTGTGCAGGAGATTTCAACCCTGCTAGAGAAAGGTGTAATAGAACATGTACCTGTAGAGGAGAGGAACAAGGGCTGGTACACCCCCTATTTTCTCATCCCCAAAAAGGACGTACGATTTAGACCCATCTTGGACTTGAGAAGCTTGAACAAGCTCCTCGGGAAGGACAAGTTCAAGATGGTTACCCTGTCTCAGATCATTCAGACTCTTCAGCTTCAGGATTGGCTGGTTTCATTGGACCTTCAGGATGCTTACTTTCATGATACAATCCATCTCAAGCACAGAAAGTACCTGAGGTACGCAATTGGTAGTTCTCATTATCAGTTTCGGGTTCTACCATTTGGGCTGACCTCCGCCCGAGGGTTTTCACCAAACTGATGGCAGTGGTGGCAGCGAGTATCAGAATAATGGGGATTCACGTCTACCCTTGTCTGGATGATTGGCTAATCAGGGCGAGTTCATCTCAACTAGCCCAGGAACATTTGGCCTTGACCTGCCACTTCTTACACAGTCTGGGCTTCTCCCTCAATTACAAGAAGTCACAAATGATTCCAAGCCAAAAACTCCAATTAATCAGAGCGATCCTGGACACTTCCTAAGGAAAAGCCTTGTTACCCGAGCAGAGAGCTCACCACATTAGGCAGATGGTAATGAAGTTTCAAAATGCCCAACATCTACCGGCCTTCAACTTGCTAAGGTTGCTAGGCCTCATGGCATCCTGCATTTTTCTGGTGCCAGAGGCCTCATTGAGGATTAGATCCCTTCAGTGGGCCCTCAGGACTCAATGGTCCCAGTTTTCGGGGGGATATGTCAGACCTCCTACAAGTCCCGACCAAAGTGGCTCGAGATCGCCTATAGTGGGCTTGCAAGGAGAATATCCTCAAGGGGGGACCTTTTGGCAACCATGGCCGGACATTAGCGACGGATGCCTCACTCACGGGGTGGGGAATCCACACCAACGATCTGACAATCAGCTGTCGTTGGTCTACATCGGAGTCCAAACTACACATCAAACTTTTGGAGCTGAGAGCAATCAGACTAACGCTGAAGGCATTTCTCCCCTCTGTACAGGGAAAGAATGTCCTGATAATGACCGACAACACAGTAACCATGTACTACTTCAACAAAAGAGGAGGTGTAGGATCACGTCCACTGTGCAAAAACTATGATTCTAATTGCCCCCGATTGGGCCAGGAGGACGTGGTACCCTGACCTTCTGGACATGTCTACCTGCCCTCCTATACATCTTCCACAAAGAGAGGCTCTTCTCTCACAAGAGGAAGGTCGGGTTCTCCATACAGAGGTCAAGACACTCAGCCTTCAAGCATGCTTTCTGAGTGGCTAAGATATAAAGATTGGGACCTCCCAGATGACATAATGGAGATTTTGCTTTCGGCCAGAAGGCCAGCAACACAATCCCTGTATAGGTGTTGTTGGAGCAAGTTCAGTAACTGGTGCAGGGATAAGGATGTGGATCCATTTCTTTGTAATACTCCAACAGTACTTTCTTTTCTCTTACACTTAGCCAATTTGGGGCTCCAAGTTGGAACTATAAAAGGTTACTTGACAGCGCTATCTATCTTTAAACGTTCCTCGGAAGAGGTGTCCTATTTTAAAATGCCTTTAGTCATTCTATTCTTGAAAGGGCTGACAAATATATACCCTCCAACACCTTTTCAGGTGCCCATCTGGGATTTAAATCTAGTCTTAAAATTTCTCATGTGTGCTCCTTTTGAACCTTTACATTCTTGTCCATTAAGACTGCTCACTCTTAAGGCAATTTTGTTAGTGGCTATGACATCAGCCCATAGGGTAAGTGAGTTGCAGGCACTGTCTTGTACGCCACTTCACACCATTTTCCATAGAGACAAGGTTATTGTAAAAGTCAAACCATCTTTTTTGCCTAAAATAGTGTCTGATTTTCATCTTTCACAAAAAATTGTCTTACCTTCCTTTCATCCTCCACCTCACACTAGTAAGAAAGAGGAAAGGTTGCCTAGACTGGACCTAAAACGGGCTCTCAGTTTCTACATTTCCAGATTGGCAAATCTCCGACAATGTGACCAACTATTCGTTGGATATACTGCAGTATCTAAAAAAACTATATCCAGATGGATAATTCTAGCAATATCTGAATGCGATAAACTAGCTGGGAAAGATCCTCCAGATAAATTAAGGGCTAATTGAACTAGAGGCATGGCAACTTCCACGGCACACCTTTGTAAAGCATTACTGCTTGGACTCTACTTCATATCAAGGAGGACTATTTGCAAAAGCTGTCCTTCATTCAGTCCATAATTAAAATTTCTAGTACTCCCACCTTCAAAATTACCACTGCTATGGGAGTCTATCATAAGATGAGGAATACGTGGAAGGACACAATCCATTCGAAGAACAAGTTACCCTCCCATCCCTCCGTACAGTTTACACCAGTTGTACTCTAACTTCCTGAAGAGCCTGAAGACTGAAAACCTAATCAGATGATGCGACCATGAACACCGTAAAAACAGAACTGAGGTAACGGGCGCTGTTCAAGCCCTTTATACAGCGGATGATGTCAACGCCCGATGGCTGCCCTCGAGGTACTTCGACACAGCGGTCTCGAACACAGCGCCCTCCGGTGAACATTTTTAGCCGAAGCAGCTGAATCTGGGATATGATTATCATAACATAATAAGATGGGGAATATGTGGGAGGAACATCCAATCGAAATAATGTTACAGTTGGTAAGTAACTTCCTCTTTTATAGCCGTTACGGTGTCAAAGGGTGTTATGTTTTTCAAAACAACGATGTATTCTAAGATGACTTTGATCTATGATATATGGATGTTTGTAAAGGTTTATTTTTGTAAACCATATACACATTTTTATAAATAAAAATTTAATTAACAAAGTAGCTATTCAGCTATGTTTGCAGATAATCTGCTCCAGTGTCATAAATTACATTATTCACAATACAAATAACCTTAAAAGTAATGCACTTTTACACTGCCAGCCAGTGACGCTGTCGCAAAAGGCTAGAGGAATGAGACATTCGAAGGGATTGTGTCCTCCGACGTATTCCTTATCTTTAATAAAACGTTTCCAGCTTGCTGGCCTCGGAACTTTTTTCTGTAGAGGGCGCTGCGCGTCGATGTCCGCCGAGTCGATGTCCCTCGACGGCCACCGTGTCGGCACCGACGTCATCATGCCCATAAATAGCCAAGCGCTGCGTCCGTTGCTCAGTTCCGTTTTTCCGAGCTTTGTGGGGCCTCGGAACGTCGTTGCTCAGTTCAGTCAGGATAACTAACTATATCTACTCTAATATACCTTCTCGTTCTCGATGGCTTCTTCATCGGAACCGACGACGCCGCGATCCGGCTTCAAGAAATGTCAAGAGTGCGGTAAAAAATATTCGATAACGGATCCACACAGGATCTGCTTGTGGTGCTTGGGATCCGAGCACCATTGTTCAGAGTGTGAGGACTGCATGTCCATGACGGCGAAAGCCTTGAAGGAGTGCAAGGGAAAGCTCGAGAGAGGTAAGTCAGTCAAAAAGTCGTCTCCTCGCCGTCGAAAACATTCCCATTCTAGATCTCGAAGTAGCTCCCACCATTCATCGAGATCAAGACACTCAAAAAAGAGACGTCGAAGATCCCCTTCCTCGTCGTCTTCTGTGTCCCCAGAAAGGGTCTCCTGTCCCACTAAACACAGTTCTCAAGATGAGTGGGAGGAATTCAGAAAGAAAATGTTAAGCGTCTTCGAGAACGTGGCCTCGACCCCCTCGAAGACAGCTGAGGGTGATACCCTGGGTGAAAAACCCAAAAAATCAAAACGCTGCGAGTCGCAGCACCTGGTGAAACATTCCACCCGAGAGCGCCACGAGCCATCGGGAAAGAAGGCACCACCTTCGACGCCGTCGTCGAAGATTCCTTCGACGCACGGATCGGTGCCATCGACGCCGTTGTCGAAGGGTTCCTCGGTCGATCGACTCGACGCCATCATCAACGCCGACATCGACGCCGATGAAAGAGAAGACCAAGGCCACTCCACAGCCAACGGTGATTCCAAGGGCCTCCGGCACGACGCAGAGACCGTCGTCGATGCCCTCGAGTAGGATCCCGATCCTCTCGAGTTCTTCGAGACCCCTTCCAATTTTTTCGACGCCGTTCTCGGCGCCTTCGAAGCCTGTCACATCGGCGTCGACGACATTGACGCTTTCTCGGCCAATAATGACGAGTTTGGCTCCTTCTGCCTTAGAGATGGGTTTTACACCATTTCAGAGGTCAGAGTACCCTGGACTATCTTCAATTTATGAAGAGGGGGAAGATTCTTACCAGGAAACATTTGGGTTACAGAGGACCACACTGCCTATTTCAGAGGATTTCACCTCTGAGGAAAGAAGGCTGGAGGACCTACAGGAGTCACTACATGAGGCAAGTGGGCTGGACACTTCCCCAGAAGTGGAATTTGTTAAACCAGACCCAGGGGAACATGCCGAAACACCCTATAGAACCCTGATGGCAAGAATTATTGAATTTATGGGTTGGTCTGTGCCTTCACCTGTTTTTCAACAGGATGACCTAACAGACATATTAGACAAAGGTCCACAGGAGGACCCTGTGGCCCCCTTCCATGCAGCCTTACAAAGGAAAATTACATCTAATTGGAAACTCCTGAAGTTATCCCTGCGGTCAATAAAAGATTTTCAGCCAAGTATAGGGTAGTGGCTGCTGACCCTGAATACTTATCAAAACACCCGACACCAGAGAGCCTGGTGGTTCAAGCGGCAACTTCATCTAGCAGTAGGACCGCTTACCCTACTGTCCCACAGGATAGAGATGACAAGAGGTACGATTCTATGGCGAAGAAAGTCTTCTCTGCTTGTAGTATGGCATTGAAGTCCATCAACGCCACCTGTACGCTCGCCAGGTTCAGTCACACACAATGGGAGTGTGCTTCATCAGCGGCTGACTGCATACCCGAAGGAGAGGAAAAGGAAGCCTTCCTTAACATTATTAAAGATGGCAAAGATGCCATCTTCACTTCAAACTGGCATCGATTCCGCTGACAGTATCAGCAGGGCCATGGCGGTAAGTACAACAATCCGCAGGCATGCGTGGTTGCGAAAGTCTGGCTTTGCTCCAGATGTACAGGCCAGACTTTTGAATATGCTCTTTGACGGCTCTTCACTATTCGGGAAAAAGGCTGATGACAGTCTGGAAAAGTTGCAGACTTCTAAAGCAGCAGCAAAATCTTTAGGAGCTGCTATCCGCCAAACTCCTTTTCGCCCCTCAGGAACCTCTGGGAGAGGAAAGTCCTTTTGCTATTATTCCGCAGTCGGGAAAGGCAGAGGACAGCTGACTCAAAGAGGCCAAAGGAGATCCACCCGAGGTGGATGGGTCAAAAGTACTAAGGCCTCAGTAGCAGCAGGTGCCTCTTTACCCTCGGCATCTGCATCAGCCGCCCCCAAACCACTCTGAGGCCTTCCGACACAATACACCTGTAGGGGGCAGGTTAACTCACCATCTGACGGAATGGCAGGCTATAACGTCAGATGCTTGGGCATTGGAGACAGTTGCCCAGGGTTGCTGCCTACCCTTTCTACACATGGCAACAATTTGACCATCAGCGGTCGTTGGTCCTCATCGGAGTCCAGACTACACATCAACCTATTGGAGCTGAGAGCGATCAGACTAGCGCTGAGAGCTTTCCGCCATCAGTACAGGGGAGAAATGTCCTGATAATGACGGAAAACACGGTGGCCGTGCACTACCTCAACAAGAGAGGAGGCGTAGGATGACTGCCTCTGTGCAGAGAGGCGATGCAGCTCTGGTTTTGGGCAATCCAAGAAGGAATCTCTCTATCGGCAGTCCACCTAGCCGGAGAGAAGAACTTGACAGCGGACGCTCTGAGCAGGCAGGGCACAGTCTCCCACGAGTGGGAGCTAGCTCAGGAAGTCCTTCAAGAGATCTTCGCCCTTTGGGGAACCCCTTAGGTGGATCTGTTCACCACAAGCATCAACAGGAAGTGCGATCTGTTCTGTTCAAGGGAATTTCCCCCGAGAGGAGCTCTAGGGGACGCGTTCGTAGTGGACTGGGAGTTTCCACTCCTTTACGTTTTCCCACCAGTCCCTGTTATTCCTCAAATGATCAGGAGGTTGAGAAGATTCCGGAAAACCATGATCCTAATTGCCCCGGAGAGAGAATCTTCTCTCGCAGAAGGGAGATCAGGTTCTCCATCCAGACACCAGAACCCTCAACCTTCACACTTGGCTTCTGAAAGGGTGAGGTACAAGGATTGGGATCTCCCTGATGATGTCATGGAGGTGTTGCTTTCGGCCAGAAGGCCAGCAACAAAGTCTTTATACCGCTGCCATTCGAACAGATTCTGCAGCTGGTGTAGGGAAGAGAATATCGACCCTTTTTCATGTGGTACACCAACGGTGTTATCGTTTCTACTCAACTTGGCAAACTCAGGCCTTCAATTTGGCACTGTAAAAGGCTATCTCGCAGCGCTTTCTATCTTCAAGCGCACTGCAGAGGAATGGGCACTCCATTCGAACCACTTCACTCTTGTGCGCTGAGATTTTCACGTTGAAAACTGTCCTATTGGTAGCACTAACATCTGCTAGGAGGGTGAGCGAGCTACAAGCTCTCTCCTGTAAACCTCCACATACAATCTTCCACAAGGAAAAAGTTGTCCTACAGGTGAAGCCTAATTTCTTCCTAAAGGTGGTTTCTGAATTTCATATTACTCAGAAAATTACCTTACCTTTGTTCTACCCTCCTCCCCATCCGGGGAAAGAGGAGGAAAGGCTACATAGGCTGGACCCAAGGCGAGCTCTCAGCTTTTACATCAGCAGAATGGCTAGGATCAGGCAAGCAGACCAACTGTTTGTAGGATACTCAGGTCACAAGTTGGGACTACCCATAACAAAACAAACCATCTCCAGGTGGATTATTTTGGCCATTCTGAAATGTTACAAACTGGCAGGGAAAGAGCCACCCCAAAATCTCAGTGCTCATTCAACCAGGAGTGTCAGAGCCTCTTCGGCTCTCCAAAGAGGGGTACTGGTCCGAGACATATGTGCGGCTGGCACATGGTCGTCCGCACATACATTCACAAAACTTTACAATCTGGATTCCTCCACTACTCAAGAGACCAGATTTGGCAAGGCTGTATTACATTCGGTCCATCCCTAAAGGGATACATAACATTCTCACTCCCACCTCCAATCACATGCCACTGCTATGGGAGTCTATCAAAGATGAGTAATATGTTGGAGGACACAATCCCTTCAAAGAACAAGTTACTTCTTACCTTGTAACGTTCTTTCGACGGGATGTTCCTCCGACGTATTCCTTATCGCCCCTCCCAGCCATCCCCGCAGTGATACTTCCCTTGTGGTTGCAGTTTACGCTCCTTCAAGGTCATTAACCAATTCAGGCATGAGTTTTCTTATGCTACAAAACGGAACTGAGCAACGGACGCAGCGCGTGGCTATTTATGGGCATGATGACATCAGCGCCGACACGGTGGCCGTCGAGGGACATCGACTCGGCGGACGTCGACGCGCAGTGCACTCTACAGAAAAAATTTCCGAGGCCAGCAAGCTGGAAATGTATTATCAAAGATAAGGAATACATTGGAGGAACATCCCATCGAAAGACGTTACAAGGTAAGAAGTAACTTGTTCTTCTGGTTGCTCCCAGTGCTAAGCGTGCAGCAGCATAGTGCAAAAACTGCAAATGATGAATCAAGAAATCAGGTTGGGCCAGGTAGATACCATTACAGTAATTCAGTAAGCCCATTATCGATGCCATAAACAGCCTAGATCGTAATTCCATGGGAAGATATGGCAAAGTTTTCATCATGATTTTCAGCGTGAGAAAACCAGAGCTACTTACTGCAGCAACGTGCGCCTCCCTGGAGCCTGATGACAACCCTTTAATCCCCAGGCTCTTTTTTGAGTCACTGGGTTTGGGGCAAAGCCTCAAAGAGCCAGGCCAGAAGTCCAAGGTTCAAAGGGTGTTGGTGAAATTAGAGCCAATCATCAGAATCTCAGTATTTTTAACCATTAAGTTTCAACCAATTCTTGGCCATTCACTTATCAATTGCAGATAAACAGTCACATAATTGAGAGGGGCGAATTCAGACAAAAAAGAAGGTGTGTGTTGTCAGCATAGGTATTAAAACAAAGCCCATGATCAGAAATAAGATCTGCCAAAGACTGAAGGTAACGATTAAACAAAAGTGGAGATAGAGAAGAACCCTGAGGGACCCCACAAGACGGGGGTACCGGAGATGATTGAAATGGAACAACAGACACTGATTGTACGTCCAGTGAGAAAGTAGGTTTCTCACTCCATTTAAGCTTAAACAAGAGAAACTCATTTTCTTAAAGCAATGAAGGAGAATACCATGTATAATCATGTGAAATGATGCAGAAAGATGAAGTATCAAAACCCAGACCTCTCAGCGTTTATTTATTTATTTGTACACTTATAATGCGCCAGAGCCCACAGGCATCAGGGCGCAGAAGTCGGGAGAAAGCATGAAGCATCGAAAAGGGTGAAGAGAAGGGAGAGCAACTATCCAAAGACAATTGTTTTCGCCCCTTCCTAAACTTCAAAAGGTTTGTTTCAGCACAAAGGTACCTGGGGAGTTTGTTCGACAAAATGACGACCTGGGAGGGGAAGGATCTGCCCATCCCTCTGACCCACTTGCTCCTCGGAACTGAAAGACAGACCCCATTCCTTGATCTAGTGAGTCTGGTCAGATTGTTGATTTTAACAATCGAATTGTGGATTTTAATACTCTCTTTAAGGTAACCTGGGGTATGACCATGGAGGCATTTATGCACTATTGTCAGTGCTTTAAAGTGGATGCAAGCTTTTATGGTGAGCTATTGGAGGCTCCTCCTGTGAGATAATATTGGTTCATGTCTGCATATGTTCTTACCAATCCGCACAGCGTTGT
Source organism: Ambystoma mexicanum (assembly GCF_040938575.1). NCBI lineage: Eukaryota > Metazoa > Chordata > Amphibia > Caudata > Ambystomatidae > Ambystoma > Ambystoma mexicanum. Next base: position 1,051,176,401 of record NC_090926.1, read on the forward strand.
TTTGTAAGACCTGGAGCAATCTAATGCTGTTTTTGGCCCCCAGTATTAGGGCATTGCAGTAATTGATCCATAGCATTATAAGGGCACGTACCAAGGTAACTAGCCTTAGGAGTCGTAGTACATAATGTGCCTTATGTACAACGCTCTCAGTGCTGGCGTTGATATTCGATGAAAATTTGATAGTCACTCCCAGGGTCCTAACCTTGTCCACAGTTTCAATAACATGGCTTTCATTACAAAAACCACTGTATTGTAGATCCAATTTGGATCTTGCCTCTGGTGATCCGAACAATCATAATCTCATTGTTTTTGTTGCATTTAAGCACATTCCATTGTAAGCCGTCCATTATTGGATGTCAGCATACATTTTATTAATTAGATCTGTGTCTGCCATGTAATTGCCACTCAGTTCGAAGACACGCTGGGTGTCATCTGCGTAATTAGTGAAGTAAATACCCAGCCCATCCAGGAGATCACAGAGAGGGTGGCAATGTACATTAAAAGGGAGGGAGACATGCCAGCACCCTGAGGTACACCCCATTTCAAAGGTTCCTCGGATGAACATGCATTGCCCCATACTATCTTAGACATATGACCTATCAGAAATGACTTAATCCAGGCCAAAGCGGTGCCTGATAGACCCACTTTGTTCTTCACCCTACATAACAATTTATCATGGTTGACAAGGTCAAAGCCTGCTGATAAATCCAACAACAACATCAGCAGCCCAGCCCTGCCTTGATCCATGATCTGGAGCATCTCCAACTTCATGTTCAACAAGGCACTGTCTGTGCCAAGATTAGCTCGGAAGCTTGATCGTCTGTGATGAAGAGCTCCAGAGGTTTCTAAAAATTCTTGAAACTGAGAGGTTGCCACCGCATCCAGAATCTTCAATTGGAAAGGGGTGTTAGAAATAGACATGAAATTAGAATAGTATTTTTGGTCCAGGCCAGATTTTTTTATTAAGGGGGTGACAGATACCTTCTTCAAGCCCACCCGGACACAACCATCCCTGAAGCTAGCATCAATAAGGCGAGTAAGAAAAGGAAGAAACAGTGCTTTATTATTCAAAATAACTTCAGAAGGGAGTGTATCTCCTACACAGGTGGTAGGCCTCATATTGGTCATGATGTTGGATAAAGTTTCTTTAGTTGAGCTTCTAAATTCCAACCTTGGGGAATCAGACTATTGGTCTGTATTTTCAGCAGTTGGAGTAGGGTTAAGGCACTCCGTCCCAGCCAGTCTATCATTAATCTTAGTTTGTGCTGCCAGTTCTTTGCTGCAAAGGTTGTCTGAATGTTTACGCAATCAGCATTGGTGGGATAAATTTGCTGTAGCATGGATTTCAGTTTTTCAAGATGCCTAAGAATCTGAAAAAAAAATTATAATGTGCCTGAGCAATTGTCCAAAAAAGACTTTTTGGCAAGGAGGATCTCCGACTGATACACTCTCTCGATTACCTTCCACTTATCCCTTTTAGCTGGGGATTGGTCTTTTATGCAGGTCCTCGTTATTTTCTTTTTTTAGATCATGTAGGGCCTCACCATACCATTTCTGATAATTGACCTTCTCTCTGATAGTTTTGGTGGTAATGGGGTCAATATGATCTAACATATCTGTGGAACATCTCTCGAATTCTGACACCAAATGACTGGGGGAGTCCAAGGCAGATGTTGATGTCATCCGAGATAGAAGACAAGCTTCTAAATACTGTTGACGGAGTTTGTTGAAATTTGTACTTGATACTTTGCGAGAAGATTCATTTTCTGGACATGCAGACAAGGCAGAATGAAGTCAAAAGTAACAAGGAAATGGTCTGACCAAACACAATGTTGTGCAGCAACTGTGCTTAAGGGTAGAATTTTACTAATCACCATTTCTAATAACAAATTTGTTTGTGGTAAACAATTGAGCAAGTTGAATGGCTTGGGGATCAAGTGGGTTTGCCAACCAGTTATTAAAATCCCTGAATGCAGTAGTGGATGTGTTGGGTTTATGGAAAGAAGATTAAATGTCATCCAAATTATCATAAAAATAAGGGGTTTCATGAGGAGGCTTGTATACCAAAACAATATTTATACAATTGTTAGGAGGAGGTGTGCTTTTAAGAAAAAGAATTTCACCACCCCGACAGGTTATTGAAGTCTGGAAAAATCTGAGGTGTGAGCGAGCTATAATGGTAATCCCCAACCCCTGTTTTCCTCTCTGTTATGACCCAAGAAGGAATAACAGGTGGTGTGGGTAGGTTGATGTTAGATCCACTTGATTTTTGTAACTAAGTTTCCGTGATGCACATAATATCAATATCATAGTCAATGATGTAATCTCGGACCTGAAGTGCGTGTTTGTCTAAAGATCTGGTGTTAAGTAACGCCATTTTAGTAGATTGGGGGCTTTTATCCAGGGTTAGGCCTTCACGTATGTGGCCCAGGCATCTTTGAATGCCTGCTTATGTGGTTTATAAACAATGGATGACACAGTACGGGCATTTTCCATAGTAGCCATATTGTAGTACCTACCTCTCCCTCTCCTGTGACTGTGGTTGACAAGGCTCAGCGCCGGCGCCTCACACGTGGACCTGCGCAGACTTGCGTTCCTTCATCAAGTCACAATCATCAAGAACTAAAATCAAGACTGATTCTGTACCCATGAGAGGTCTAAGATCAGATTGAAAAGGGTGCAGATTCAAGAAAGCGAGCAAATTGTGGTGTAACAAATGCTTCCATAAGCTTCTTAAGAAATGGTAGAAGAGAAAGTGGCTTCTAATTAACGGCCATGGTTGCATCCAGATAATGATTTTTCAGGAGAGGAGATGAGAGGGGTGTAGCTCATGCTTAAGATCTGGAGGAATTATACCCATAGAGAAAGAATGATGAAGAGCTGCAGTGACCACAGGAATCACCAAGGGCAGAAACACCTGAATAATCCAATGAGGAATAGAGTCTGCAGGGGAAGCCGATTTAATCTTTTTACAAGCAGCTGAAACTATCTCATCAGTAACCGTCTCAAACTGAAATGGCTTAAGAGACACTTCTACCTGAGAAGGGGGAAAAGGAGGCTGTCTGAAGAGAGATTAGTTTCAACCCTGGCAATAGATTTCCATGTTTTTTTTTTAAATCGGAGAAAATCAAACAGATAGAATTGCAGCGTGCTTGAGTATGCAAAGAGCTCAAACTTGGCAAGGGCAGAGCTGAAAGTTCCCTTGCTACTTTGAACAGCTCATGTGAGTATGCGATTGGCATAACAATGAGATTTTGCCAACTTAATGGCTTTATAATAGTGTGATAGAGAGTGTTTGTACAGTTGTTTAGAGGAGAGCTCATAGTCAATCCGCCATTTGCATTCCAAGCAACGACATGATTGCTGAAGTACTCTCCGTTCCTGTGAGAACCAAGGAGCAGATGGTTTACAACGGATGTTGCTAGTTACAATAGGAGCAAAAAGCTCTTCCACATTTGCCATAGCTTTAAGAAGAGTGGTGGCCGGATTACATTTCTCAGTCACTGTAAACTGATCAATGTTAATCAGGAGATGATTTGCCAAAGAGTCTGCGCAAACCTTATTACATCGACGCTGAGAAGAACAATGTTTTGGGGCCATCATTCTACATAAAGAACGAATGACACACAATGAGTAAGAACAAGCAGATGCTCTTAGAAATATGGCAAATAAACTTATTAGCCCAACAAAAATACAAAAGTTACAAAGCAGTGTGTTTTTAAGTTTTCAGTGAAAAAGTAATGCATTTATTTAATGGGCAAAGTAATAAATGCATAGGCAAACATAGCTATTTTTAAAAAACATGATGCCCAAGTAGTTGTTGTTAAACCTTTACTTGTTGAAATGAAATGTTTGCACGTGCGTTTCATGTTGTTAAAAATATGATCAGAATAGTTAGGATCATCTGAGATCAATTGAAAACAAATTAGTTTAACCCTTTAAGTGCCATGGGTATTTCCCCCCAGTGCCAAGGCCTTATTTGGTGATTTCGGTATGTGCCATTCAATGGCTTGTAACTTTTTTGTTACATGAGCTATATCTGCCAAATTTGGCTCCTTTTTTCCCACATGTTGGCGGTTGTAACGCCACCCAGGATTCCTAGGTTGCTGTAGGCGGGTGAGATAAAATAACCAAAAAGGGTGAAAAATGTGGGTTTTTTCAAAAAGTGCTAATAAAATGATGTACACAAAAGCCTGTGCTTTTTTCCTTGTAAGAGCTAGGACCAAATGGTTTGCTGTGCTGAATTCCCCAATTTCCTGGCTTTCAAGAACATGTTGAGTTGAAACGAAAATAAAAATATTTTGATGTGGTTTTCAACAATTTTTTGAGAGGCAGACGATTTTGGCCATTTTTGCCAATTGGACATGCGTGGACGGAATGGAAGAAAAGGGTAGGAAAGCTGAATTGGTGGACAGCAAGGCATACATTTATGAAAAGTAGACACAATTCCAAGTTTAGGAAGGGGTGATTTGCGCAGGTCAGGCAAGAAGTAGGTAGGGGAAAATTCCATAGTTTGGGGAAAATGCGGGAAAATGACCTAAAAAAAAGGTATGCAGTTGACATGATTGGCCTGGTACAGTAATGACTTCTATGAATTTTACGAAAAACAATGCTCCGCTACATTTCCCAGACTGTTGCAGTTAAGAAATCACACATTTTTTGTAATGTTTCACAAAACAAGCAATGCCACAAGCCAAAAATCACAGCCATGTTACGCAGGAGTTTTATGCTTACGGCCAGAACAGATGTACTTAGCATGTGTAAATCATGGAAAACCAATGTGGTGAGGAAAGGCAAGCATACATTTATTGAAAGAGTACATGCAGACCTTTTCAGGGGTAGGTGAATTGTGCAGTGTATGGTGCCTAAAAGCAGCAACTAAATGTAGGTCACATTTGGGAAATTAAAGGGTTGTGTGACAAAGGGCAGCAGCAAATGGATCGAAATTGTATGAAAACCATGCAAACACAACAAATGTCATACCTTCCCGCGTTGCCACGGGTGTCCTGATGAAAACGGTACCTCACATGTGTGGGTGCACCTACCTGGGGGCAAAGGGGAAACCCAAAAATGCGGCTAACCCCAAGTCGTTTGGGACAGCAGAATTTGATGAATTTTCTCAAAGTGCACACCATACAGATTTGGGCCTAGGGTGTCCAAGCCACCAAGGAAAACTGGGAACCCCATGCATATCTGAAAAGAGGACACCCGTGGGAATCCGCAGAGGGATGACTTGCGCAAATTGGCCCAAAATGTATTACCCAGAAGCCCCAACAAAGTCTGAAATGTGGTGAAAAAATACACTATTTCCGCACATTTCACTCCACTCACCCACTGAAACACGCGCCAACAACACATGGCATACCTTCCCACATTCCCACAGGTGTCCCGACAAAAACGGTTCCTCACATGTGTGGGTGCACCTACCTGGGTGGACGGGGGAAAGCCAAAACGCAGCTAATCCCAAGTCGTTTCGGACAGCAGAAAGTGTTGAATTTCGCTCAAGCCCACACCATAAACATTTGGGCCAAGGGCGTCCAAGCCACCAAGGAAAATTGGGAACCCCATGCATTTCCGAAAAGAGGACACCCGTGGGAACGCGCAGAGGGCTGACTTGCGCAAATCGGCCCAGAATTTATTACCCAGAAGCCCGGGCAAAGTCCAAAATGTGGCGGAAAAATACACTATTTCCACACATTTCACTCCGCTCACCCACCGAAACACGCGCCAACAATACCTGGCCTACCTTCCCGCGTTCCCACAGTGTCCCAACGAAAACAGTACCTCACATGTGTGGGTGCACCTATGTGGGGGCAAGAGGGAAACCCAAAAACACGGCTAACCCCAAGTCGTTTCGGACAGCAGAATTTGATACATATTCTCGAAGTGCACACCATACAGATTTGGGCCTAGGGTGTCCAAGCCACCAAGGAAAACTGGGAACCCCATGCATTTCTGAAAAGAGGACACCCGTGGAAATCCGCAGAGGGCTGACTTGTGCAATTCGGCCCAGAATTAATTACACAGACACCCCCTCAAAGTCTCAAATGTGGAAAAAAAAACACATTTTCCGCACATTTCACTTGGCTCACCCATCGAAACACGCCGCCAACAACATATGGCCTACCGTACCCCGTTCCCACAGGTGTTCCGATGAAAACGGTACCTCACATGTGTGGGTGCACCTACCTGGGTGCCAAGGGGAAAGCCTAAAACACAGGTAACCCCAATTCGTTTCCGACAGCAAAAAATGTTGAATTTCACTCAAGCCCACACCATGCATGTTTGGGCCCAGGGTTTCAAAGCCACCAAGGAAAACTGGGAACCCCGTGCATTTCCGAAAAGAGGACACACGTGGGAATCCGCAGAGGGCTGACTTGCGCAAACCGACCCAGAATATTTTACTCAGAAGCCCCGGCAAAGTCTGAAATGTGCCAAATAAAACACATTTTTCACTTTGTTGGGGATTCTGGGTAAAACATTATGGTCCGCTTCGCGCAAGTTGGACCTCTGTGGATTCCCACTGGTGCCCACTTTTCAGAAATGCATGGGGTTCCCAGTTTTCCTTGCTGGCTTCGACACCCTAGGCCCAAATCTGTAGGTTGCCACCATGAACAAATTGTGCCCTGGTGAAAGGCTTGGGGTTACCAGCGGGTTACCCTTTTCCTTTTGCACCCCCGGTAGGTGCACCCACACATGTGAGGTACCGTTTTCATCGGGACACCTGTGGGAACGTGGTAAGGTAGGCCATATGTTGTTGGCGGCGTGTTTCGATGAGTGGACACAGGGAAATGTCTCTGAAATTGGCTGGAAATGAAGACAATTCTCAGACATTTCGCTCTGGCCACCCACCGAAACACACCGCCAACAACACATGGCCTACCTTCCCGCGTCCCCATACGTGTCCCGATGAAAACGGTACCTCACATGTGTGTGTGCACCTACTGGGGGTGCAAAAGGAAAAGGGTAACCCACTCGTAACTCCAAGCATTTTGCCACTGCCCGTTTTGTTCATGTGGGCAACCTACAGATTTAGGCCTAGGGTGTCGAAGCCAGCAAGGAAAACAGGGAACCCCATGCATTTCCCAAAAGAGGACACCTGTGGGAATCCACAGAGGTCTGCCTTGCGCAAATTGCCCCAGTTTTTATTAGCCACAATCCCCGACAAAGTGGGATATTTTGTGGGGAAAAACACAATGTTCACTTTGTCTGGGGTTCTGGGAAATGACATTCCAATTCCTTATAGTTTTGCTGTAATCGCGTTTCACGCACGTGGAAAAGTTGCAGCGATTTCGAATTTGGCTCAATTTCACTTCATGTAAAACAGCTATTTCTTGCTTTCAACTTCTGAATTTCGTTTTCCATCTTCTAATCATTCTAAAATCATTGCTAGTGTTGGCCTGAACCTATCCCAAGTCACTCTCACTAGTTCTGAATCCATTTATTGAATTAAAATCATTTTAGCATTTTCCCATTCATTGCAAATCACATTTAAAAGCATTTTGACCTGTTTTTAAAGCATTCCTGTTCTCTCTAAGCTTGCTGGGGGAAGTGGGATTGAAACTGCAATTGTTGATTATTCCTGATACCTGTGTGCCCTCATTCCATCTCTTCATATTGCATATTGGGGGGAGTGAGTAACAACAGGGGGAAAGAGTGATTACATTGTCTTTGGTCAAATTCATATCAAGTTTATTTCTGTGTTGCATTCCTTCCTATCATTGCATTTCCTTGAACCATACAAAGTATTCTCTGTTACACTATTCCTCCTATTCCTACTCCTAATAGGTTAAAGAGATTGTCGATATTGTAATATTACCCATTGCTGATCATTGTCCATATTCATAGTGTGATATTCAGATATTTTTCATATTCATAAAAGTGTGATATATATATATTGTTCAATTCTTCAAATAAATCTTCTAATTTGCAAAACAAACCTATTTCTTGGTTCAGTGAGACCGGGGGAATTCAAAGAGAGGGGCGTTATATAAGAGTACATCATCCAGAATTAAACGAACTTTGACATAAAAATATATAAATAAGGGTTTCCATTGGGCATCCCATACTAGGCGTTGTCTTAGTTGGAGTGCCAGATTGAACTCACTTACAGGACACAGAGAAATGTCCCAGAACCTATGCAGAGTTGGGGATTAAGCCCGTGTTATTGATATTTTGGATTGACCCACTTATACAGGTATACAATTTTTCGTCATATTTTGTGCTGTTCTGCATCGTAATGCTTTCAGCAGCAAAATATTGCAACCATTTTATAGCTTTTATTCAATTGTCTGTCATTGCAGACTTCACTTGATGACAACCACTACATTAAGTTAGAATACCCATCATTGCTACTGTAACTACAGAGTAAGCTGATACCCATTAAGATTATTCACCCATTTATTAGGTGTCATATTCACCCTGCAACTATCACATTATGCCTTTTCTTATCTGCTTTTCCCACAAAGCTTGTTAACCCCATCACTACTCAGATACTCATATATATTCAGGAACATTGGATATGTGTTTGCCCTTTCCTGCTTGAATCTCTCAATACATCACCAATTTCTTTTTTGTCACTTTACTCATCCCCTCTATCATATTTCACGTTGGTGACTCATATTTTACTCTCTCAGGACACAGTGCCTGACTCTGGAAGCACATCAATATATCCTTTTGAACTACGGGTGGCCCTAGAGATGCTCCCACTGTTTATGTTTCTCAAAAAGCACAATATCAGCAATGATCTAATTTACTTTTATTTTTACCACAATAATTCCACAATTTTGGATTGATGACAACATCATCATTTGCTGACAACATTCTACGTGCAACTGAAATATGGTATGGCTACTTATCCAATATTACTTTTAAAATGTTATGTTATAATTACGTAATGAATCAATGATTACTTTTGTGTAACATTCCAAACTACCATGCTCACACATGCATCTTTATGATGTTTCTAAACTACTCGTCAACCTTTGAATTGTTCATTTTTGTTCTGTTTTTATTGGTTACTGTCACATTTACAGCCTTGAAAACGACCCAGGGGGTCGAAACATGTGTCGGCTGACTTTTCTACTAGCACAATGACCTCCAAGACGTATTACAGATACCAGACTCACTGTGGATTTATATTGGAATAACTTAGTCTATCCTAATACTTAATACCCGCACGTTGAATGTACCTTCATCCTGATACATATAGTATTTTAAGTAGTTTACCATCCATTTGATTGCCCTGGACTCATGCTCGATGGTTGCTTAATTTTTCTCCCTTGGGAACAGCTTCCGATTGATGTATAAAGCCAGATGCTCTATCCCATCATGCTCGTGGGATAAGACTGCTCCTATTCCCACCTTAGAAGCGTCTGTTTGAAGGACGAATTATTTGTTAAAATTGGGAACCTTCAGGACAGTCTCACTGCATAAGATGTGTTTCAGTGTATTGAAGCTAGTCTGATCTTCCTTATCCCAGCAAAGATTTTGACGCTTAGCATTTTTCAATGTGTCCGTGAGAAAAGAGGTTATAGCCAAATAATAAGGATTGAGCCCTTATGTCTTTCTTGGTCTTTGTGGGAGGTGTTTCCTGTAGAGCCCTGACCTTTTCCAATTGGGTTGGACTAAGTCATTTCCCACAAAAACATCCACAGATTTGACCGCCGGCTGTGCCACGTGACACTTTTTGGGATTGGCTGTAGGTCTGGCTTGTCTGAGAGTGTGTGTGTTTTCATAAAAGTGAAACAGGTAGTCTTCCAAGGTTTGGCTGTGGATCATGATATCGTCCACATATGCGCTATAGAAGTAGGAAAAGGGTCGCATTATCTGGTCCATCAGCCACTGAAAGGTCGCTGGTGGCCCATGAAGTCTGAAGCGAAGGACTTTAAAGTGAAATAGTCCTCTTGGGGTGGAGAAAGCCATCTTCTCGTGATCAGTGGGGTTCTGTGGCACCTGCCAATGACCCTTCGTTAGATCGATCATGGAGATATACACAGCTGATCCAGTATCTCAATGAGATCATCAATCCGAGGCATTGGATATTTATCATACTCGTATACAGCGTTCAACTTCCGGAAGTCTAAAACAAAACCTCAGTGATTGATCTTGTATGGTGACGATCATGGATTCTGTGAGGGTTCAATTCCATTTGCGGCTAGCATTTTCTCCTTCTACTGGAGAACCACCACCTTCAGTGCCTCTGGAAATTAATAAGGCCTCAGGTTAATTACCTTGCTTGAGGGTGTGCAAATGTAATATTGAATACCTTTCACTCGACCAGGTTCACTATGGAAGACATCCAGGAATTGATCTATTAGATCCTGGATGTCCTATTGTTGTCGCTCTGATAGATCAGAGGTGACCAGACTATTTTCAGATTTTTCTTCAGCTAATAAAGGTAGACATTAGGACAGACGATGACTCCACTGGGTCCACCTTCAACTCCTTTAGGAGGTTTACATGATAGATTTGTGTTTTGAATCTTTTGTCAGGGTGGGCGACCCTAGTTATAGGGACCTGTCCTCTCTAAAGTTGTGTAAGTTCCATACCATTGTGAAAGCATTTTGTGCTCTGATGTGGGTAAGAGGACTAACACATTTTGCTCGATAGAAAAACCCGAAAGCCATTTTGTCGTAATGGGTCGTCTGGCTTTCTTTGGTCTGCCCTAGATATTTTTTTAACTAGATCCCACACGATAGCCATCCCCAGAGTTTCTCAAACAGTGCAAGTTTCCTTTCTCTTCTATATAGCACTCCATCCACCTCTGCCAGACTATGCATTTCCGTGATCCAGACATCTATTTTCAAAGGTATTGCAGTCTTCCAGCCGGATAAGATTAATTTCTTCCCAATCATAGCACCTCTGAACACCCATTTCTTCTGGCATATAGTGAGCCCATTCAATATCTCATCACTTTCCAGCACCAACGTTTTGAAATCAAAATCAAACCTCTCTACCAGAACCTTCTCACAGATCGTAGCAAACTCCAACCAGAATCCTCTCACTCTCATATCGTCCCATACCATATGCTCAAGGGTGCCAGTTTCATGCACACATGCCCAACAATCAGAATTGTCCATTAGACCTCTCTTCCACAGTTGCACCATGGTCCAGAAAATCTGATTCAAAATCTTTATCTGCTTGCATTTATTCTTAAACGGGGCCATAGGTAACAGAGCCTCTTCCCTTTCTTCCCATGTCTCCTGGAGCATGTCGAAGACGTCTCTGGGGTCACGCCCATAAAGGATCTGAAAAAGGTAAAATCCTAAGGGCCCAAAGGATCATTGTGTCCCAGTTGCACACATCTGCTTTCACTAGATTTTTTAGAACGTTCTTTAGGGATTTATTAAAATGTTTCACTAAGCCGTCTGAGGGTGGTAAACAGAGGTGTGTAGGGTCTTAATCTCTAAAATCTGTCCCTTCCGCCATCAATTTTGACATAAAGGTTCTCCCCCGGTTTTGGGAAGCCCACCCGCAACAGAAAAGGAATTAGGTGTTTAAGAATCTGTTGTGAGGTGTTATTCTTCATTGGGAAGCCTCCATATATTGAATCGCCTAATCTAGAATTACTAGAATATACGTATTCCCTAGTATGGAAGGTTCTAATTGCCCCCTTATGGCCATTCAAATTCTAGAGAAGGGAGCTCTATTATATTGAGAGGTTGTAATGAGGCTGGTGGAGGGGAGTGTGGAGCTGTTCTGGCATAGGTGACACGTGTCTACGAAGTTCTTGATGTCAGCATTAAGCCCTGGCCAATTAAACCTGTTGATAATCTGCCTGTGTGATTTTGATGTTCCTAAGTGTCCCAAAGTTAAATGTGCATGAGCTATCTCCAGGACAACCATCCTATGGCTTTTAGGAATGACAATCTGGCTCAATGTTACCTCTTCTGGTCTCCACAATAGAGAAGGCCTTGTTTCAGAAAAAAAGGCCCCGGCTTTAGACCTTCCCCCCTCTATGGGGACTACCTTTAAGAAGGCTTCCACCAGGATAGGGTCATTTTGCTGAGCGAAAGCTAGGTCAGACTACGTCACCTCTGTAGTCTGGGTCTATTACTCCAGCCATTACGTCTGAGCCGTATCTGTAAGTATCCATAAACTAGGCTGGACTTGGACAGTAGGCAGATGTAGGTGCCCTTAGGTGGTGACAGGATTAGTCCTGTGGGGATCAACTGGCGTTCTCCTACCTCGATAGAGACATCCCGACTACTGTGTAGGTCCAAACGTTTAGACTCAGTGGTAGATACAGTGGGACCAGTTTTTAATATTTCAGGGTTCCCCAATTTATATCAGATGAGTCAGATCCCACTCTAATACAATATGTAAGGGTGTCCAAGAAGGAACTGACACAATGGTGGCATGTTGGTTGCTATAAACTTTTCTTTATAGTACAAGAACCCTCACTATCTCTAGGAGGGGTTTCCCTGCCTCAAATTAATACTAAAGGATCTGTCAAAATCAGCCTGCTTGTATGCCTTATAATACAACTAAAGAATAATATAATCCAACAGAAAAATTCCTTCTCCAGTATAATGACTCTCTTCTCCTGTGATATGGGTGTTGTTCCCTAAATGTTCTGTTGCAAAAAGGTGCCAGAGGCAATGACTCCCTTTCCCTAGCTGGTAGCATTCTAACAGAAGGTTTCTTCTCCAGGAGAATGACTTTCTTCTCCTGGTATACAGGTGGTGTTCGTAAAATGTCCTCTTGCAAACGGATGCCAGGGGGTATGATTCCCTTCCCTTGGCTTGTAGTTCCAACACCTAGTTCAGTTAACTTTCTGGCCTGGGAGAATGGCTTGCTTCCCCTGGTACTCGATTGCACACTTCAATCTAGTTCACAACAAGGTTAGGGGGAATGACACCCTTCCCCTGGCGTCTTTTCAGTTTACTTGAAAGGATTCCATTTCCTCACCAGGAGAATGACTCCCTTCTCCTGGTGTTTGAGAGTTCTTTTTCAACTTGGGTTTTATCTTGGCACTCTCTAAGTATATTAGCAAAGTTCCAAGTCCTTCTCTGGATTACAGTGGACTGATTTCTGCCACTGCGCCGAGGAATATGTCCTTGGACGCCTGTTTCAGTGATGGTAGGGTCCCAGACAATTCTCTGATTGTCATTGGGCTTATTTCTGTCACTGCTGTGAGGATTGTTTACTCTGATGCTTGTTTTACTTATATTGGGGTCCTAGATCTTTCTGTGGTGGTCAGTGTGCTTATCTTTGCCACTGCTACAGAGAAGATTTCCTCAGATGCTTTGCTCTCTTCTTTTGGGGTCGCAGACTCTTCTCTGGTGGTCAGTCGGCTTAACTCTGCCACTGATACGAGGAAGATTTCCTTGGATTATTGGTTCTCTTCTGTTGGGTTCCCAGACCCTTCTCTGCTGGTCAATGTGCTTATCCCTTGTACTGCAATGCGGAGACACTCCTTGGATGGACTCTTTGACTTGTTTTGGGTCCCTCTGATAGGCCTTACTCTTACCTTTCTACTCCGCCACGTCCCTACCGGTCCACCCATGCTTCCCATTACCTTTTGGGATTTGCTTGCAGGGTGCGGGTCTCTCCAGGGACTGGGGTCGGCCTCCTTCCTGCTTCCTGCAGCCGTTTGCTTCATTACTGCTTCTGCAGCGATTTCATGTATTGTGGCTCCCTGCAGTTTTGGCACATTAGAGGGTCGCACGGTCAACCTCTCCTGGAGGTCATACCACTGCCTCGTACGATTAATTCTGCAGACCACAGTCTAAACTCTTCTCCCACCAGGGGTAGGCAACTGCTACCTGATCCTAACACTGAGGGTGGTATTGAGGGGAGGATCACATAGGAAACGGCTATATGTGAGAAGTAGTGACTCCACAGGTAGAGACACAGTGATCATCCTCTTCTGAGGATGAGCATCATATCATTCCCAGATACTTAATGGCATGTTATCAATGTACAAGTCCCTCCCATAGGACTACTGAAAGAACCTGTCATGAAAAAACATTCAGACAGAATAAGATTGGTGTCTCAGGAGTTCAAGAATTAAATGGGCAATCCTTGAATTGTACTAATTTTGCTTTACTGAATCATCACATTTTCCAGGTTTGCCATGTTTGTATAGACCCCCTATGTGAATCAGTATCATTTTAGGCTAAGTGCATCAAATACAGAGATTCTAGTACTTGGAGCCACAACTTTACTGTAGCCTAAGCAGACATCCTCACAAACCTTGGGTGTCTGTTTGATTCCTGCAGAGAATGTGAAAACCTGGGGGTTTACCCTGGAGCAAGACGTATCAATGGATAAACGGGCCACAGTGGCAATGCCTATTTCCAGTGTTACTCCCAAGAGTCTAGGTGGTTATCACACTGGCCCTATTCCATCTACAAATGTAGTGCCTGTTTGGGATCTCAGAATCACTCAAGTTAGAACCTCAAAGGATCCAGAAAATTAACATACAGGTGCTGCTTTGTTTGAGAACATTTGACCATATAATACTGGCCATCTTTACCCTGCACTGCCTCCCAGTGGCTGCCAGTGTGTACTGCAAAATAATGTGCATGACACATTGGGTGTCCTATAAAGAAATTCCTGTCTTTATCAGCAAGAAATTCGACAAGTCGCTCTCATTCTGTTCATTCCGATATGGGATTGGCAATTGGCCGGTAAGACCAAGATTTTGAAACGTAAGATGGGGAAGATGTACATTGTCACATTTTCAGAAAAATGGTGGCACTCTATCCCTTACAATCGCAGAGCAACAGTAGATCTAGACATCTACCAATGGCATATCTCATTAGGGTAGAAGCTAAAAGACAAAGAAGGCAGCTTCAATCTAACACCTACTATGAGTTTAATCTGGTGCCACTGACGTACTAGTTGTCGGATCGTTAAGCAGGGCTATGCAGCCCGCCCACATCGTTGTGTGGGCAGACCGCCGTTGCGGTCTCAGTTCCCGGGTAGGGAAGTGACGTTGGGCTAGGGAGGGGGCGGGACAGGAAAGGGCAGTTCTTGTTGGGATTAGAAATAAAGAGTCGCACGAATCCCCGGCTCCCGTGTGCCTTATTACGCGGTTCGGGGACCCGCGTAAAAACCCCACAACTGGCGACGAGGGGTACGCGTACCCACTCGTACCTCACGAACCCGCAGGAGAGCGGGTGAGGCGCATCGGCGCAACGCCATAGAAGTACCACGGAGGTCCGCAGTTGAGCGGCGTGGCGCGTCGGCGCACCTCCCATTGCCAGCTGAGAGGCCGCAGTCACGGGCGGCCGCAGCATTAGGAGCCGCGAGGGAGCGGGTGCGGAGGCGCCTGCAAAAGCACGCGCGGGCCCGGAGGCAAGTCGCCAGGGTCCCGCCCCCCCTCCCCCACTTCAACACGCGATCGGCGGGAGGCCCAGAGGTGGGCCTCAAGAAAAAAAAAAAAAAAAAAAATTTAAACACAATACCAACAAGGCCAGCACACGCACCAGCCACGCCAGAGCCGGCAAAGAGGCTGCTCATCGCCACAAGGCACCGCCGGCACGCACCAGCCCGTGAGGATCACAAGGGCAAGCTACAGCCAGAAAAGAGGCGGCACACTGCCACACGGCGCTACCGTCACAGCGACCATGTCAGGCCCAGCAAGCCCCGTAGCCTCCTTGTCAGATGGTTCGGGAGCAGCGAACGATGGCAATCAACAGGCACCGACTTCAGGTACGGCTGCCCATAACCTACCACTACCGGGCCCATTTGATGTGAGAGACACTTCTAACCTAGGACCCAGATGGGTCATATGGCTCAGGGATTTCAAATTCTACACGGGGGCAATAGGGCTGATAGACAACGCAATGCTGAAAAACACCCTCTTCATGACAGTAGGCCCCGCTGTCAGGGACATCGCAGGCGAACTGATGAACGTAGACACCGTCACCTATGCGGAACTACATGGAAAATTATCAGAATACTTCACGCCCCATACAAACATTGACTACGAGCGCCACGTCTTTCACACCATGCGACAGGAGAAAGGGGAATCCCTCGACAATTTTGTGATGCGCCTACGCATCAAGCTAAAGTACTGTGAGTTCCATAAGTACTCTAATGATGAGGCGTTAAGATCTCAAGTTATAGCAGGCTGCATCTCACAGCCATTCAGGAAACAGCTTCTCCAGAAACAAAGGTCCCTGGAGGAAATCCTTGCACTTGCCAGGATGGAAGCAGCAGTGGAGTCGCAACTCGACAGTCTAGGCAAGGTCACCATCCAACACCCGCCACCGACCGCTGAGTCCATCAATAAACTATACACGGCCCCCTCACAGAGTGGGAAAGGAACGGACGCCACGTGCTACAGATGCGGTTTCGAGTATCCGCACGTGGGAGACTGCCCTGCACTTGGACAAAAGTGCGCCGCATGTGGCGGAATGGACCACTACAGAGCCGTATGCAAAAATCCACCGGGGCAGGGACCCAGCAAAACGAGACACCTAGAGAGAAGGAGAAGCTCGCAACACAGCCCACCAGCAGGCAGAGGTGAGGAAGACCAGCCGGGACCCAGGAGAGAAGAAAAACCACGAAGGAGCGCATACACCAGAGACGACAGAAGGCCCCCGGACGGAGCGAGGCGATCGCAAAGAAGACGGTTCGTCCGGTACATCGAGATGAGATCCCCATCAGGCAGTGAATCCCAATCATCAGAGGATGATCAACGGAAAAAAGGGTATGTGTGGGCTCTCAACAACGCCACAGCCACCCAGCACAGCCCAACGCTCCAGCTTCAAGTAAACAACACACCGTTAGAATTCCTCATAGACACGGGGGCAACTGTTAATATAATAAGTGAACAGGCGTACAACTTGCTCCCCAGCCCCCCAAAAATCCGAAAGACGACAGTGGACATATACCCCTACGGTGCCACGACCCCGCTGCCATGCAAAGGAATCATATCAGCATGGTGCGTGCACAAATCGCACGCCGCAAAAATCATGCTACACATCTTGAAGACGGAAGCCAATAGCGGGTGCATTCTCAGTTTCAAGACTGCCGTTGAGATGGGTTTGGTGCATATCCTATATCAGTCAATGGCCCATAAATACTTTGCCAGACCGGATGCCATCGAGCAAACATTCCCCAACCTATTCAAAGGCCTAGGAAAACTAAAGCACCGCAAGGTACAGTTGCACATAAACCCGAAGATACCGCCCGTAGCCCAACACTACAGGGGCATTCCGATAAATATACAACACCAGGTCGAGGAGGAGCTGGACAAACTGATTAAACTCAACGTTATTGAACCTGTCTCAGGACCCACTCCATGGGTGTCCCCCATCGTCCCCGTCCCCAAGAAATCACCGGACGGATCCATACGCCTGTGTGTCGACATGAGGAGGGCCAATGTGGCCATCGAAAGGGAAAGACACCAGGCGCCCAGAATCACGGACATGATACACCTGCTCCACGGGGCCCAGGTCTTCTCGAAACTGGACCTCACCAAAGGCTATCATCAGATAGAGATCGAGCCCGAATCCAGGTACCTCACGACATTCGTTACACACCTGGGTTTATTTCAATATAAGAGACTTAGCTTCGGGATATCCTCCGCCGCAGAAATATTCCAGGAGGAAATACACAGAGTCATCAGGCACGTGCCCAACTGCCTAAACTACTCCGACGACGTCCTCGTATTTGGAAAGACACAGGAAGAGCACGACACTGCTCTCCACAGAGTGTGCGCTGCACTGCAAGAGGCAGGACTAACGCTCAACAAAACCAAATGCGAGTTCGGGAAAGGCTCCCTACGATTTTTCGGCCACATATTCTCCGACAAAGGGATGCGACCAGACCCGGAGAAAGTGGCGGCACTCAACTCAGCTACACCCCCAACGAACACGACGGAACTTCGATCTTTCTTAGGACTGGCCAGCTACTGCTCCAGATACCTAAAGGACTACGCAACCATCAGTAACCCGCTGCGCCTCCTAACGCGCAAGGATCAACCATACACCTGGTCCACGGATTGTCAAAAGGCATTCGAGGCGATCCGTGATGCCATCTCCAAAGCAGAGGACATGGCGTACTACGACGCCAAAAGACACACCGAAGTGATAGTGGACGCCAGCCCCGTGGGTCTGGGCGCCATACTAACGCAAGTTGACCCGCTGGAACCGACAAACATATTCGTGGTCGCATACGCCAGCAGGAGCTTAACCCCGACAGAACAAGCCTACTCCCAAGCGGAAAAGGAGAGCCTAGCGGTGGTATGGGCATGCGAGTATTTTCATCTGTTCGTATATGGCAAGGAGTTCACCATCATTACCGACCACCAGGCACTGATCACAATATATGGAGACCCCAAATCACGGATGCCGCCCAGAATAGCCAGATGGGGCCTAAGACTGCAGGATTACAAATTCGTTATCAAGCACAGGCCGGGAAAAGAAGACAATCCCGCGGACTATCTATCACGTCACCCGACCGGCCCGGCCACACCACACCCATCCATCGCTGACGAATATCTCAATTACGTAGTGCATCACCTACAACCACTACCAGTCAGTTGGGCAGACATCATTGCACACTCGGAACAAGATCCGGCTCTACGCATCGTACGACACTGCATACAAGCAGACAGAAGGGCGCACATGCGTCAACAGGCGCAGCACGAGTCGGAAGAGGTCTGAGCAGACGTCAAACTAATAGACCATGTCCGGGACGAACTTTCCATCGTCGACGATCAAGTAATACTCAAAGGGTGCAAAGTACTCCTCCCGAAATCGCTACGCACCACAACGATCCAAGTAGCACACGAAAGCCACCGGGGAGTGGTGGCCACCAAGAGACTACTGAGGGAAAAAGTGTGGTTCCCCAAACTGGACTCGATGGTTGAGGAAATCATAGGTCAATGCACAACGTGCGCACAGGTAGCACCGCCCCCGCACCCAAACCCACTCCACATGTCGCCACTACCGAAAAAGGTATGGGAAGAACTGGCGGTGGACTTCTTTGGACCCCTAAGAAATGGCACATATGTGTTAGTGCTAATAGATGAACACTCACGATTCCCGGACGCACAGATCGTGGATAGCACAGCAGCAACTAGCGTCATGCCGGCACTAGATCGCATGCTGTCCACATATGGAATACCCAGGATCATCAAATCTGATAACGGAGCGCCATTCATGAGCACAGACTTCAAAAACTTCGCGAAGTATATGGGCTTCCACCATAGGAAGATAACCCCGCGATGGTCTCAGGCCAATGGAATGGTTGAGAGGTTCATGGCCAACATCAAGAGAACTCTGCAAATAGCGACCATCCTCCACAAACCTTTTGAACAAGCACTGTATCAGTTTCTCAGGGACTATCGCCACACTCCCCACAGCACAACGGGCGTCTGCCCCGCTGACCTGATGTTCCGCAGGCCAGTACAGACACGACTGCCAGAGGATGCACGCGCAGCCGAAGCCACGCCCCTGGAAACAGAGGCCAGAAACAAGGATGACACCGCCAAAGCCAAAATGAAGGACACGGCGGATCACAAAAGAAAAGCACAGGAGTCGAATGTGGAACTGGGAGACCAAGTGTGGCTACGGCAACCGAAACAGCGCAAGGAGGACGCCACGTTTGCACCGGAACCGCTGACGGTCACGCAAAAGAAAGGTACAATGATCACGGCCCAGAGGACCGACCAGTCCTCCGTTACAAGAAACATATCGTATTTCAAACCCAAGAGGTGCTACACGGATAATACCTTGCATCAAGAAGCTGACAGCGAAGATGACATCGCCCTTGACAGGTATTACGTGGAGGAGAGTGAGTCCTCAGAAGGTGAGGACAGGTCACCACCCCAGGGTCAGGATGAGCACACACCGGGCAGCAGAGGTCGCCCTCAGAGAAGTCGCTTCAAGCCCCAGGGACTCATAGAAGAAATGGAGTAAGGTACAAAGAGACATGTGGTTGTTTAAAAAGGGCGGAGATGTCGGATCGTTAAGCAGGGCTATGCAGCCCGCCCACATCGTTGTGTGGGCAGACCGCCGTTGCGGTCTCAGTTCCCGGGTAGGGAAGTGACGTTGGGCTAGGGAGGGGGCGGGACAGGAAAGGGCAGTTCTTGTTGGGATTAGAAATAAAGAGTCGCACGAATCCCCGGCTCCCGTGTGCCTTATTACGCGGTTCGGGGACCCGCGTAAAAACCCCACACTAGTGGGCTCAGGAAATAATGTTTAACATGACATAACGTAGTTCCACCCTGTTAATATGTCCCCTGAAAACCATAGATATTTCTCATCCCAGGCTACAGAGTCACAGTCCCCTCTCGATGGAGCTAATAAATAAATTATAAAAAGATTTTTTTTTAAAGCTAAGGAAAAGAGTAAGAAAAAAAAACGCCTCTTGGAAGTCAAACTAGGGGTGAGCCTTTGCAGAATTTCTTCATACAGAAGTACAGATAGTGTCTGACACTGGATACTTAATTTGGCAAGTTTGCTTCCATAATTAGATCTAAACATTCAAACGAACCAGTACTTGGGGACAGGTCTTCTGTCTGAGCTCCAGCCTGAACCCCAACGTGAACCATAATTATCAAAGAAAATTAAATGACAACTAACTGTAAAGCTATAATACACTTTTGCTACCTGTCGCACTGCACTGCATAAAGACATTTTAAGTGGTCTGTTTATAAAACAGAAAATTGCAAACAATAGAAGAAACAGATCTAAAAAACTCTGACTTGGGAATCCCACAAAATAAGCAATCATGGCTGAGTTAACCCACTCCCTAAAACATAAAATAGAATAAATATGACCCAAAACTGCACAAAGAAAACTGATTAGTCCCTGCTAGATGCAAGACAAATCTTCTGGGAAGTTAGTGATAAGGCAGGTAACCCCCTTGCCAATAGGCTGAAGGTTCTAGAGAACAGTAAGGCAATTCACTCACCAGTACATGTTGAGAAAGGGTCAAAGACAAAAGAGAGATTAAAATATTTGCACCTTTATGACCTACATAGAAGACCCTCATATGATGACAATACAGTGTGGCAGGGCCAGCATTGTGACACTTTCAAGCTGGTGTACGGAACCCCCCCTCCCAACCCAACATGGTGGCCTAATGCAGGCAGGCAGGCTCCCTCCCTTCCCCTCCTTATGTGCGGTGATGGCAGCGTCCGGGCCGGTGAAGCAGCACAGCTGCTGCGAGGAAGAAGTTAGAGCAGCGGTCTACAAAAATTAAATGGGTGCCACGAGCAGCACAACACCGGCCGCCTAATGCAGCAGGACGTGGAGAAGAACTGCAGAAAACTAAGGAGTGCTGGAGCACCCATAACACTCTCTGTCAAACAAGCAAGGCTCCACCTGACAGCATCAACTTGAGCCTACACCAGGACAAGCCTCCACTAAACCATCAGAGAAATATTCTTTAAAATAAAGGCCTTCACAAAGGCCTTTACCCACTACACCACCATGATGTAAGGAAGAAAGGCCCTATAAATCAGGGTCCACTAAGTCCCCATTGTGTTTTGAGAGCGGAAACGGCCTCCAGCAAGGCTTGGGAAAACAGTTGGCCTAAGGGAGCCAGTACTGACTCCATGTGTGAAATGCAGCAGGGCCCATGTTGGAAAGCGGCTGGGCTTACCTGCCCTTTTAAGCACTCCCATGACCATCCCGTCACTCCCCCTGGAGCCAGGTAAGTGATTGAACAAGGCGAGTACACAATCCTGGGAGTGGGTGGAGTATTTAAGGAGCTGTGAGTGAGTGTACAAGTGTGGGTTAGTTGGGCGAGGACAAGAGACGGTGGTGGGCATTAGATGAGGTAAGAGTGATTGGAGTGTGAAGGCTATTGTTAAGGAGGGCTGGTCTGTGGAGTGTTTGTGTGAGAGAGGTGAGAGTGCCAGTTGTAGAGGTAGGATAGGAATAGCGGAGGGGCATAGTAAGAGTGGCAGAGGTTATAGTAGTAGTCGGGAGTACGGATAGTAGGCAGGGGGAATAGCAAGTGAAGGAATGAAGTAGTAGAGTGGTAGTCGTTAGTAAAGGGGTGCGCAGGGCACGATATACTGGGTGTCCCCAAGGGTCTGACCAGGTCCTAGCATGAGGGGTGAGCATGGCACGATATCCGTTGGGGTCCAAACAGAAAGAAAGAGAGGAAGGCAGTGGAAGGGAAGGGGTAGTAGCGGAGGGGTAATAGCAGTAGAGGAAGATACTGGAAGAGTGACAGTGAGTAGGAGTGCAGGAGTAGCTACTGGCATAGAAAGCACCTCAAAACCCATTTAATTCAATGAAACACTCTTTTGAATGTGGAGATCCTGAATTCTTAGTTGTCACAGTCTTGTCCCAGTTGCATGTTTTATGTTTACGCTCCCTGATGCCTGCGGACCTTCTGCACTCTAAAAGCACATACATAAATAAAATAATAGTAAAACAGAGCTTGGCACCAGAGGAATAGTAAATGGTGACAAAGAAAGTAAGATTGAAAAGTGTAGTTGGAAAGGCAGAGTGAGAGACTGGAAGGTCAATAAGGTAGTGGGAGAAGGAAGATTTATAAGGGATCAGAGACAAGTACGAGAGTGTATGTATGGAGTGAATGTGACACTGGGCAAATGAAGGCACTGCTCATTATTCCCTGAGAATGCTAAGCAGGCATAGGTAAGGGAGAGTTAGAAGATCCCTAGGGAGCCAGACAGCCAGCGACTTAAGGAAAACACCTGAAGTGCAGAGAGAAGAAAAGAGAGATAGGGGTTACTGATCTTAGTATTACTAACACCCCGTTAGTGACATGTGGGTTAGGGAGATGGCAATCAAAATCGGGACAGCTCTAGCACCAGTCCTACAGAACCCCAGTAGTCCAGAACTTTGCAAATTAAAAGCCATTCTGACCACTCACTTTCAATAAACACCCTTGGACTTTCCTCAAGAGTCAACGTGATTCTTTGTGATGGGACCACCCTGTCACAACAGTCAATTAGTTGAAAATCTTGAGTGATTTCATGGCAAATGTGTAATTTTGGATGACGTGTACAAGTCAATTGCCTCGTTAAAAGCTGGGAAGTTACTGGTGCGTGATGGGGTATCAGTATAGTTTAGTTAGACCTTTAAGATGGAGGTTGTACCACTATTGTACAACATTTACCTGATCTTGATGTTATGATAGACACTGTGGTTTATGGAGTTTGAATTTCAGAATTTAAGCAAGCTATATAGCACCTTATGACTGTTCTTTTTAATGTGCTGCTATAATGGGGATTCAGTGATACGTTTGTCCCTGGATTAGCTGTTTTAGATTCAGTTTTGTGGACAATTGGTAAAATCTAAAGACTATTTGCTGTTGGTATTGACACTGAACTTCACAGCTGTGTCAGATTGTGTACTTGCTTTGAGATTAATAATAAAAGCAAACAAAATTCCACAGAAAGACAGGAAAAAAGCCTAAATCACTCATTCATCCATCCCAATACAAACCCATATATATTTTGAACAACACAGTCACTTAACAGTGCACCAATGTACATTAATTTCATTAAATGAGTTGCTAATTGATGAATAAACAAAGTAAAGCCAGATGGATATGTATTTTCTTTATTTTCCAAAGAGAGTTTTGTCTTTGTTTAAAAGTGATCAGAATTCCCACACATAAGCTAAGATATACAGTGTCTATAAATGTAACATTGTAGCATGGTTGAAACCCAGTATTATAGCTAATTTAGCTTTTTTTCTGCCTTTGAATACGTATTTCAAAACCTGTGATTTGGCTAACACATAAGGCAAGTCAAAAATGGGTTTCTTCATTTTGTTCCTATAGTCTTATGGAAATCAAATTTCTGATCTTTTTAGGTGAAAAGCACGCTGGACGAAATCCTAGAGAAGCTTCCAGAACAGTTTAATCTAATAGAAATTGCATCAAAAGCAGCGGAGAGGACTCCGTATATTGTAGTCGCCATTCAAGAATGTGAAAGAATGAATATGTTAACCAAAGAAATGAGGCGCTCGTTAAAGGAGTTAGACCTGGGCTTAAAAGTGAGTACTACTGACTTGTACATTAAGCTTTCATATGACAGAAAGTCACATGGCAAATTACTTGTGTATATAATTGCAAGGCAGTCTTTGTGTTGTGTGACAAAATCTACAGATGCATTGAGAACAGTATTGCTATTGATGGTGAATTGCATTTTAAATTCACTCTAATAGCCAAAGGAAACACTAAATAGAATAAGTAAGTTTGCCATTTTAGTCAGAACAATTTGCAATACTCTTTATTGAATTGTGTCAGTTACATTAAAAAAAGAACACTGTGAAATCAGGGAAATATATTTAGAGTAATACATACCGGTGAACCTGATGAGTAAAAAAAGAAAGACACCTGGAGCAATCACAATTTAAGGAAATGGAACCAACGCAGAAAAAAGATGACTCACAAAGATTTTACATGGCCTGCAGCCAGATGAATGCTGAACATTACCTGAGTCTTTCAAAAAGCTTGGATTACTTACCACTAATTACCATTAGTCATAGTCCTTCTTTTCCTTGTCACAGTCCTACAATGTTGAGCAACTAGGCGAGACAGCCTCCCCCGAAGACCGGAGCTATAAGGCCCACCTCCACCCGTATGATTTGCTGTATTTAGACATGAACCTTCTAGGTCAAAGTCTGGCTCACTACAGGCAGGGGAGGAAGGGCATATGGATTGTAACTAGGAATATTATGACCTAGAGTAATAAAGATTACCCATAAGAAGGCATTATCTCATTGCTCCTCTTTTCAGTCGTACAATATTGAAAATATAGCAAGCCTCAAGATTTGTGTTATTAAACTGAGGATATACAGAATATAGTGATGCTGGTAAGCTTATCTTTAATGGGTCTAACAAACATCAAATTTGTTCAGGGACTGACTTAGTGAGGAACTGAGAATTGACATAACTAACATTTTTCTCATTAGGGTTCTGAATCAGCTTATAGTGAAAGGTATAGGTCCAGAGGGTAGCCTGGGTATCTGCCAAACATATGGCTCTCAATAAAAACAACCTTAAGTTCTGCCTATGAGATTGCATTGTGCCTGAGGCAGCACCTTTCCAAAACAATTTGCAGTGTGGTGTTCATCGGCTGGAGCATTTGTCTCCCCTATCTATCTACTAAGAGTAGGAGTGGAAGGTTTTAAACCTTTGTGGCCTGGTTTGTACAAAATGAATAGCTTGTCTGACATGCAAACAGGGGCATTATGGTCCAGAAATAAACAAACCAGCCCACCCAAGCGCAGGAGACGATTGGAGGGGCCTTTTTACAGATATAACTGGGAGATCACTTTAGAGAGAAAGCAGTGGGAGAGTTTGAAAACAATTCCTCCAACAAAAATCGGAGGTTGGGCCCTAGCACTCAGTTCATGGAATCTCCTGCTCAAGTAATTTCTTTTTTTTTTTTTATTACGAGTATATAATCACCGAAGTGATTTTTACAAGAAGATGAAGAAGGTAACGTAAGATTTCAAAAGTAAAAGCGAAGGTAAAAGCAAAAATAGTAGTAGAAAAAGTAAAGATAGAAGATGAAACTGAAGAACTGGTTAACAATGAAAGCCAGAGTGGAAACACAGATGGTAAAAGTGAGGACGAAGGCAAACAGAACAGGACAGAAGAGGATCACTCCCCACAATCTGTTTGTGTTAACCCATTCTGGGGAGGCTGTAGTGGTGCTTGTAGAAAGATCTGGTCCAAAATTTTTGTGGCTGCTATGGTCCAGTAAGGTCTCAAGCCTCCTATTAAGCGTTCCCACCAAAGATCTTCTTCCCTCAGGTAGGCATTCTTTAGATGGTGCAATATATATGGGGATCTAAATTTGTCTGTACCAGGACACAATAGCAAAAGATGACGTAATGTTTCTGGTTGGTCGGGGTCGTTACAAAAGCGGCAGGTGTTAGATGGTGAAAGACCTCTTGAATGTAAAATTTCGTTTGTAGGTAATAAATTTAACCTTGCACGAAGAAGTGTATTCCGAGTTTTTCTGCTTGGATGTTTTATCAGAAAAGGTTGGATAACGTTAAATTTTCTACATGTTGGCGGTAAATGGGTGGCACGTTTGTACTCAGATGCCTTGTCCAATGTATTTATCCAATCCATTTCTTCAATTCGTGCTTTAGTTTTTGTTGGATTACCCATCAGTTCTTCCATCGAGCTGCCGCAATTTTCAAGTTGATGTAGGCACATAAGCTCCCATTTGGAGAGTAACGTTGAGTTGTGTAGGTTCATCTGAGCCTGAACCATCAAAAAAATTGCAGCGGAAGTAGGATCTTTGATCTTCCTCTACAGCATGACTGACACCCTTTTGACTATTGAGTCTAGAGAAGAGTGGGAGAGTTTGCGTCTTATCAAGGCGATCGGAGTCGATGATGGTAAGTTCAAGACTGAGCGCCAAAAAAGACTCTCCAATCTAGCCCATAGGGACTGGGGTAAAGATGGCATTGCGTCGGCTCCATAAGTGATAGCTGGAATAACTTTGCCCCGGTAGAATTTAAGTAGGGGCATCAGTGAGAAGCGACCATATTTTTTGTCGAGTAGTTTCGCTTGAGAACCTAGTATTTTCATTTTTTCCACAAGATGGTGTTGCATCGCTGTATCTTTCGCTGTGGGGTCAATGAGGA